>NC_063173.1:25994386-26320457 GCF_023159225.1 Perognathus longimembris pacificus | reverse complement strand
GGGGGGACAAACAAGCTACTTACAAAATACCAAGATCAGCTGACAGAGAACTTCTCTAGAACAAAGTCTGTCTTATAACAGTACTTCTCAGGCTGGGAATATAGCCTAGTGGTAGAGTGCTTGCCTTGTGTACATGAGGCCCTGGGTTTGATTCCTCAGCACCACATATATAGAAAAAAGCCAGAAGTGGTGATCTGGCTCAGGTGGTACAGTGCTAGACTTGAGCAAAAAGAAGCCAGGGATAGTGTTCAGGCCCTGAGTTCAAGACCCAAGACTGGCAAAACACAAAACAAGCAAAAAAAAAATAAAAAAAAAACTACTTCTCAAACTATAAACTATATGTGGCTAAGTGTTTTACTTTGTTCTCAATATATTAGAGACTGGTATGAAATAGAGTACAAAATAAGGTAAGAAATAGAATAGCATACTAAAGAATTACTGGGAAAATAAATTCAAAAAATAATGCATACTGATTAAAAGCCTCCATGTTTTTTTTTGTTTGTTTGTTTGTTTTTTTTTTTTTTTTTTTTTGCCAGTCCTGGGGCTTGGACTCTGGGCCTGAGCACTGTCCCTGGCTTCTTTTTGCTAAAGGCTAGCACTCTGCCACTTGAGCCACAGCGCCACTTCTGGCCATTTTCTGTATATGTGGTACTGGGGAATAGAACCCAGGGCCTCATGTATATGAGGCAGGCACTCTTGCCACTAGGCCATATCCCCAGCCCAAGCCTCCATGTTTTATTATCACCTGCAATAGATGAAAATGGCTTAGTCAAACTGGTGTAAAAGTTTCAAAGTACTTACAATTCTATACTTGTTATCACAAATAGATGACAAATAGTTTGTAGACCTAACCCAGGGCCATGGGCCACACTCTTTGAGGAATAAATGTGTAACAGAAATGTCTGCAGAGATACCTTCAGGTGCTTAACCCAGAATTTTGTACCCAAGCCATAGGAGCAGAAAGTTTGCATGTTGAGTCTTGAAGAAACACAGGCAATATATGTTCTTGGACCCTTTCTTGGGAAGCTACTATGAAGGAGGCCAGCACAACAAAGGAGAAAACTCTAGAATTTAACACAAATGCAGGCCAAGGAGAACTAACAGATGGAGAGCTCAAGACATTCCAGGTCTGCTGCTAGGACTGCAGGTATGATGAGTTCAGTGTTTCACCAGGTGCCCCTTGAAGTCTTCATCAAAACCCACAGGTGTGAACCTGTGCTGACACTTAGGTCACTATGCAAGCCATAGGAAAGCTAAAGCCACTGAGCCAAAGAGGTGCCAGGAGAAAAAGAGAAGAATTTGATTTTGTCTGTTCTTGCCTTGGTGAGGTCCAGTGATTCCAGTGGACTTGAGCTATTAGGGCTCGGATCTCAGGATTACTCTCTAGGGCAAATACAGAAGTGGCCTCTGGGCTTCCACCTTGGCATCTGTTCTCTCCTAAGGTTTGCTGCAGCTCATTTCACTCTTCCCCCCCCCCCCACACTTGGCAGTCCTGGAGAACAACAACAAAAAATCTAAAATATTTGTATCCCATTCAAGTTAACACCACATTTTCTCTAATTATCCCCGCTGCTAAAAATCATTTTGTTGTGTGCTTTTTGAGCAAGAGGAAGAGATAGGGGACCAAATTAAATCCTTGGCAACAAAAATCTAATTAATCAAAAATGGTCCTTAGTCATTCAGAGCCTCTTTAGCTCATGGAACTCATAGCCAAGAGGGAGCAGGAACAGTTAGCTTTCTGGTTAAAAAAAAAAAAAGAAAAGTAGTCAGGTGCTACCGAAGATAGTATTCTCCTCTATGAATATGAAGCTGTGTGGCCAGGCGGTGTAAGAAGAGGGTCCCTGGAGTCAGTCTAATCTGGGCTTGAGTCCCAGCTCTGCCATTTCACAGTTACATGACCTTGAGCAAGTGACCTTATCTATCTGATCCTCAGGTTTGCCACCTATAAAGTAGAAATAATAATGCCCAATGACAGGGCCATGGGGAGATTAGGATGATGTCTATAAAACCTTCATAGTGTTTTGCACATTGAATACACCACAATGAATCATCAACAAATTATTTATTAACCGCTTTAAATATTGCTGCCATTACATAAATTACATTTTAGGGGGAGACTATTTTCAAGTTTCTTCAAAAGCTGTTTTTTTTTAAATGTATGATGTTTTTAAGGGAATACATACAAAGGAAATTAAAACAGATGTGTGAAGAGATTTAGCTATAGGAATGTTCAACATGCTGTTGAGTCTAAATTGAAACAAGGAAACAATCTAAGTGCCCTATGTAGGGGATGGTAAAATGTAACACAATGAGCCTATACAATGAATAATCACCCTTCAAATGGCTGCCCAAAGGGAATATTTATTAATGAAATATGTTCTTCACAGTTCAGTGGAAGAACACGTAAGAAACACGCCACCAGTTTCCAAAGTCTAACCCATATTTGTTTTATAAAATTTCTGTGTGTCTGGCTATATGACCAGGAGGTTTCCTTGGGGTTTTGTTTTGTTCTTGAGCATTCATTTTCTTCTTAGTCCTTCTTTCTTTAGAATAAGCATATTCTTTATGATTCCAAAATATTGTAGTTTTGTTTTACTAGGAAGAGAACCATGGATTTTCAGTCTCCATTCATCCTCATAGTTCTCTGTGTTTGACCATGGAATAAAACTGAAAGCCGGACCTTGGTGGCTCTGTAATCTCAGAAGATATCTGATCATCTCGTCATCTGGGCCCCCACCATCAGCCTTGTTCCCCACCCCACCCCATCCTGCCTACCCCAGCGGCCAACCTTGTGCTGTGTGCCTGACCCTCCTCGGCTCCACACTGGTCACCGGCAGCAGCTCCTGGGGAAGACATAATTGCATGCTAAACCAACTGGGGTCCCCCACCATTTGGCCTGGGATTTGTTCCTCAAGCTGATTTGATGGCTTTTGTCTTCTTTGGAGAGAAGCGGGCAAACCCCAATATTTCCATCCTTTGCCTTCCCTTTGGGGAACTTAGCCCCTGGAATCTTCATGGCAGGATTAGGCTGCCAGCCTGCCTGCTCCCCACCTCTCTTCTCCAGCCCTCAGCTGCCACTGGCCTCCACTCCAATGTTGCTGGGATGCTGCAGCCCCATTCTCTCCATTCAGTCAGTCTGAGCTGGGCTTAAATTCCATCTGTTCCTCTGTTCTGAAACCACCCATCCTTCTTCCTGTCCCCATGACAAAAACACCAGTTCCCTCATCTGATGTCAACTGCTCCTTCTGCTCAGGGGTAAGAATCAATATCACATAACCCCTTCCCTCCTCCCCCTCCCCACACCCCCAGTATTTCCCCCACTGCCTTATCACAGCCTCTTGGCTCAGAGATTGTCAACTGGTAGCCCTTGGGCCGAATTCAACTGCAAACGGATTTAGACTCTTGCACTGGCTTTGAATATGTGTACTTGTTGCCAACCTCTACACTTAAAAGTTTCTGTTTTCATTTTAGAGGAAAAACTCCTTGTCTTTCCTCTTTGTGGCAAGTTCCATGGAAAATCACAAGCCTGTCTAGAGATCCATTTGGGAAGTACTGAGTCACAGCAAAAGCAGAATTGCATTGCAGAAAAAGAAAATAGGGAAGAAAGAAAGATAGGAAGGAAGGAAGGAAGGAAGGAAGGAAGGAAGGAAGGAAGGAAGGAAGGAAGGAAGGAAGGAAGGAAGGAAGGAAGAAGGAAGGAAGGAAGGAAGGAGGAAGGAAAGGAGGGAGGGAGGGAAAGATGAAAGAAAGAAAGAAAGAAAGAAAGAAAGAAAGAAAGAGAGAGAGAGAGAGGAAGGAAGGAAGGAAGGAAGGAAGGAAGGAAGGAAGGAAGGAAGGAAGGAAGGAAGGAAGGAAGGGAGGGAGGGAGGGAGGGAGGGAGGGAGGGAGGGAGGGAGGGAAGGAGAAAAAGGGAGAGAGAGAGAAAGAAAGGGAGGAAGACAGGAGGGGAGGAAGGGAGGAAAGAGGAAGGGAAAGAAGGAACTTCTATGTACAGTCTGTGAAGAGTTCAAAAGAATTAAAAACAAAGTTTTCACAAGCCTGGACAAAGTAGAAGAAGGGTTGTGCTGTCCTGAGAACTGCTAGCCAGCTCTGACAGAAGTTTGAAGACATGCCTTTGAGCCTTTCAAGCCTTCTCCCACAGAGACTCTTGCAAGACATGAAGCAGATGTTCCTAATGAAATGGCATCCTGTTAGATCTCTAATGGGAGAAACAAACCTGAAAGCAAAACAACCTTTACGTGAGATGAACTTTTTGTCTGCAGGGGTAAAAGAGACTGGGAAATTGAAAGAACAATTATGGAGCCCCCAAAACAGCTTGACATGGATGCACTTATTCATTTAATTCAACAAAAATTATTATATGTCTTTTAATGTGCTGTGTCTCTAAGAGGTCAAAGCAAGGGGTGGTGGCACATGCCTGTCATTCCAGCAACTCTAGAAGTCAAAGCAGGAAGATTTTTATCTCAGAAGCAAAATATAAACCAAAGGGTAGCCAGGCATTGATGGTTCACACCTCTAATTCTAGCTACTCTGTAGGCTGAGATCTGAGGAGTCTGATTCAAAGCCAGCCTGGGTAAGACATGAGACTCTTACTTACAATTAACCACCAGATAAACAGAAGTGGAGCTATGGCTCAAAGTGCTAGAGCCCTCACCTTGAGCAATAGAATGCAGGGACAGGGCCTGGGCCCATGAGCAAAACAAAAGGGAAGGGAGGCTACCAGTGTAACTCCAGTGGTAGAGTCCTTGCCTCGCAAATGTAAGGTCAGTAAGGTTTATTAAAGTAGGTAGTGAATAAAGGAGAACACCACGAGGTATTCAGGCAGAAGAGAAAAGTTTATTCCTGAGCCGCTGGCTGTGGCTGAGATGATGCATGCCCAGAGAAAGCTGAACCACCAAAGGGCCATCCATGCCTTGTCTAAGGCAGGGGTGGCAGGTATGGCCAGGTGGATTGGATGTGACCTCAGAGAAGGGGGAGGTGACTGCCTCCAGGTGTGCCAGTTACCTAGGTAATGCAGGTACTAGGCTCAGATGTAAACAGGTGGAGGGGCACCTGCATGGAGCCCTCCCAGGGGTGGGCCTTCCAAGGTCCTACAGTCAGTTCCTAGTATGCAAATCAGAAAGATTAAGACCAAGTCAATCCATCACTCAGATGCTGTGTTCATTCAGGTTCTTTCATGTTGCAGATCATATTTGTCGCAAGTGGCCAGCTATGGTGATATTGCTTGTCATACAACTGTTTTCAAAATCTTGCTATTCTTCTACTGAAAACTGAGGTTAGCCAGGTGCCAATAAATGGCTCATGCCAAAATCTTAGCTTCTCAGGAGGCTGAGATCTGAGGATCCCAATTCAAAGCCAGCCCAGGCAGGAAAGATTGTGAGACGCTTATCTCCAATAAACTACCAAAATGCTGAAAGTGGAGCAATGGTTCAAGTAGTAGAGCACTAGCTTTGAGGGAAAAAAAAGCTCAAGACAAAGCCAAGGTTCTGAGTTCAAGCTCTGGGATCAGGGGTGGGGTTGGGAGGTCAAAAACTGGGTATATTTCCCTTCCCTTTAGGTCTGCATGGCCTTTGTAGCTGCCTTGGCAAGCATAACCATATAAACCTGTCTGTCTATTGAGGCTGTCATAAGAGATGTTAGGCTTCCATCCACTTCTTTCTATTTTAGGAAGAATCCTCACTCATGGGTTGCAGAGGCAATTTCAATATGCTATGAGGAAACTCAAATGAGTCTATGTAGAAAGACATAGTGCTATGCTGAGAGGCCTATGTAGAGGGGAACTGAGGTCTCCAGCCTCAGTCTTCACACATGGAAGCAAAGAAGTCATCAGTGGAGTACTGTCTTCAGTATTTGCATCTTCCAAGAGAAGCTCTAACCATTGTGCGGTGGAAAAACAGCCCATCCTTGGTGGGCCCTGTCTGAATTATGACCCATAAAATCTGCGAACTTGATCTGTTCTCATCTTATGCCACTAAATCTTGGGATAATTTGTTTCTCAACCATCTGATGTGCAATAATATCATTGTGCTTGAACAGAGCATAATAGGGTTTTAGAGCTGGGCAGATATGGTTTTAGATCCTACCCTGACCATATCCTAACATTCCAGCAGAGTAATTTAATCTGTGTGAGTCTCATTCTTCCTGTCTGTAGTTTAAGAATATCATATTTCTTTGAGGGAGAAAAAAGCTACAATTTGCATAAAGAAGCTAGGCTAGAATTTTGGGGACAGGAGGAAAATGCAGTAGGGAGCCTAGGCAGCTGTAGTTATCCATCCTCAGAGGTGTTATTAGATTAACATGCTTAAAACAGGTGAAATTATCCTGACTTCAAATCGTCCTGATATGCAAGACTGCCAGGTGGGCCTGGAGGACCCCTCCCCAGAGGAATACCACACACTATGGGGCAGGTCCAGATGGCCGACCTGCTTTCTGCCCCACAATCCTACGGTACCTGTTTCAGGAGCTTCGTCAAGTCAACTGGAATTTTGTCTGTATCGTGGAAACAATTTTAACATAATGACCCAGGGTCTGCCCACTTTTCCTTTCTTTTAAGTTTTACAGTCCAGTCTTCATCCGGGGCCCCACACTGGCTAATATTAAACCATGCTCCTCTCAGCCCTATTTTTGCTTTTGTTATTTTTCAGGTAAGGTCAAATATTTTGTCCAGGACCAGCTTCAGACTGTGGTCCTCCTCTTACCTACAGCCTCCTAAGTAGGCAGAATAACAGGTATATACCATCATGCCCAGTTTATTGATTGAGATGAAATCTAGGGAGACAACCATTCTCCAAGCTCTGCCTCCCAAGTAACTCCTTTTTCAGGCATTGAACCACCATATGCAGCCCTGACTACCCACTAACCTTTTCAGAAGGCAACTCATTGAGTCACTCATTGTGGTATCTGCTGAGAATCCAGAAAAAAAAAAAAAAAAAAAAAACCACTGCAACTGCCCAGGAACACTCCCCACACTTATGACTGCCACCACAACCACCACCCCGCCCCCCCACATGCTCAAACCCCCCACTTTTATACAAGCACCTGATCTTACATTTGTGGAAGATTCATGGAAACCTACACCAAGACTGAAATATTCAACTGATTCTTTCTGCCTCAACACTAGGCTCATCAAAGGAAAAATAAGTAGCTACTATTCCTTGATTACCAGGTCAGGGACTTCCTCACATTAGCTCATATAAACTCCAGCAATCCTCTGATGTTGGGATTACTGATACCATTTAAGATGCTACTCAAAGAAATAAAATCATTGCCCCCAAGGACATCACCAAGCTAATGGTAAAAGCACTAAAGTCAGTACATTCTTAAACTCAATTTGTTACCTGGATTGGCTTGCTTAACATACATATACCCTACAACCTACAGTTGTACCAGTTGACCTGATATATCAATTGACCAGGTAGCCCATCAACCTCCTTCTGGCCTGGGGTCTTTCTCTGAGAGCCTACATGCAGTTGTCTACACACAGGCCTCCCTTGCTGCTGCCTATGTGTCTCAGTTCTCTCCATAGAAGTCAAGATACCCACATAGCCAAAGGACAGACTCCCTGAGATGATGCAAGTGTATGAACTAGATTAGCTACCAGTGATGTGAAGAAGGTAGATCAGCCTGGGGAAATGCACAGTATCAAAAGAATGTAAACTCAAGCCCTGGGTGGCTTCCTCAGTTCCAGCTGTTCTAGTCATTCTGGGTCAGTTAGATCCACAGATAAGGCCTCCAATCCAGAAACTCTTAAAAATCATGATGTTCTCAGGAGAAGAACACAAACTTGTGTGAATTTCCAGACTGTCCTCATTTACTGCTGCTAATTATCAAAACAACTGTCATGCTGTTTGTTGGAAACCACCCACTTTGTACAATGAAGCTGGAAAGGAAGTAATCTTCAACCATCGTGAATCTGAGTCAGCTAGCTAACATGGAAGGAGCTGGATATATATATGGATATATATAGAAATATATATATATTTGTGGACGTGTGAACATAGGCATGCAAGCACAAGCTAACTGTTTAAATTCCAGGAACAATGCCTAGTGCCATTCATTGCAATAAATCCTTTAGGGGATGAGGATTATTGCAATTCAGGGATGAACTGATGAGGATGTGGGGCTCAGGGGTGATGGAAAGAAGATGACAAAGAGGCTCTGGGAAGAAAACCGCAGGCATACCAGATGATAGATTTAGTATGGAAAGTGAACTGGTCCAGGATGTCTCTGAATTTAGAGCCTGAGATGCCCAGTGGTCCAAAGACTAGTCCACTGGCAGAGAAGATTAGCCCATCTGATAGAGGAGAGAAGGAGATGAAGCCTGGTAAGGTACACACCCAGTGTCAGTGCTAGGGGATATCTGTCCAACAGGAAAAAAAGCAGAAGGGAAGACAAGGGTGAGCTCCAGGGAATCGCAGCATCACCACAAAACAATATCTGGCATTGCAGGCTCGACAGGAGCCAGCCCCTGGGGAGTCCATGGCAGAGGTGATAATTGAGGCAAGTGGAGGAGAGAGGGGAGAAGAGGAGGAGGGAGGTCCTTGGAGAGGGGCTGGAATGCCAAGAAGGCAGGTCTGTTTAGCCTGGAGATGAAAATGCTCAGCTGGTAAAAGATGGCCACTTTCTGCCAACAGGAGAACATTTCATATAAATAAGAGATGTGGCATAATACACTGCAGACAGCCAACCAACCCAGAGTTGCAATATTTTCAATTGAAGCTACAGGAACACCAGCACCATACAAATAAAGAGACTATGGAAGGTACTCAGTGGGTGGAGGAAAAAGCATTTGAAAAGCAGTCCAAGCTACAAAGGCCAAAAATGGTACCAAAAGAGAGGAACTCAGGGGTTTGGGAAAGAAAGCAAAACTAGACTAGGGGATTGAAGAACAACTGGGGAAGAAGGCCCAACAACTGTCCAGAGTGTGGCAGCTTGACAGATTGAGAAAGGCAATATAGCCTCAGAGGAATCAGGCAGAAAAAAATCACATAGATGCATACTTCAGTCCAGTAACAATTATAATATTGTATTATATATAGTTTATATTATATAATACATTATATAGTCACATGTTATATATAACACTGTTATATATAATATATTACAATAACATATTTATATTTTAGGCAGTATGTGTCTAGTACATATATTCACACAAAGTAAGCTATAAGCACTAAACACTAGAATTGTTTGGCCTTTAATTTTATTTTTTAATTAACAAATGATAATTACGTAGTATTTATTGGTACAATATCACAATTGATATGTGTATACCTTTGGGGATAATTAAATCAAGATAATTAACCTATCTGTAACCTCACATATTCACCATTTTGGGAAAGTAAGAATACTAACAAGTTTGAAATACCCATTACTACATGCTTATTGAATAAATAAATGATCCAAAATCTCTTTTGGTGGACATTTGATACAATCACTAGGTGAAATAAATATAGGAGACTGCCTTCATGAATATTATGATTATTCAAATATCTTGCTTCCTAACCACATGTCCACAGGGCTGCTTTGAAGATGTTTAGGTAACTTTGGTATTCCCCTAGAAGATACATGCCCAAAAGCTTGCTGTCTCTAAAGAGATGGAAGACAGACCTTTATCCTTTTACTAGGTTATGGCAGAGCCTCTGGAGAGTCTAAAATTCAAATTTGCATAATGGTTTCCCCTTGGCTGGCTCCCCCTACCCTGTTAAGGCTGCTGTCCTAGAAATGCTTCCCAGTGACAAGCACACTGTCAATGTAGATCAGCAGGATGCTGATTGGCAGGCCTATTAAAATATGAAGAAGACCCTAAATGAGCAAATTCAGGGACTTGAAGAGGGAGTCTGGTAAAACATGCCCTTTCCATCACTCACACCCCAGCAGTTAATTGCAAAGAAGAATCTGAATAAGTAATATTGAACAGATAAACAATGTGAGCTGTGTTTATTAAAGAAATAGCAAATGGCACAAGGCCAACATGGATAAGCTTTGCTGTAATTAGCGTATTTATTTCGCCTCCCCCAAAAAAGCCTGTCTGGGCTTCCTTAAATCCTGATAAACTCATTACACTAAGTTTCAGCCTCCATAGAATGGATGCTTTTCTATATGTTAATTCATTTTAGTAAATAACTATTCTGTTGGGCTGAGGGAATGCATGTCTCCATAATTTAATAATTGGGAGGTTATTAACATATGATTAATAGGAGTCATAAACGAATACTGAGAGTTTAAAATTACTTTGTTTTCACTCTTAATACAATAAAGAGGGCTGTTCAGGGAGATACTCCTCCCTTCCACCTGCTACTCCTTTTTCTTTTTTGTGATGGATGCAGCTCTTAATAAGAGAGCTTGCTTTCCTCCTGTACCTGAGATCTAACCCTGATACCTAGTGTGCTGCTCTTCAGAACTTTTCAATGTACCTCTGTGTGTGTATGTATCTGCACGTGTGTGTATGTGTAGTATAGTGTGTGTGTGCGTGAGGACACATATGAATGCATGCCCATTCAAGCGTGTGTGTGTGTGTGTGTGTGTGTGTGCCTTTGTATTTATAAGAATTGAGGAGAAGCCAAGATCCAGTGGTTCACATCTGTAAACCTAGCTAATCAGCGGGCTGAGATCTGAAGATCACAGTTTGAAGCTAGCCTGAGCAGGAAAGTTTATGAGGTTATCTCCAATTAATCACCCCAAAACCAGAAGTGGGACTGTGTACAGCACACTGTAGAGCACCATCCTTGAACAAAAAATCTAGGAGACAACACCCAGACCCTGCATTCAAGCCCCATTACTGGCACACACACACACACACACACACACACACACACACACACACACACGAGAAGAAAGAGAAAAAAGAAAGGGGGAAGGGAGGGGGAAGGGGGGAGGAGAAGGGAAAAGAGGGGAGGAGAAGCAAAGTGTGGAGAACTGGAAAAAAATAAAGAGGTAAGCATTAGAGTAACTGGTTCTTTCAGGTTAGAGGTCCCCAAATGCCCATCTGAACCTTACTTTGTCTCTTCAGTGTTGGTCAGTACAGTACAATCAAACATCATCTGGCCCCAATAAGAATGGCTGTAAGCAAAATGACAAAGAAATGACAAATGCTGGTGAGGATTCATAGAAAGAAGAATTCTTATACACTGTTGGTGGTAATGTGAATTAGTACAGCTATTATGGAAAACATTATGAAGATTCTTCAAAAAAACTAAAAATAGATATACTATATGACCTTCCTTCTCAAGTGTGTGTGTGTGTGTGTGTGTGTGTATGTATGTATGTATGTATGTAAATGATAGGAAATCAGGATGTATTTACATCACTGTGACTAATTGACACAAACAGTGACAGCTCCAGAGCTATCATTTGTATGGAGCCTTCACATAGAATGTAGTGACAGGAGTAAATAAAATACATTACAGACTCTACCTGCTTAGGATCAGGAGTCTTTTGACAATTAAATAGGCATGACCTGACCAAAAAACAAAACAAAACAAAACAAGAAGTCTAAGCCTTAACACCTGCTTAGTACTGAGACAAAAAGGTAATCAGAGGGTCAAACAGCAAAATAACATTTAATGTTGGGAAGGAGTAAGGATTATGTCAGGAGAGCGTATTCGTCCTGTGAGCTCAATCAGAGGTAAGGGAGGAGGGACTTCATTCTCCTTCTCCGGGTTCCTGACTAGTGGAAATAAAATACTAGGCAAACCATTGGCCAGGTGGCTTCGAATGAAAAGATCAGACTTTCTTAACTGCTAAAGTGCAGAACACTCCATTGAATACAGCTTCAGAGAAGAATCCACAAAGAAAGAACAAAGAGGAAGACACAAGAGGCTGCTTCTGTTCACACCAAAAGGCCAAAGAGCTGCTGTCAGTAAACAAGTCAGTGCAGAGAAAGCAGCGGGAAGTCACTCACCCAACGGCAACTGAGCTAGAAGTGATGCTCAGAAGAGGTACAGAATCCAGCATCAAGATAAATCTGTAGGTGTAATAACCAACCATGAAGATGCACCTACTAAGTATATTTGATTCCCTGACCTTGCCCTCTTTCTCTTCAGTGGTCACAGAAGTCTGCTTATCAGAGGCTAAACAGTCTGACCAACAGAAGCTCTAGAGACAATGTTGGTGTGGCAGCAAGAGCACTTGTTAGGGGCCAAACTTCCTATGGGACCTCAGACAAGTGACCTCAGTCTCCAAGCAGCAATTGCCTCACCTGCCAAAAAAGGACTGACTGGCATTTCACAGATGCTGTGAAGAAATTGGAGCATGCATCAGAAGATATAGGTATTTGCCTCTTTTTTTGTTTGTTTGTTTGGCCTTGGGCTTGAACTCTGGGCTTGGGCACTGTCCCTGAAACTCTTTGTGCTCAATGCCAGTGCTTTACCACACTGTGTCACAGCACCACTTCTAGCTTTTTCTCAGTAGTCTCATGGACTTTTCTGCCTGGGCTGGCTTTGAACCACGATCCTCAGGTCTCAGCCTCCTGAGTAGCTAGGATTACAGGTGTGAGCAACCAATGCCCAGCTGATTTGCCTCTATTTCTAAAAAGTTTTTTTGGGGGTACTGGGACTTGAACTCAGGACTGTGTGCTTGCTAGGTAGGAGTTCTACCACTTCTGCCAACTTGATTTTGTTTTTCAGCAGGTGAAAATATTGAAGTTCCAAGCAGTAAAGTTATATAAGCCCAAGAATTCAGCACTTGGAAAACAGAACAAGAACTTCTGACTCTTCATTCTGTGTTTTCTCCTTTGTACTAAACCACACCTATTCATGGAGAAAGACTTGGATCATTTTGTGGGTACAAATTTTGTCTTTCTCTGGGCCAAGAACTATGTGTTTGCCCCCTATTGCTCCTCATATTCACAATAATGGCAGACATGTCAGAGACCATTGCACTGTTTTGGGCTTTGTTGTAGGTGGTTTCAATGGACTAACTCCTTTTATCTACATTTCAAATTGAGGAGACAAGGAATCATCATTATCATGTCCATCATTACAAATGAAGAAACAGAGGCACAGAAGTGGCCAAAACCACACAGCCAGAAAGTGGATATTTCCTTCTGGATACATACAGTCTGGTTTAAGGGCTCTGCCAGTATAGACCTAGGAATCAGATGGCCAGAGGATTCCAGGAAGCAGCCACTTGTTGGGGTAGAGGAAATCTAGACAGTGCTTATACATGCCAAGGCTTCCATCATGGTTTCCACTGACTCAAAAAAAAAAAAATCCTGTGATAGAGCTTCCATCCTTTCTTCCTGTCAAAAGGGACTTCCAGGAATTGGTCACAAAGGGACCTGGACATTCAACCTCACCAAGAGCCCAAAACAGCTTAGATATTCTTTTCACCTATCAAATCAGAAACACTTTTTAACAATTTTTGATGATATCAAATGTGCCTGATGTGGAGTCACATTGGTGTCACACATTGCTAGGAAAACCACAAACGGATCATAGTTTTCTGGAAAACAGTTGGGCCAAGTAGAGTCAGTTGTTATAATTCCCAAGCTACAAAACCAACACTAACCTTGACTCTTTGACTAAGGGAATACAGGGTTAAGTTTGTGTCTGCCTGTGGTCACAACGCTTTTGCCCACCGACTGATATCTAGCCTTGCTTAATGTGTGCTTCTGTTTACAGCCACCTCACTTAATATACTGCATATCATTGATTCATCAGCATTGAAGTCCTGGCCGAGAGCCCTCTAGTTCAGGCCTCCGCAAAGGCTGTCAAACATATATTTTCTCTGTATGGAACATCACAACCTTCTTGCACTTAAAAATGCCAGACAGCACTTTAGCACAACACTACAGGAAGGAGCAAAATCACTGACATGAAACACCAAAATGCAAAAAGACAGCATAGCACCACAAAAAGGACATCAGTTTACAATATAACTGAAACCACACAACCCACTGCCACCTTGCTGGACCTCATCTGGAAATGAGCATGATAAGTGACTTGAAATTTTCTACTGTGCATATGCTTTTCCCACAATGGCCATAAATGCACAGCTAGCACTGGTTTAGGGGTTACAAGTAAATATTAGCAAGTAGACAAAATCACCAATTCAGAAAGCATGAAAAGTGAGGCTGTACTATGTATATAAAGAACCCCCTGGGCACATGGAAAGGCACAGGAGACAAAACCAGGCTTGATTTCATTTGAATGAACTGATTCTACCTAATGAAAACAAGTCATCTGAGGGACATGGTGGTGTGGACTGGCAAGACCACTGTGCATTCTAGGCCAACATTACAGGAAGGAGAATTAAAGGCCACACACCTAGAAAGGAAGTGAAAATCACCCCCAAACCAAGCCAAGCTCCCTCAGACACAGACCTTGCTAATCTCCAGTGACAGCACCCAACCAAGACCAGCCAGCCCTTCTCAAATGTTTCTTGAGCGCAGAAATCTGAAGCTGGCTCCAGTTCTCATTGAACTTCTGCCACTCTCCTGGTCTCTGTATTGCTCTGTTACAGTGGATTCTTTGTTGTCCCCTCAGGCCCACCCCAGGGTATTTGTACTTACTGTCTGCCCCACCTAGAATACTCCACAACATGTTTTCCTCACTTCTTTCCTCTTTGATCAATTCTCACCAACCTTTTCCTCCCCGTCTTCCCTATTTTGTCTGCATAGCATCTACTACCATCTGCTCTCTCACTTGTCCAATTGTTCACTTATCTCTCCTCTATGTTTCTGTTGTAACCCCCATCTCTAGAAGAATGAAAAGCACTCAATAAATACCAGTTGATAAATTTAGTGGATATTTGATATTGTAATTACAATAGTAGAATTAACATTTTTTGTAGCAGTCACTATGCTGTGTGCTTACACAGGTTCCCTCCTGGCAATTGCAAAGCCTTAACACACCAGGCCCACTTTATAGGTGAAGGGACCAAGACACAGGGAGAGTACGAAACTTAATTAGGTCAACCAACGAGTAAGAGATTGAGCTATGAGCCCATCACAGCCTTTTCTCACAGGCTGTTCTGAGCTGCTCTGCCCTAAATCCAAAGAATCAAATAGCCCCAGGTTTCCCAATCATCTAGGGACTGTAGCTGAAGCTCCATGATGCATTTTACTTATAGGAACTTGAAAATTTCACAAAGCAACTTTCTGTCATTTGAAGCCCACTGTATCAAATAGCACCACCAGCCTATTTACTGCTCTCATAATGCCTCTTTCTCGCTTGTTGTCTACCTTGTTTTTTTTCTCTCTCCCTCTCCCTCCCTTTCTCTTTCTGCCTCTGTCTCTCTTTCTCTCCCTCCTCTGTGGTGGTGGGGATAGAACCCTGGGCCTCATACATGACGAGCAAATACTCTACCATTGTGTCATACCCCTAGCCTCAGAAAATTTTGACTGATTTATTTGCTTGCTTACTCTTTTTTCTTTTTATAATACAAACCCTAGAAGAGCTGATACCCAATTCATCAGTCTCCAAATATCTCAGAATGAGCCCTCCTGCAGGTAACTAGGTGGAAAAATAGAAACAGAATCTTAGACAGGTTATCTACGGTCAATACAGGTGTCTGAGCTAGGATCCAAACCCACTCAGTGTCTCTTTCCTGAGTTATCCACCAAGCTGGGCATTGGGTATTGGGGTGGGGAAGGGAGCCAGGTCTGTCCTGTTGATGCTCATGAGGTTCAACTCTGTACCCAATGGTCCTCCTCCCTGCCTTTCCTGCCCTATTTTCTTTCATTAATACATACTTTGGGGGACCTATAAACAATTTCTCACAAGCAATCATGTTACTGAGTAAGCAGGAAAACACTCAGTGCATACTTATACTAAGAAATTAATTAATAGCTTATCTGAATTTTAATTTTTAGGTATCTTGGTTTTTATATCTCTTTTCCGCATTCCTAGAACTTCTATATGCTTTATAGATGACAAAACTAGGTCTAGTGAGACTCAAGAATTCAATAATTTGACCCAAACCTCACAGCCAAAGAACTAGAACTAGTCCTATCCACTGTCAGACAATTAACTAAAAATTTATGAATCCATACAATAGACCCCTCGTGGTCTTTTTATTCTTTTCTCAAGAACTCTGCTAGTAAGCCCAAGCCAGTCCCAAAATGGTTGTGTAGTTCCACATCTTCTCAGGTTTGTCTTCCTACTGAACCATCTCTGATATTTAACAAGGAAGCAAGTTCCATGTATTTGATCATTTTGGGTCATCTCTTGATTATAAAAATACATATTTGTAATCTATTCACACTGTAAGCTATTGTACACCAGTGAAAAAGAACAAATTCTCCTACACATGATAAAAGAAGAGCTTGATGATCTTTAGTATATTTGTGTATAAATAAATCATATTTGGCTGGCATCCAGATACAACTTCCTGCATGGTCCCATGTATATAAAGTCCAAGAATAGTCCAAATTAATCTATGTTGATGGAAATCAGTACAGAAGTTCCTGTGAGGCTGGAGGTCATTTGGATGGGATCTAAGGGAACTTTCTAGGTTTGGAGGAATGTTGCATCTTAATTCTGGTGGTGATTATACATGTATATCAAAATAGAAAAACTTGCCCAGCTGTTCATGTAAGACTCATGTATTGTCTCATCTGCAAGTTATTCTTTAGTAAATCATTTAAAACAAGCAAAGTAAAGCATGATTCTTGTTTTTAAAAAACAATGCATAAGGTAATCAATCATAAAAAATAAATAAGAAACTCATCTGATTTCTACCACCTGGAGCTATAGTAACTAAGATTTTAATGTGTATATTTTCAGATCTTTTCCCAATGGTATTCTCTTTTCATGAGTATTTCCTGAGAGAGAAATCCAGGGGATAATACAAATCATTGAATGTGCTAACTTATTTAGAACTCTAATTTCCTGGACATGTCTTTCACTTATCCAGGAAGCCGTGGCACAACGAGATTTAATTTGATCATTTTTAGAAGAGCATGGAACAATTAACAGCAAATAAATGGAATTAAAATCAAATTGAATACAGCCTTTCAATATGTCTTAGAATTTGATTTTAAGCATAGTAATGAATATGAAACGAAAGCTTGGCTTGGAAAGACTCTTGAGCCTCCTGGGATGCTGACTGCCACCTAGTGGTAGTAGCCTGCCATGGCACCTCCATTATTTCAAATCTGTAGCCTATTTAAGAGCCCCCTCCCCACCCCCCATGATGCCTCCTTTTCTCCTGTGCATTGCAGGGGATGCCCTACAAGAGCTTTTTGAGACATTGTTTCCTCCCCAGTGCATTCCAGTTCCTAGAACATAGAACTATAAGTACACATTTCTTGAATAAATGAAGGATGATGAATGGATGGATGGGTAGACATTCTTTTGCCTCCTTATGAAATAAGGAACTAAACCCTCCCCTGTCTGCTTCCTATGATTTGTTTTTCTTTCTAGGAGAGTGAAAAACCTCTGACAATTCAATATCTGGGTATATAGGAGTCAAACAGGGACCAAGGAAAGTCATGAGGCTACAGAGACAATCCTATATAAGAAACAGCCAGGACTTAATAGATACCTGAAAAGTACTAGCTCTCTTTTCCTTCCTTTTTCCCTTTAAAATTTTTCACTCACAAATTCTTTCCCAAGGACTGAAGGGGTTAAAATGGAGATTTGTCTTTTCCTGGAGGGTCAGACATGTGCAGTGTTTTCCTGTTTCTGAAGTAAGCCACCGTCACTGTGCCTGCAGATATGAGCCGGCCCATCAAAGTGCCCAGCCCCAAGAACCCCCTAGTTTTAAAAAGTGGTTTCTGGACAACCATTGTCAGGCTAGCTGATGGTGTGGTGCCCATCTGAGCATGTCCATTGTTGACAGCATTAGACAAGGGTCAGGGGGCCTTTCTTTTAGTGCTGACAGCAGGGATTTAATGCTGAAAGCAGGAACAAGCGCATAAGGCTGGGTTGGGCCACTCACTGGTTGACCTTGAACAAGTCAGCTTGCCCATGACTATACAGAAACTCTTACATGAGGACAATGTAACAAACGGATGCCTAGGAAGATACTTTGTAAACTACAGTACTGAACCTAGGGTAAAATATCTGTTAACAGAACCCCAAGTGAGTATCATGCCTCAGGCATGGCCTGACCCAGCTCAAAAACATCAGGCACTGTTGCCTACATTGAAATGAATATGGCTTCTACTTGTGGAGCCCAACTCTATTTATGAAAATTCCTGTTTCCCATTGAGCTTAAGGCTACCTAGACCTACCCTTTTTGATTGTTTCAACACTTTACCACTTCAGGTTGCACCCACTTTTTGTTTGATATTTTAAAGCTAAATGTAGACTTTATGTTGCTCTTAAGGATTTTTTTTAGCAAATATATCTTGAAGTAGTTGTACAAAGGACTTTCAACATAACAGTTTATGAATAAAATGCATTTGACCAATTACTTTGTTCCATGTATTGTCCTGAATGTGTCAATGGCATCTGATTCAATAATATGATTTTTTCATTCCATATGCATTTACTGAGCACTGAGTAGCTAGGATTATTACAGGCAAGAGCCACAGACACCCAGTTGTTTCATTCTTTCTAAAGCTGAGTAAGGCAGATCATTGAGTTCTCTTTTAGCCCAAATATGCTGATTCTCTGCATGCCAATTTCTAAGTGAACTTTTTATCTGTTCTAAACAAGATACCTTCATATAGACATATATAGATATAGATTTTTAAATTTTTACCAAAAAGGTAGGAGGAAAAAGGAAAGAATTTAGCCAGCTCTTTCTTGTCAGGATACAGCTGCTGACCATATGCAGCCTGAAGCTGAGAAAAAATTGCCAAGGGTTATAATTTCAGAATAGCCTAGAATTCTTCCTTGCCTGTCACCTGATTTCTTTTAGGCCCAGACTAATTTTGTCCAGACTCAAGCTCCGTGCTAATTGTCAGGGCCAGCTTGAATTATTCATGGAATTTCAACAGTGGGATGGTCTGAGTGCTATTTTTTACAGATGTGTTCATCTTTTCATGTCTTCTGGAACTGCTAGTAATGAGCTGTTTGAATAGACAAGTTCCTTAATGTACTTGGACCTCCGTTTCTTCAGCTGCACACAGGAAACAATTCTTCCCTTGTCGCTGACTCTAGAAAATCTTCAGCTCTGTGAATACGGCTCTCTCAACCTGGGGTTTCACATGCAGCTCACAACCAACAGCAAACCACATAGACTTTTTTTTTTAATGAAGGATGCCATTTGATGATTAAACTCAAAAGGAATTATGCAATTAGCAAAGGACGTGGATCACACAACATGTGAATCTAATTGCAGTGCATGCAAATGTTTGCTAAATTAGATAAATATGGGGTTGCCATCACTGGTGCACAGATTGAGTTGCAAAGTTAGGAAAATATAAAAGTTAATTACAACGGGAGTGATAAACATAGGGGTCATGCACTGTCTTGATTAGAATTATCAACTAAGCAATCATCTCGTGGCAAAGGTGGGATATTATAGGAAACCCAAACCCATAGTCTGGCTCCTGTGTAATGAAGTTACTGTGTTTTATAGGACATGGAGAACATGCTTTAGTTTTACTCAGCACCTGTCACAAAGGGAGCATCAGGGCCTGGAAGCTGGTTATTGGCTCGCTTATTTGCCTACTGTGTCGTCAAAGTGTGTCTCTGGGTTAGCTAGCACATCTCCTTTTTGTCCCTTGTTATTACAGTTCAAAACCTTATAGGGATCTCCTTGTCTTCATTCTTGCTTGTATATCCACTTGGGTCATTGCGTCTTGTTCATTTGTTACAGTGTCTGGTATTGCCCAATGCACATTGCTAAGTCTGTTAGTCCATGAAGCAGACTGCTTTAACTTGAGGCCTACCCACCACCAATTATTTGACAAATTAGTTCAGCTAGCTGAGCCCTGTTTCTCTCACATCTGTCATGGATACATCATCTACCAGTCAGGTGAGTGCAACTCTTAAGGGAATCATTACTTTTAGTCACTAAGAATACAGTCTGACACACAGCCCATTAAGAGAAGGGCCAACAATGTTTAATGCACTCTGATGATGACCACACACACACACACACACACACACACACACACACACACACACACACAGAGTTTCATCCTCGCACTGGGATATAGACAGATAGTACTGATAGTACCATAATTACAGAGAAGTAACATGTGGGATGTACTGCTTAGATGTTTAAGGGATATGAGATCATTCTGGCAAAGAAACTGGAGAAAGCTTCATCTAAGCCTGTCCATGATGAACTTTTTAACTAAAGGAAAATTAGGTGGTAAGTGTCTGACATCTTAGGGCAAGATTACTTCAGAGGCAAAGATGCAAAAGTCAGGGTTGAGGGTGGTCACCTCAGCTGTAGAATGCTTGGCTAGTATGCACAAGGCCTTGGGTTCAATTCCCCCATACCACCAGGAAAATAAAAAGCTTAAGTCAGAAAGTCAAGAAGGAAATGATGACCAAGCCAGGAAAGGAGCATGTCTTGTGTTTTGATGACAAGCCCTGAGTTGCGACATTATCCTCTGAATCACATAGGACATAAACTCCCTAGGATGTTTAAAATGACACAGAGACAAAGCAAAAGGACAAAGTAGTTAGAAGAGATGGATCTGGTAGAGTGAACAAACTGGATGGAGAAGGAAAGACCGGGGGTAAGAGAGCTGAGAGGCCACTGCACTGGGACAAAATGAGAAGCCTCAGTGATTGAATAAATGCAGAGGCAAGAATAAAGTTGAGATGAGGATAAGGTTTTGAACTTGAGTAGCAGGGAAGAAAATGAAGTTGTTAGTCAACCAGTGATTCTGATCCCTAATTTCCCAGCATATGATCTGAACAAGAAACTCCATGGTATGGAAGGCAACTCAAACACAAGCATACACATCATCTTGTCCTATCCTTAGCAAGCTACAAACTCCCACCGCTTCCATTCCTTCTTTGCAAAGTGGAAATGAAAACATCATCCTTAGACAGAAAAAGTAGCTCACGTCTGTGACCTTAGCTACTCAGCAGGCTGACATCTGACATCAGGTCCAAACAGAACCAACAACAAAGTTACTGCATCCTTCTCAGGGATACTATGCTGGTTAAAGAGGTATTGTGATGCTAAAGCACCTGTGCAGTGTCTGTCACATAGGAAGTTCTCAGGAAATCTTGAGAAAAGAAATCAGTGCCCTAAAACATAGAATACAAAACAATAATAATAATGTATATATATATATCAGGTGCCAGTGGCTCATACCTGTAATCCTAGCTACTCAGGGGGTTGAGATCTGAGGATCGTGGTTCCAAGCCAGCCCACACAAAAAAGTCAATGTGAGACTTTTTTTTTTTTGCCAGTCCTGGGGCTTGAACTCAGGGCGTGAACACTGTCCCTGGCTTCCTTTTGCTCAAAGCTAACACTCTACCACTTGAACCAAAGCGCCACTTCCAGCTTTTTCTGCTTATGTGATGCCGAGGAATCGAACCCAGAGCTTCATGCATGCTAGGCAAGCACTCTACAGCTAAGCCACCTTCCCAAGCCACATTCCCAGCCCAGCCCATGAGACTCTTATCACCAATTAACCACTCAAAAATCAGAAGTGGTGCTGTGGCTCAAGTGGTAGAGTGCTAGCCTTGAGCACAAAGAGGCTCAGGAACAACACCTAGGCTCCTGAGTTCAAGACCTACAACTGAAAAAAAAAACTACTTGCTTAAAATTACTCTGGACATGTTTCTTCCTGTTTCAATGACTCAAAAGTTCATCCAGGATCTTGGAGCACCACTGGCACCCAGTCACTGAACTAACAACACCAACACCCAATCACTATGCTAACACCCAACAGAAGCACTGACTCAGGTAAAAATAAGCACTGACTCAGGTCAAACTCAGCTCACAGGACTCATCAGAAGGGAGAGAAGGGAACAACTACCACACATTCAACTTGAGTAAAAATTTCCCATGTTGTCAGAAAGAACCTATCATCCTCTTTCCATCTCTCCAGCAATGCCATTCCTAAATGCCTCTTGAGATGGCTATGACAGAGGTCTTCACAGACATCCCAGGGGCTGCTGTCCAGTAAGCTAGTATGTGTGGATTTCAAAGGCCTATTTAACACAGCTGCACACCACTGGCCAGGGGCCAGGCCTGTGTGAAATGTTCTAGCCACTCCCTGAAAGCAGCACAGTCTACCTCAAAGGGACTGAGATACCACCTAAGCCCTGATATCTGGCCAACAAAAATTCAACACACAAAAGCAGACTGGTTTTCCCTATAGGCCATTGGAGTTGGGAAATTACAGGCTGGGATTTTGGCCTGATCTACTTTCTGTCACTGTAAAACTGCTCACACTGATGTGTTATTACAGGTTCTTAAGCCAAACTACTGCTTGTTTTCAAAAACATCTTGAACACTCTGAGACAATGCTTTAAGGGTCCAGGAAGACAGAACGACAGCCAGCTATGAAATAGGAACTGGTCTGATTTGGCAAAATTCTAAGTGTATGGGTTTTGGGGTTCCCTCCCCCCGTTTTCTAAAGGAAGCTCAGCACCATCATAGAAATGTACAGAGTCTGGTGATTAAGTCTACCAGCCTTGTGACACAGGGTAGACAATTGCAGATTAGAGGAATAGAGTGAGCAATAGCTCCTACTGTGGAAATCAATAAGCCAATAAGACTATTTCCTTATGATCAATGGCAGATAACACTTTCGAACAATATTGTTACAAATGTCTCAGTTGGTCCTACATGAGCAATGAAGTCTTCGTGTCACAGACACTATCAGCCTCTTTCACAGAAGAAGAAACTGAGGAGTACTATAAGTGACTTACTCAAAGAAAAGTCACCGAGCTAATAGATGCCAGTGTAGGGACTAGAGGTAGAGGTTTTTATTCTAAGCCAGCTGAGAATTATCAACCAAATCCAATTCTATGGCCAGGCTTGTACTTAAAGCAATTAATATATCCATGAGCTGGAAGTGAAGAGACCAGACAGCAAAGCACGGGAGAGGACATATTGACCAATGGAGCAAACAAACTAGACAAAAAAGTTAAATTATCATGGATTTCGTTAATTCTAGGGAGAGCTAAGAACTTACCATTTTGTCTTCCAGATCTATATATTAAGTCCTTAATATATGTACATATAAAGCAAGCCTCTTAGTTGGAAGACTTCCAAAAACACTAGACATTTCCCCTCCTAATGACTGAGCACCGAACACAGCAGTAGCTGCAGTTCGGGACAATGGGAAGAGGGGGAAAAGGACAAAGATTCAGTTGAGTAGAAGAAACAATTTCCTGGCCAACACTGTTTAGATACAATCTGGCAACTGGAAATCTCAGCAGAAGGATTAAAACAAGCAAAAACACACAAACACATGTTTATAGCTCTCATAATAATAGCTCTTATTAGAGTATTTACCATATGCTAAGCATTGTGCTAAGCACTTTTCATCATTAACTCCTATAATCGGCAGGATGACCTTTTCAGTTACGGATTGTAGTTCCCCTTTCAGTGAGGAGAGGGAAAGGAGGTTGAGAGAGGTCAAGTAATTTGCCCAAGGCTGAACAGCTGTAATGGTGAAATGGGCTTTGAACTAAGAAATTTCTGTTTCACAGCAAAACGGTAAGTTTCATCAACAGCCTATCTTATCTCAAAGAAGGATGACTGTCTAGAAAAGTCTATTTCAAACCCTGAATTTCTCCAAAAGCAACAACATGTGACACAGACATGACACTGCTGGCACAAAGATGCTGAGATAACTAACATCCAAACGTTTTACTTAACATGCAACAGTTTGGGCTAACAAATACCTTTCTGTTCATCAGTAAAAAGCAATGTCATTTTATATTCTCTGAATAAACATTGAAACAATAGTATGTTCTTGTTTCAATGACTGAATTGAGAGCAAAGCTTAGCACTATTTAAAAAGCACTTGCAGGGTTGGGAATATGGCCTAATAGTAAAAGGGCTTACCTTGTATACATGAAGCCCTGGGTTTGATTCCTCTGCACCACATACAGAAAAAGCCGGAAGTGTTGCTGTGGCTCAAGTATTAGAGTGCTAGCCTTGAGCAAAAAGAAGCCAGGGACAGTGCTCAGGCCCTGAGTTCAAGCCCCAGGACGGTCAAAAAAAATCACTTGTAGAACTACCCATTTTTGTGGACAAATACAAATGTAATTCATTAATAAATACAACTGTAACTGGACTGATTTGTTCTAACCAATTTCCATATTGCTAAATTCTATGAACTTTGTCTTTTTCTTTGTTTTTCTGGTACTGAGACGATGACTGTAGCAAGTCAAATTAAATCCTCAAGACCTAACCTAACAGGCTAGAGGTACAGTAGCAGTTGTGAGCAAGCAAGCCCAGAAAGTGAGCCAAGCCCTGATTTCAAGACTCAGTACCAGGGTTCAGGTTCACCTGTTACTGTGCTTGGTAACTGCCTATAACTTCATGTAGGAACCATGTGTCAGACTGATCGCTGATCTGCAGCCTGTTCAGCCTGCCCAGTACCCAACTGGAGGCCTGCTGAAGCTCAACAGCCTCAATTAAGCTGACTTCAATGATTATGCCAGGAAGAAGAGGGCTGCCTCCGGTGCCTCTAAAGCAGCTATCTTGAAGGATTCTCAGAGGCAGATAATTTGTCCAAATGAAGCCTACATCTTTGGAAAAGAAAAAGAGGTTCAGGACAGGAAAACAGAAGGAGAAGGCTATCAGTAAGTGAGTTTGGCTTTGTTGCTAGGATCCCAAAAGAAACCATTATGTCCTGTAACTAGTACCCACGATAGTCCCTGGGCTAACAAAAAACACATATGGTTGAAATGGGAAAATAAGAGCTTGGATTGCTAGGAAAGAAAACTACAGAATTTTTTTAAGTACTGGAAATATAGGACATAAAAAGGCATACTTCTGCAAGGAAAAACAGCAGGTAAGAAAAAATAATAACAGCTAACATTTTGCATCTGGCACTGTTCTACTGTATGACTATAATCTCCTAAAGGGAAAAGACCTTGTCTCACTCATTGTATACAGGACTTAAGAACACAATAGGTATAAAGCATGCTCTTTTTCAGTGAGTGAATAAGTTAAACAGAAGCATCTAGCCAAGGTTTTAAAAAAATTTAAAAAGGAGTAACTCTGAACTCATTTTTCTAACCTCATGAAGCACTGTGTGTCAGATATTGAATTCAGCTCTACAATGCAGATATTAAAAATCAAAGTTCCCTCTTAGTGGAATAATGCAGAACATTAACCCAACCAGCACTCAAGTGACTGTTCTAGATCAGACATCTGGCTGGGCACTGGGGAAACATCAAGTCCTCTCCCTGCCCTGCAGGAGCATACTGGTGCTCAGGTAGGAGGTGTCTATAACAGAAATGTGGCTACAAGGTTATGGTCAGGAACAAGGTTGGAAGAAGTTACCTGAAAGGGATCAGCACAGATATTTTCTACTGTCAGGATACAAGCAAAAACAGCAATAGCTGGTCAGAGTATTCAGAATTCCTCTATTCAAGTAGGATTTTTTAATGTACTAAATTCCCATCTCTACTCCCAGGAACTTAGCCATAGACTTTTTTCTTAATACCCTGGATCTGGGAAACTGTGTTCTTTCAACCTACTCATAAACTGTATAACCATTCTTAGATTACACGTGCAGTAATATATTGACAGAACTCAGTTCTATAAGTCTTAGTTATTTTCTATTCTCAAAATATTCTTTTTTGTTCTTAAAAAAAAAAGGAGCCATCATCATTCAATAAATATCAACAACTGTTGCTATTACATCTGAGTCCATGGCTACAAATACCTATTCAGGGCTCACTAGGAGTTTCTTGAGTTATTTCATACACACCTGACATAAGCTTTGACCAAACCTAGCTTCACAGTCAGCCTGACCAACTCCAGTCTCTGATTGCCTGGATCCCTTGCTTGTTGTAGCCATCCTCTTTAAACCCAGGCCAGATTTGATCCAGTACCATTCATTACCTAATAGAGTAGCCACCTTATTGAAAAGGAATGAAGACTGAGATTGTGTTGTGAGCAGCTGTAGTTCAACCCAGCACATTGGGATTTGTGCCAGTTAAAGGTCGAGATAGCCGTTTTGTGGTAGCTATGCCAACACATATTGCATGGGGGGAAAAAAACCTGAATTGTCCCACTGGGCAAGAAGTAGAGATGGAAATACAAGTACTTGAGAGGTACTGAGGGGAAGGAGGGCAAAAGAGACCAGAAGGATCTAGGAACTCACAACTAGAGCAAGTCCTTCCCCAACCCCTCATCTCCCTCAGTCATTGGAGACGGTGTTGCTAGAGTTTCTCACACCCAGTGAGTGACTCTTCAGTGTGATCTGGAAATGCCAAATGTTTGAATCAGGGCACATCAGATGACACCTATGATTCCCTTTTACCTTTGATAGCTTTTTTCATAATACCCTACATATTGTTAAATGTTACACAACTTCTCAGTTGTGCAACCTACAAGAATGGCAGCATAGAGTAGGAAAAAAAACTGGTCTAACATCAGTAAGACACAGATTACGCAACATGGTGAACAAATGACCACAAGTAAATGCACCAACATCCCCTTGCATTATGTAATTAATAACTAGAAAACATGTTTGATGAAAAGAAATATTATTTATATAATTACTTGTACAAAATAAGAAGAATTATTCCCTGATCCTTCCTTCTCAGTGTTTGATTATTGCACAGGCGTCAATAAGACGTGACAACTATCACTCAAGTAATTTCATATCTCACCTTCTCAATTTTCTATTTGAGAGTAATTAAAATGGTCATGAATTGGCTTAAGGTGTCACTAACAGTTCTTTCACCCAAGTTTTCAAAGGCAATGAATTGGGATATGTGAAATGGGAACAGAGAGACTTAGTTTCTAATTTTGGCTCTACAGCTAAGTTGGCAGTCATTTAAACCTTCATGACCTTCATCTTCTTGTACATAAAATGGTCTGTAGAACCAGGTAACTTGAAAGGATAGATAGTTTGGGGTCAGAATTTGGGGCTTGGGGTGATAGGGGGAAAAGTGATGGGAGGGGTGACACCAAGATGTATTATACTCATAAACCAACATGTTGAATTGAAATTCCTTTGTACAACTACTGAAAATAATTTCTTAAGATAAATGAATAAAATGGCGCCCAAGAATCACTGAAGGAAGAAAGGACAGGAGCCAGCACAGTGGAAAGCATTGAGGAGAGACACAGAGTTGACCTCAAGTCCCAGTCCTACCATTCACAGTGAGAACTTTGATTTATTACTTTACAATGTTCTGCTTAGCTTGCCAGTCACAATTCATGCTTTAACACCTGAGCTGAGTAGGAAGCAGGATGTCATCACCTAATGCCATCTGTGAAATGTCACCTGCACTATTTGCCTTATAGATACTTAGCACTTAGACACCTGCAGTGTGAATGGCCCTACATCTCTGAAACAAGGCCATCAGGCTGGCTGCTTCTGAGGAGTAGCTTTAAAGAAGGGACTTACAGCCCGCTGGACTGGGATGGAGAGCAGAGGCATGACAGATAATATGGGAGACAGATAATGGCTAAAACAGAAGCCATCCACCTTTTGTTGATGCTTCCAAACCTCACCTGAGGAAAGATTTATGATTCAGGGGCCCTGCCCTGTAACTGATTTATTTTACACCCAAGAATTACAGGTAGCCGGCCCCTTTTGCGCTGCACCTGAAAGGCCAACTTTCGGAATGAAGCATGTTCTTGAGTAGTATTTGCCTGAAGCGGCATGCCCGGGTCTCATGTGGCTCCTACAAGCAGATACAGAAAGTGCTAACCATCTAGCGGCTGTAGTCGGTGGGAAAATGCCACTACCTAAGACCCCTCCCCCGCTTTAGTGTGACAGTATCCCCGCCCTTGTCCCCTGTCCAGGAAAAAATAGTATCTCGAGCGGCGAGTCAGCAACGAATGATTCATTGACACGCCAGTGAAGGGATGGGACTTGGCGTGACCCCGGGTCTTGATAGCGTTTAAAGATTAAAGATTATACAACCGGAAGATCCTGAACTAAACAGACCTGGAGCCCTCTCTTCCTTACCCCCTCCCCTCGCCCCCCAAACACACACCTTGGAGAAGCTGGGCAACGCATGCGGTCCAGCAACCCCCAGCACAGATCTCCAGAAAAGAGGAACCGCTTTCAGGCAGAGAATCAAACAGTAAGTCAACACGGCAAAAAAAAAAAATCCAGGCGGAACAAGGAAGCGCCCGGGCGCCTGCTGGCCTCGGTTTCCCCTTCTGCAAAATGAGGATTTGGGACTATAAGGTCTCTTAACCTTGATGATACTACAGAATTCTACCATATACCAGGCTAATGCCGCCTGAGGGTTGGAAACAAGGAAGACAGAAAAAGAGAGGAAAACGAGAAAAGGCCACAGAGAAAAGGAGTGGGTAAGAAACGAGGAGGGAAGACGCGGGACGCCGAGACAGGCTTGGCGGGTTTTCAACTTTACTTCCCCCACTCCCCCACCCCCCACACCTAAATTCTCACAGACGGACCAAAGCCCCGCGCCCAGTGAATTCGGGCACCAATAGCCAAGCTTCTTCCCCACACCGATTTCTGGAAGCCGGATGGGCTGATACTGAGCAGCGCAATAGGTGCCCGGGGATGGCAGGGGGAATGATCTGCCGGGGTCCCGAGGCAGGTGAGCAACTCCCGGGGCTGCGCTGTGGTGAGACGGACCCGATCTGGAATCGCAGATGCTCCCGCATCTCAGCTCGCTAGACGCGAGCAGGACAAGTTTCATTCCCCAACTTCTAGCCAGGATAAAGGATAGGGGATGTATTTAAAAAAAAAAAAGTTGCAGAACTTTTCCTCCCCCCCCCCCTCCCAGCTCCGCTGTGAAGGCGGAACCCGAGGGCGGTGCCTGCACCCTGATTCGCCGGCAGCTGGCATGGAGAGTCTCCGATTGGCGCACGGGGTCCCGGCCGGGAAGAGCGGGCGTGGGGGAGGGGAGCGGTCCTCCCAGCCCGCGGGAGCGCCTCGCGCTGGGAGCGGGTTAATTTCAAATCGGGGACTTGACTGCTCCAGGACGGTCACGTTCCCTCTGCCCGCCCGCCGGCCCGCCAGTCCTGGTCCCGGCGTTTCCCCCCGGCACCCCACCTCTGCGCGGCGGGAAAAGACTGACTGTCCGACAGACACCCTGAGTCTAGGGCCTGGGCGGATAAGGAGTACCCAGGACTTCGGGATCAGCCCCCGCCGGCTCCAACTGTGAGGTGGACTGACAGGTCAGCGGAACGCAGAGGGAC
Source organism: Perognathus longimembris pacificus (assembly GCF_023159225.1). NCBI lineage: Eukaryota > Metazoa > Chordata > Mammalia > Rodentia > Heteromyidae > Perognathus > Perognathus longimembris. Next base: position 26,291,267 of record NC_063173.1, on the reverse strand, counting down.
GTGGCGCCAGGACTGCCGGCTATAGGAGCGAGCTTGGGCGGGCAGCGGCAGCGGCGGCGGCCGTTTCCCGCCTCTCGCTCCGCTGGGGGCCTTGGAGGGAGGAGCTGAGCTCCCGCGCAGAAGGGCGGGGGGCGAGCAAGGGGGAGGGGCGGGGATGCCTTGGTTCTGGGCGCGGGTTTGCCCGCGCTCAAGCCCCGCGCAACTAAGGGGCGGTGCCGGCCACGGTCCGGCTTTCCGCGCCAAATTTTTAAATCGGAGGCGGAAGGTCCGGCCACGCCCCTAGCGCCGCCAGCCAATCGCAGGCCTGGAGCCGGCTCTCTGATTGGACTGGAATCGTTGCTCTGGAAACCACGAGGATGCTATCTAGGAACTGTCGGGCGGGCTGTGGACTGGCGGCCTGACGGAGGGCGGTGCTGTCTCCCCGGGAGGAGGGGGAAGCGCTCTGGGCGCGGAGCTGGTGACGGCGTGGGGACTGTACCTGGTTGCCTTATTGAGCGAAAGCAGTCCATCGTGGCGTGAATCGGCCACCTGAGCCGGAGTACAAAGCGCTGAGTCTTTAAGGAAGGTTTTTTTTTCTGTAAAGGAAAATAAAAGTATTCATTATAAGGCATCCTTTAAATGCCTAGCAGTACGCTTAGCGTTTAGAAGCAGAAATCAGATGTTTCATATCAAGTAACTTCCCAAAACTTTATTACTGCGTCTGCGCACGTGTGTATTAGGGGAGAAATACAGACGTCTAGATGCAGACGGGTATTGAAATACTTGGGGTCCCGTGTGCTCATCCAGAACCTGAACTCGTGTGCTCAATCCAGAACCCGAGCCCTGATCTGTGGACAGGTGGGTGCTTGCTACAGTGTATTTGGTGGGAGCAGGAGAAAGGCCCCCTTTCTCTAAAGAGGATAGGGTTGTCACTGAAAATTTTGTGGTTGCTTGAAGTCTTAGGCAGTAGATGGGTTTTATGAAGGAATTTACCTGTCTGTTGGGGTTCTCTGCCCAGTGGTGCTATCTCTCCTCAGGAACAAAATCTAAGTCTAGTTTGTAGGTTTTTTTTCATTAGCCTTTGTTGCTGTGACCTCCTGTATCCCTGATCTCTTCTGTCTGTGAAAGAATTTTCAGATCTACTGGGTTCTTGATTTTCTCTTTCCTTTTTTTTTTTCTTTAAGGTTATTAATTTTTTTTTTTTTTTAGATCTGGTTGGAATACTTGAACTGAGAATTGAAGAGGAGCTCGAGATTTTTCATTTTTAAAGGAACACTAAATGTATGAGATATTGACAGAATGGAGAACGAAAAGGTATTTTTTAACTTCTGTATTTTATTCACTGCTGCAGTTTAAAATGTAATGTTACCCTGACTTAATTTTTCAGCTTCTAGTGTTTTGTTAATGTTCGATTTTTGATTACCTTTTTAAAAAAAATTCCAGATGGATTGAAGAGGAGTGCGGTTGCCCAGTGTTAGTATATTTCTGGTTTAATGATTTTGTGGCAGTCTCACGGAGATAAACAGGGATGGGAATATGGCCTAGTGGTAGAGCGCTTGCCTTATATACGTGAAGCCCTGGGTTCAATTCCTCAGTACCACATATATAGAATAAGCCAGAAGTGGTGCTGTGGCTCAAGTGGTAGAATGCTAGCCTTGAGCAAAAAGAACCCAGGGACACTGCTCAGGCCGAGTTCAAGCCCCATAACTGGCCAAAAAAAAAAAAAAATCACTCAGACTGTGAAGCACAAAATCAAGGAGATAAACAGAGATAAAGGGTATTTTTAAGAAAAAAAATGTGTTCGTTGAATTACAGTGGAAGGATTCTTGATCAGTTCAAACTCAGAACAAGCATGTATCTTGACTAAATACTTATGAAATTGTCAACTTCTTGTGCTGGAAATCTGGTTTAGTGGTAGATGCTCAAAGCATAAAGCCCTGGGTTCAATTCCTCAGCACTACATAAACAAAAAGCCAGAAGAGGTGCTGTGTGGCTCAAGTGGTAGAGTGCTAGCTTTGAGCAAAAGAAGTTTAGGGACAGGGCCCAGGCCCTGAGTTCAAGCCCCAGGACTGGCAAAAGAGAGAGAGAGAGAAATTGTCAATTTCCTTAAATATTGGGGCTTGATATACTGTTTAAGACATAAACAATTCTATTTAAGAAATTTGTCAACAAGGACTTGTGGATTGGTATTCAGCTACTCATTTTAAAAAGTGAACTTACATAAAAAATACTCCTTAAAGGTGTTAGATGTTAATAAAAGAAAAGAATCACTATTACTCCTGTACGGTGAGGCCAGGAGCTGCAGTTTTTAGAAAACCTCCATCCTTAGGTCAGTACCTCCTTGGACACATCTTTGACAAGGAACCCTCATGGAATCCATTATATGAACTTCCATGTAAATACTCCATAGATGGCATGGGAAGGTCTGTGTCCTAGTCATGTGTGACCTTGCTCAGCCTGATGTCATCTATGGGAAGATTCTGTAAATTATACATAGAAAAGCTCTTGGTAAATCCTTAAATGTCACAGACATAGAAAATAGTATTATTAAGCTATGTTTCTAAAGTTATTGAAGAATTAGTGGGTCTCTATTCTTTGACTTATGGCCATTTCAAATGTTTTTCTTTAAGATTGCTACAGATAGAAAAAAAAGTATATGAAGTCCCTTATGGATATGTGTCCATTAGTTTTATTTAACTTATAGTCTTTTTGTCTCAACGGCAGCCCTGCTTCTGCCAGTGACTTTGGGAAGCTACTTTTACTTTCATTGGCCCCATTTCTCCAAGTACAGTAAGAGAGTGGATGTTGAAAGTGCAGGCTTTTTTGGTCAGAAGTCCTGCTTCTAAGCACTGAAGACTTGCTAGATAAATGACATATGTTGGCCCTTACCTTTATCTGCTTGGTTCTCCTTCCTGTAGGTGGTGTTTAATTCAGCATTCACTAAATGCTGCCATTATACTAGGTAGATAATGGTTTCTGTTCTACAGGTCTTATACTCATTAATAAAGGTTGCTTCTTGGACTTGATTGAGGCAATCACTTAAAATGATCAGATGTGTAAGAGGAAGATAAATGAAGGGTACATGTGAACTCTCTAAATTATGTTTGGAACTCTTCTTTAAATCTAAAGTTATTTCAAAATAGAAGTAGGAATAAGTCCAAATTAATTAATTAGAAGTTAATTGGAAATGATAAGTCCTAATAAAATTAAACAAATTAAATGAAAACATTTAGATCCATACTTTTGCAAAACTGAAAATGAGAAACTTAAATTTTAGAATGCAGTACCAGCTAGGCATAGCATCGCATACCAGTAATCCCAGCACTCTAGAGATTGAGTCAGGAGGGTTGTGAATTTGAGACCAGGCAGAGCTTGATAACAAAACCCCATTTGAAACAAAGGAGCAAACAAAATAGAATGGATATTAAATGTCAAGCTAATCATTGGAATATACTTTATAGCCATTTTAGCAATCCCACTAGGCATTTTTTTCTCAGCAATATCCTCTATATCATATAATTTTAGAGTCAAAAGTTATCTGATAAGTCCTATTTTACAAGAGATTTAATTATTTACTTCTTTTGAACTAGGAAAACCTCGTTTTTGAACCACATAAAAGGGGACTGATGAAAACCCCCCTGAAAGAGTCCACTAAGGCGAATATAGCTCTACCTGAAATACAGCCTGATTTTGGCCCTTTAACCACGCCCACCAAACCCAAGGAAGCATCCCAGGGAGAGCCATGGACACCGACAGCCAATCTGAAAATGCTTATCAGCGCTGTGAGCCCTGAGATCCGAAGCAGAGATCAGAAAAGGGGATTGTTTGACAATAGAAATGGATTACCTGAGGCCAAAGACTGTTTACATGTAGGTTTTCAGAGGACTAGGTTGGGAAAGGAGGGGGCAGGTTTGAAGCTGTTGCAGAAGTGCCAGCAATTGTCAGGCGCTGGTGGTTACTCAGGAGCCTGAGATCTGAGGATCATGGTTCAAAGCCAGCCTGGGCAGAAAAGTCCATGAGACTCTTATCTCCAATAAACTACTCAGAAAAAGCCGGAAATAGCACTGTGGCTCAAGTGGTAGAGTGCTAGCCTTGAACCCAGGAAGCTCAGGGACAGTGCCCAGGCCCAGAATTGAAACCCCAGGACCAGCAAACAAACAAGAAAAACAAGAACAAAAGCAGAAGTGCGGGCAATATAATATTAATCACCATTACTCCCTGGCTGTTACTAAAATTCCTGAGCATTCCTGACCCCATCAAAATACAAACACTGGGAGTTCTGAGTGACTTTTCATTCCAGCTTTTGGACTTGCTAAGCAATGTGTACTGGTTTACCCAACCTTGTTACCTCCTACTTTGTAGTTGTGCAAGCTTAGCATGTACAGAAAAGGTGTGTAAGAGGAGTTAGTCATGGAGCTCAGATGCCCCTAATAAATCTGGCAAAAATATATTTTAGAATAAAATGTTATTTACCTTTTCCTTTGTAGGAGCACTTATCTGGAGACGAATATGAGAAATCTCAACCAAGTCGAAAAGATAAAAGCTTAGGATTGTTGTGTCACAAGTTCTTAGCCCGGTACCCTAATTATCCCAATCCTGCTGTGAATAATGACATCTGTCTTGATGAGGTAGCTGAAGAACTTAGTAAGTACAAAAAGTTTGCTTAAAAGGTTAATCATTAAACTTGGGCTTATGGATTTAACATGCTCAGAACCAGTGTTTGTGGCAGACATAAATAAGGCCACAGGGAATTGATAGGTGTCTAAAGTCCTATTAATTTGAGAATAAAGGTGATTGGCTTTAAATTGCAATGAGTCATTAACATGAAAATGATATTACTTTTGGCTAAGGTTGTCTGAAGCTATTCAGAAAGGCAATGCAGTTTTATGTCTTGTTTCACAAACAGCTCCAACTCTGAACTTTCCTCTTGTCCCTTTTCTTGAGAAGCCAAAGTCGTCTTGTTTGTTACATTGATTGGTACCTCCTGTAGATAGTACCAGGTTGTGCTCCCTGCCACTCTGCTACCACCAGACTGAAGATTGGTTTGGGGAGCATTTTGGTGTTTAGTAAAAGTTATTGTGTCTTTCATAGACCTGAATCTAGTTATAACTAAAAAGAATGTGTGGCAAATTAGAGGTATTTGTGGAAAGTCATATAAATATCCTAATCTTAAACTTGAAGATGTGTGCTATGCCAGATAAATTCAATTTAACTAGATTGCACAAGTCACAAGAGTTACTAATACCACATTGTGAGTGGTAGCAAGGATATAGAAGAAATTAGACACTCAAAGAGGGTTATATCTTCCTAATTTTTTTGTCTGTTTTTTAAAAGTCCATCTTATTTTTTTCGAGAATCTCATCATTTTAGACTTGTTGTGTGAATGTAATAGGCAGGTGTGTGTGGGGTGTGGGGTGTGTGTGTGTGTGTGTGTGTGTGTTTTAGGAAGTATAGGATGTAGAGTATGAAGACTTGGATATTCCCTAGGTAAGCTAGCTTTGTCCTGGTCATTAATGTACCTGCTTCACAAGTTAGGATAAAAAAATGTTTGAGCCTTAGTATGTATTTGATCATCAGTAGAGGTTGCCTTTCTAATTCATAGTCACACCTTTGTACCCTTAGAGAGCATGGCCATGTTTCTTCCACCTTCACACTGTTGCATTCAGTCGTAAATAGAATTATATTATCTTGAATCTATCAACTAAAAAGCCCAAGAAGTGACTCACTTCTAAAACACAAAGTGACCTATTAACATACAATCATATTCTTTGTAGATGTTGAGCGTCGGCGAATTTATGATATAGTGAATGTCTTAGAGAGTTTACACATGGTGAGCCGCCTTGCCAAAAACAGGTACACTTGGCATGGGCGACACAATCTCAACAAAACCCTTGGTACTCTGAAGAGCGTCGGAGAGGAGAATAAGTATGCGGAACAGATTATGATGATCAAAAAGAAAGAGTATGAACAAGAGTTTGACTTTATTAAGAGTTACAGTATTGAGGATCATATCATCAAATCAAACACTGGCCAAAATGGACACCAAGACATGTGTTTTGTTGAACTTCCTGGAGTGGAATTTCGGGCAGGTGAGAGATGGCATGGAAAAGTCCATACTAGCTGAGCGAGGTGGCACGGCCCTATAATCTCAGCTACTTGAAGACAGAGATGAGGACTGTGGTTGGAGGCTGTCCTGGGGAAAGTTCACATGAGACACTACCTGATAAACTAGAAAAATAAGCAAAAAGACTAGGTGTATGCCTCAAAGGATAGAGTGCTGCGAGCGTGAGGCTTCAAGTCCCAGTAATAAATGAAAAAAGAAAAGAAAAGCTCAGACCTTTCTCACAGTTCTCAAGGAAAGATCCTGTGGAGCTTGCTCTCTTCTGTACAACTAGTTGGCTGTAATGCTAAAACACTGCAGTTGTCAGCTGGATGATCAAGTGGTAGTATTTTTAGCCTTGTCACTTTAGAAGTCATTAGTCCCTTCATGAATTTTAATTCTCTAATCTTCATCTTTCCCCAAAGCTTCTGTAAACAGCCGCAAAGATAAGTCCTTAAGAGTGATGAGCCAGAAATTTGTGATGCTGTTTTTAGTGTCAACGCCTCAGATAGTAAGCTTAGAAATTGCTGCCAAGATTTTAATTGGGGAAGACCATGTGGAAGATTTGGATAAAAGCAAGTTTAAAAGTAAGTGTCATGGACTTCTGTGGAGCTTAAACCTAATCACAAACAATAATGTTTCAATTACTAGCTGATTTCCAAATGTATTGAGTACTGAACGAGTCCTGTCTAGTTCATCTTCTCTAACTTCACTTTTCAGCAGGTACAGCGGTACCCCTACAGCTAACTTTTGGGAATCAAAGATGTGTATAACTATTCTTATTTCTTGAATACTTTGGCTTCATGTGATACTGTAACAAAGTCTTAGAATCTGTACAATCCAAGATTTGAAAGAGTAGTAGTTATAAAGTAGAAATGGGTTCCTTGATCTCTGCTCTCTGCACTAATACTGATTGATACATGAGGGTATAAATAACTCCTGGAATGACCTGCAACATAGATGGCCTGTCATTTTTGAGGTGAGCACTTTGTTTTTTTGTTTTGTTTTGTTTTGGCCATTCCTGGGGCTTGGACTCAGGGCCTGAGCACTGTCCCTGGCTTCTTTTTGCTCAAGGCTAGCACTCTGCCACTTGAGCCACAGCGCCACTTCTGGCCGTTTTCTGTATATGTGGTGCTGGGGAATTGAACCCAGGGCCTCATGTATACGAGGCAAGCACTCTTGCCACTAGGCCATATCCCCAGTCTCGTTGTGTTTTTTTGTTTTTTTGTGTTTTTTTTGGCCAGTCCTGGGGCTTGAACTCAGGGCCTGAGCTCTGTCCTTGGCTTCTTTTTACTCAAGGCTAGCACTCTACCATTTGAGCCATGGCGCCACTTCTGACTTTTTCTGTTTATGTGGTGCTGAGGAATCAAATCCAGGGCTTTATGTGTAGGAGGCAAGCACTTTACCACTAGGCCATATTCCCAGCCCCGGCCTGTCATTTTTGAAGGAAAAGTTTTAGCCAGATTATCTTAAATTTGAAAGGACTCTAGATTAGGATCCTAACACAGAGTTTGCCTTGAACCCTGTGCCAGACTTTGCAGTAACCTTCCAAGGAATAGAGAGAAGGTGTAGAAAGAAGTGCTCAGCCTGGGAAAGACATCTAGTAAACACTTTTCTGAGGTTTGGACAGAATAGGGGTGGCTTCTCAGGACCCAGTCATGTAGTGAGGAAGAGCCACCCCAGCTGACCTCAGAGGCCTTGGGAATTGCCTGGGAGCTCACCGGGGAAGGCCTTCCTATCCTGTAAAGCTGTTCTAATAGGGGTGGCTTCTCAGGACCCAGTCATGTAGTGAGGAAGAGCCACCCCAACTGACCTCAGAGGCCATGGGAATTGCCTGGGAGCTCACTGGGGAAGGCCTTCCTATCCTGTAAAGCTATTCTAGTCTCAGGAGTACCTTCAGACATTCCTAGATTGATAGTGTATCTATTTCAATACAGAATTAAGTAGAGAGTAAAGACAATAGTGCAGGCAATTGGCTTGGGAGATCTGCAATTTGAGAAAACACGTCCTTGTACTACAAATGGGTCACCTATTTTTTCTGAGTCACCAGACAGTTTTCAGCTCCCTATTTCACTGGTTAGTCATAGCACTGAAAGCTAGTTATTTCTGGAACTGCAGATGTGTAATCTGCTGCATCCTCAGGGAATTCAGAACCTTCTAGAATGGCTATGAAGGAGACTCCATTTGTAATTTTGTATTATCAAACAGAAGTAAAACACAGACTCTTTGTAACAAACATTTTAAGACATGAGATTTGTAGAATTAACAAATCTATGTTTTGCCTATCACTTAAGAACCTAACAATTTACAAATGTCCTTGGGGGTACAAAATTTTCTATACTTAATGATATGAAAGAAATCCTGTAGTATATAATATCGTGAATAGAAAAACAATACATTTACCATTGATGCTTCATTTCTATTTGTTCATAAAAAGTCTTCTGACTCCTCAGAATAACCAGGAACGGAGAGTTTTTATAGGTAGGGTGATTTCATGAAGTAGTTTTTTTCTGTTTTCAAAGCATATTGTTGTCATTGCAAAATGCAGAACCAGCAGCAACTGTCTTTTAAATATTTTAAACGTCTTCTTGGTTTTAATTAAAGGGGCAGCGGTAGAATAACTTAAAAGGATTCTGATGTTATTGCCTTGCATTGACAGGACAGCTCTTAGAATATACATGAATTTCTTATGAAGCAAAATCTTTTGATCTTTCATTATTCTGTTAAGTGGCATATATCTTTTTTCTTCCCTAGCAAAAATTAGGAGATTGTATGATATAGCTAATGTTCTGAGTAGCCTGAATCTTATCAAGAAAGTTCATGTTACAGAAGAAAGAGGAAGAAAACCAGCTTTTAAATGGACAGGCCCAGAAATCAGTCCAAACAGCAGTGGTATGTATTTTTTTCTTTCAGTTTTTTTAAATTCTTTTTTTTTAATAAATCACATTTGGAGAGATTCTCCTTTCCAACTCCACATGAGAAGGACACATATAAATGACTAAACGCAACTAAAGATGAGTGCCCACGTGGCTACTGGTGGCATTAGACATGTGATCTCTGTACCTACCTTCTTTCACCCTGTGTCCAGGAAGTAAAATTTGAATGTGAATGGATTTAAAAAGCTGAAAACATCAGAGAGCATAAGACACAGTTGCTCTCCTTATTATTCTGCTTAGTAACAACATCAAGAACTATAACACACAGAGATTAAGAAATGAGTCCAATCTGGTTTCAAGATAGATGTCTCTAGTACTCATCTCAACATTGTAGTGCTGGTATTTTTGCATTCCATCAAATATCTACACACAGAATCACTGGAAAATGACAAGGATATGAGCCACAGAAAGATGGGGAGGCTTAGGTTCCAATCTCAGCTCTACCACCTATTAGCCGTGTATCCTCAGACAAATTACTTCTCCAAGACTCAGTCTCCTCTTCTGTAAAGTGGGAAGAACAGTGGCACCTTTGCAGGGTTACTGAAATTTTAGACAGCATTTCAGGGAGAGATCCTTTGGTCCAGTGATTTGGAATGAAGTGTCTAGCTAGGACTGTACTAATCAGATGTATACCCCAGACCCTCATGCTGCTAGTTAAGAGATCTCACATCACATGTTGTATGCCTCTGCTCTCCTCTCTGGGTGCATTTCCCAAGAATAGCCTAACCAGTGGAGCAAGTAGAAGGATTCTACTTGTTGGGTCTGATGATAAGACATATAATTTTGGTTTTTGGTGCCAGTCTTAGGGCTTGAACTAAGGGACTGGGTGTTGTTCCTGAGCTTTTGTGCTCAAGGCTAGTGCTCCACCACTTTGGTCACAGATCCACTTCTGGCTTGGGGGGGGGAGGGGGGAATACCTGGAGAAACTGACCAAGAGTCTCATGGACTTTCTGGCTTTGGATCTCGATCCTCAGATCTCAACTCCTTAAGTAGCTAGGATTACAGATGTGAGCCACAGGTGCCCATCCAAGACATATAATTTTTAATACCTCACCAAGAAAGAAAATAAAGAGTACCTAGCTCTTCATTGGTTATAGTCTATTTCCATGTTTGAAAGTTCCACATCCAAAGATTCAACTAAATGTAAATTGAAAATACTGGAATTTTGTTTTTCTTTTTTGTGCTGGTCCTCGGGCATGAATTAAGCATTGGGCACTGTGCCTGAACTTTTTCCTCGAGGCTTGAGCCATAGCTCCACTTCTGGCTGTTTTATTAGATTATATTAGATTAGTGGGGTTAAAGTGTCTAGGGGACTTTTCTCCCCAAGTTAGCTTCAAACAGTGATCCTCAGATCTCAGCCTCCTAAGAAACTAGGATTACAAGCATGAGTCACCAGCACTCGGTGAAAACGTTGAAATTTTTTTTGTCTGCATTGAACATATATAGACTTTTTCTGATCATTATTCCCTAAATAGTATAGTATCCCAACTACTTATCTACAATGCAGATTACATTCAGTTTTATGTAATCTAGGGATGGTTTAAGGTTTACAGGAGGATGCATATAGGTTATATCCAAATGGATTTCATATTGTATCGGAGACTTGAACATCTCCAAATGCACATCTTCATCTAAAGGGGATTCATAAACCACTCTCCCTTGAATCCCAAAGGATTGGTACAGTGTGGTTTCAGAAGTACAACATGAAACACTGTGTCAGAGTGCATCTGACAAAAGAAACCTGTGAGAGAGTAGCATAGTTACTCTATTATTGTTTTGGTTTGGTTTTTGGTTTTTTTTTTGCCAGTCCTGGGGCTTGGACTCAGATCCTGAGCACTGCCCATGGCTTCTTTTTGCTCAAGGCCAGCACTCTACCACTTGAGCCACAGCGCCATTTCTGGCTTTTTCTATATATATGGTACTGAGGAATTGAACCCAGGGCTCATGTATGCAAGGTAAGCATTCTACCACTAGGCCATATCCCCAGCCCCCTGGAACTACATTTTTATTTCATATCTTAAGGAAGCTGAAACCACCACCTCCCCTAAATACAAACCTTTTCCATTTCAGGTCCCAGCCCAGTCATCCCTGTTGACAACTCTGATTTGGAGGTGAGGCAGTCTACAAAAGAGAACTGTGCCAAAAACCTCTTTTCCACGCGTGGGAAACCAAACTTTACTCGACATCCATCTCTTATCAAACTGGTAAAGAGTATAGAGAGTGATCGGAGGAAGATAAATTCTGCTCCCAGTAGCCCTGTCAAGAACAACAAAGGTACATTTTCTAAGAATGTCAGCCTACTGCTAAGAAAAATACCTTTTGATCTGATTGGTTTCTGGAGCTAAATTGATCTTTAGCAGTGTTTATTAAGAGAAGTATTTCACTATCTTTTACACAAAGACCCTAAATCATAAATCTAACTTATGTATACATTATTCTTTTAATGGCCATTGGTAGGACACATTGTTTAATTGCTATGTAACTTTGGGAGCAGGTACATGTTGTCTGACCTCAGTAAAATTTCACCTGTGTGAATATTCTTAAGCTTTAACACACATACCCCTTCTATTTTACTAGCTGAGAGTTCTCAGAATTCACCACCCTTCCCAAGTAAAATGGATCAACTCGCAGCTATTTGCAAAATGCAGTTAGAAGAGCAATCAAGGTAAGTTGGCATTGGCAGAGCTCTTTAGTAACAGAGTGAATTACTTTCACATTGTGTTATTAGAATCATTTGCTTTATGTGAGCATAGGCACTCACTTTGGAAACCACAGAGATAATCTGTTCCATGTCTCTTACTCAGTTATTACAGAAATTATAGTTTCTGTAATGGCTGTAACCTGGGGTTTAAAGTGATAGAACATTTAGGAGAAAATGTGTTTCCATGTGTCATATTCTAAATCTTATCTTTCAGTGAACCCAGAAAGAAAGTGAAAGTACAGCTAGCAAGATCTGGGCACTACAAACCAATGGCTCCTCTGGATGCACCAGCAAATGCAGAGCTAGAGCTGATGACACCATCCCTCATCCAGTCTCTGGGCGTGGTCCCCCTCATCCCTAGCCCATTGTCATCAGCAGTGCCGGTGATCCTACCTCAGGCTCCTTCAGGCCCATCCTATGCCATCTACTTGCAAGCTGCCCAAGCCCAAACCATAACACCGCCCCAAAGCCAGAGCCCAACAGTCTGCTCCACCCATTCTTCTAAAGCTACTGGGTCAAGTGATGCCACAGATGCCACCACTGCAAAGGTCACCAATGATGCCACAAAGACCAGTGCCTCCTCCAGACCTGGAAGCTTGCTGCCTTCAGCAGAGAGACAAGGTGCAAAGAACCGAAACAGGGAGGCAGCTGGAGAAAAAAGCTCCAAAAGAGCAAGCGTGCTAGAGGACAGTGGATCCAAAAAGAAATTTAAAGAGGACTTAAAAGGACTTGAAAATGTCTCCACAGTAAGTACAACCTTGACTTGTGCTTTAATTTTTTTGTTCTTTTAGAAATTTCCTAATCGATTAAAAGAGAAAAATGTAATGGCTTGTGAACTTTACCAGATCAAAGAACAGTATGTCAGAAGACAAGGAACTGTTCCTTAGCATCTCATAATCCAAAAGAGGCCTGAACAGCTAATCCTCTGACTATGATGAAGGCAGAGTCATTTTTAACCTTCAGAGGAAGGGATTACTTGCTCTTTTTAAAGCATCACAGGTGGTTGTCTGCAAGTCCATTTCCCTAGCGCATACTGGAATGCAAACAACTGTCATGAAGTCATAAATAATTTATAAGCAGACATAAGATTCCTGTGACTCCTGCTTTCTGAGTCATTCTTCAGTGTTTGTTTGATGTCATGTACCTGGCATCTGTTGCCTAGAAGATATGTTCCCCATTTTCAGTTCCTACCTCAAATGTCAATCACAATTTCTGTGTTGTGTAAATGGAAAAGTCAAACTAATCTTGGTAACTTGTAGGTTCATTGGATGCCTTGATTTCTATAGCCATTGACGTTCTAGGAAATTTTTTTTTTAACCCTAGGAGGTAGAAATTAGCTCAGGAAAGAATTAACATTGAATGTCTATCCACAGAGCAGATGTCATAAGTGTTTGGTTTTTTATACACATTGTCTCATTCTCCTTTCTTAGGACAATTATTTATGAAAGACAATGTGATCAAGCACATTCATTTAAACATGGGGGCAGATTTTTCTCATTTTGCCCCTCTCATTAACTCAAATTATTTACTTCTCTGCATCTTACATTGATTCATTTATCAAGGAATTGTTCCACATATTTTTCCTACACATTTACTGAGTAGGAAAAACTGTGCTCTGGATTCAGATCTAACCCTGCACCATCTTTAGTTGTGGTTGCTTCTAAGTACTTGCCCATGGCTACATGACAGTTTCTGTGGGATTAGTGAATTTAATACATGACAATATACATAGAGTTTGTGATCCTTTTAAGACACTGTATCAGCTGAAGGGCATTATCTGTAACTGGTTATTAAGAGGGCTTTAAAGTTTGCCAAATCTTCCCTGAGGATGGCTTCCTGGAAACCATTTAAAACATGTATTATTTCACATAGCATCATTTTGCATTTAATGTAAATGCCAGGGGGAAAACCACAAGGCTCTATCTGGCTCCATTCACTTTTCTGGGAGGTCCATAATCTCTTTGGGCCAGTGGGTATGATTGAATAATGATCTCCTGTTGCCTCCTGAGTTATTCAGGATTAGGGTTTTCAGTGGATAGATTTTCCAATACAACTCGCCTTTTTTTTAACCTCTGTGGGTTCATTTTGACCCTTTTTAGCATGTACTGAACAGAGAGAGAGAGAACACTTCATGTGCTAATTCATTCCTACATTTACCAAGAATCCAAACTCCCTAGGGGTGGGGAGAAGACAGTATGCAAACAAACACAAACTTATCAGATAGTGGATGATAAGAACCACAGAGAATACAAAACAGAATTTGAAGGTACAAGAGAGAGTCAGAGGATGACTAGGCTGGAAGAGGTAATGTTCAAGGGGAAATATGTCAAATTCATTCTTTAAGGCTAATATATTAATATATTTTCTAAATGGAAGTGGTATTATAGGTTAAAAGACTATAATAAGTATAGTTTATATTGAGACATAATTATTATTTAATATGAGACAATTATAAGAGTAATATGGGTTTTACTGAAGGCTTCAGTTAAACTAGTGATAGTAATAACTTACTCGCCAAGGAGTATAACTAAAAATAACAAAGCAACTGTATTAAAAATTCTCTATTTCTGATTTTAAGAAACAAAATTTAAACCTGTGGCTTATTTTTAGCTTTGTAGATTCTTAGTTCTCTGATTCTAAAGGAAAGGACCTATTAGGAGAGAGATCAAAGTGTGGACTGTTGTTTTGGCAATGGTGAGAAAATAAGTTTGAAGGAAGATAAAAAGGAGCCCCCCACTTCATAAGAGTTGCTTTTAACTTGCCAGTCCTGAGCACTGAGAGGCTAAAGCAGACTTTTCACTCAGTTTAGTCACCCACAGAGATGCTTTCTGTTTGGAGAAGCTCAGAGATCTAACAGGCAGGATGGGAGGCACATGCAACCCTACCCACAAGCTTTTTCTATTATTACTTACTTTATTGCCCCAAGTTATTTTTTCCTAATGACATTCTGCATCTCTAATAGGAATTAATCAAATCTCTTTGTTGCGGCATTGTTTTCAACCTCTGAAGTGTTTTTATATAAGCTTGCTTGGTATCATTAGAATAAGCAGTCATGTGCTAGAAAAAAAAAGTTGATACTTGTACAATTCCTTTGGTCTAAATTGGGTCAACAAACTTCCTAGAAAGGTCCAGGTAGTAATGTTTGGCTGTCTATTGTACCGACTCAGTTCTGCCAGTATAGCAGGCAAGCAGCCACAGACAACACATAAATGATGGGCATGACTGTGTTCCAAAGAAACCTTGACAAAGGGGCTGGGGATATGGCCTAGTGGCAAGAGTGCTTGCCTCTAATACACGAAGCCCTGGGTTCGATTCCCCAGCACCACATATACAGAAAACTGCCAGAGGTGGCGCTGTGGCTCAAGTGGCAGAGTGCTAGCCTTGAGCAAAAAGAAGCCAGGGACAGTGCTCAGGCCCTGAGTCCAAGGCCCAGGACTGGCAAAAAAAAGAAACCTTGACAAAAACAGAGGATTAGACATACCCCTGGACCATAGTTTGGCCAATTCTTTAAATCAACACTGCTTAAAATGATTTTGTTTTGTTTTGCTATGAGCTCTTTTTAATAGCCTTACCAAAAATTTATTTGCCAAATAATCTGGAAATTATACATGCAGTCCACCCCACTTGGAGATTCATAATTCTTGCCTACATAAAGTATCTAGAAAATTCTCTTAAGAAAGACAATGTTTGCTTGTGTTTAAGCATTTCCTAAACATTTGAGCATGAATCAAGCCATGCTTGTTTGCATCCCTAGGAACTGGCGTCCCTAAGAATACTCTGTGGGAAATACCATCCTACCCAATTCATTAACTGTAGTTAATAATCCAAACTTGTTATACTTTGTGTTGGCCTCAAACTTGGTTCTGACAGTATCACATCATAGCAGGAAATAGCAGAATTTAGGCTATCAGTGTGAGGGAAGTGTGCCAGGTAAGCCTTAGTACTAAGCCTCGGGTAGCATTTAGGAAATCAATATTCCGTATTATTCCAGTGCAAACACTGGAATGAGTGGGTGGAAGTAGTCTTTTGGTATCAGGGTGGCTGAGCTGCCTGTATCCCAAGCTATTGGAAGCCTTGGGTCAGTGAGAGAAACAGCCAAAAGATACTGTCCTGGAAGTGACATGTGGCCCTTTTTTTTTTTCTTCGTGTAAGATTTTTGTGTAAAATAATCCCTTCCTCCTTGTTTTCTAGACCTTGTTCCCATCAGGATACCTAATCCCTCTCACTCAGTGCTCATCCTTGGGGGCAGAATCCATTTTATCTAGTAAAGAAAACTCAGGTACACTTTCCCCAAACCAAAGGATCTACGGCTCACCCATTGCAGGTGAGTATGTACAGAACACTAAAACATGAGCCAATCTTAAATTCACTTTCACCTTGTAAACTTCCCAGACAAATGCCTGTGTTTTTAAGAACTCTTTCTGCCCCCCTTTTTTTTCCAGGTGTTATCCCAGTGACATCATCTGAACTCACTGCTGTTAATTTTCCCTCTTTTCATGTGACACCTTTGAAGCTAATGGTTTCACCAACTCCTGTGGCAGCCTTACCTGTTGGGAACAGCCCGGCTCTCACTTCGAGCCACCCCGTTCCTGTCCAGAACCCAAGCTCAGCCATTGTAAACTTTACCTTGCAACATTTGGGACTCATCTCTCCCAGTGTACAGGTGTCTGCCAGCCCTGGATCTGGTACAGGAACTGTTCCTGTGTCCCCAAGAATAGAAACAGTTAGTACTGTACCAGAAAATGCAGGCTCTCAGCAGGGAAGGGCCAACCACCATGACTCACCAGTCCCAAGCCAGAGCCAACTGAATGGACAATCAATTGCTGTGACGGGGCCACAACAGGTAAGAGCATTACTTCTGGAATTAACATACCCCCAGTATCCTCTTATCATAGGAGACTAGAGAGGGGAACGATAGCAAAGTGAGTGATATAAGGCTAACCTTTCTTCCAGACTTAGGAAGCGTGCCTAAGGAGTACTTATTACTTGGGTTATCATAAGGTTTGTCTCCTTTTAGCAAAAAATAATTGAGAATATAAAACTCATCAAGACTTCCCTAGTCAATTTGAAGATATGCTGGTTTTCCAACATGCAACACATTTATCTAGCCCAGTGTTCTGGGTCTGCTTTCACTTATGTTTCTTTGAGAATTTGACTCCTTTTTTCCATTCTTCTTTCCAACCAGCCTGTTCCTGTAACGCCCAAAGGGTCACAGTTAGTGGCTGAAAGTTTCTTCCGTACCCCAGGTGGACCAACCAAGCTGACTGGCCCATCCTGTGTGGATTTTGATGGTGCTAATAAAACCTCCTTTGGAACTCTCTTTGTCCCACAGCGGAAACTGGAAGTCTCAACAGAAGATGTCCACTAATTGATTCATTTGATTTCTCTAGAGAGCTATTTAATAGAGAAGATGTACACAGACTGCTTTGGAGAACACCACTGAAAATACTGTAAATATACATTGGGGTTTACTCAATGTCAAAGCAGATACTTGTTTTCATACTTACAAACATATATACACATGCGTGTGCGCACGTGCGCGCACACACACATGCATACACACATTTGTATAAGGCGAAATTCAGCCTTCAATCCTACAAAATAAAAGTAAAATGTTGAACTAAGGTATATTAACTTGTGGGGGGGAAGATTCATTATTTCAGCTGTGCCTACTTTATTATGCAAAGTAACTGTATTAAAGTTTACTTCTGTTTGAGTGAATATGTTTAGTATGCCTAACACAGCACTCTCATACTTTTTGCACAAAGAAAATGCTGTGTGATGTATAATGTATTTTTTAATAGGAGGGCTATAGCTATATTTTTTTGTAATTTCTTTAATCCGTTGGTGTTGCAGTATGTCTTTTTGTAGAGTTTGCAACAATCCTCAATCAAGTCTATGGAAAAATTATTTATAAAATGTATTTTTAATCATAAGTTGTTGAAATTAAAACTTTTCTAAAATGTAGTTAACATTTCATTTGGCCATTTAGGCGCTGTTCTCAGAGGCAGATCACTGGGAAGGAGAATACATCATGGGACTTAGATATGCTAATTTTATAGAAAGTTTCCATCCTCTTCCTCTCTTGAAACCCTTGGTTTTGCTTGGAATAGTGAATGTGGCTTAGTAAAGGCTGGTACTTGACCAAGGATACCCCTCTAAGTGCCACACACTTTCCACTCCTCCCTTGGAGATTACAGGTGAAAGGCAGGAGTTTCACTGCCCTACCCCAGCATAACCTACATCTATCCCAGGCTTCCTTCTCTCCACCAAGGAAGATCAGACACCAGTTCTGCTACCCTTTATGCATTGTCTACCCCCAGAGAAGGCAGAATAGCTTTAAAGATTTCAATTTCCGTCACTTACAGGGAACCACCGCACTTACTTAGGCTCTGAAGAGCTCCAGAGAAGGAATAAGCCACTGTGTGTTAAATGTGCATCTCCTCGTTCCCTTGAGAATTTTCTGTGGTAGCTGAATAATATTTTATAAAAATAGGCCAAGTACCAGTAGCTCATGCCTGTAACCCTAGCTACTCAGGAGGCTGAGGTCTGAGGATTGCTGTTCAAAGCCAGGCCAGGCAGGAAAGTCCATGAATCTTTTATCTCCAAGTAACTACCAGAAAGCTGGAAGTAGAGCTGTGGCTCAATTAGTAGAGCCTGCATAGAACAGAAAAGCTAAGGGACAGTATCCAGGTCCTGAGTTCAAGTCCTAGGACTGGCACCAAAAGAAAAGTGCTTATTACAGAGAATTCAGAAAATACAAAGAAGAAAATAAAATCAGCTGTTACCTTAGTAGAGTCTTAATTTTCCCCCAAGTGCTGAGAATCAGATATAGGGAGCTTCAAATGGTACTCTACCAGTGAGCCACATCTTACCACTTGTCATTTATTTCCTTAAGTTGGGTATATTTCAAAGGATTTCAGCCTCCTGAGGAACTAGAGTTATAGGCAAAAGCCACTGGCATTGGTCTTCAAAGTTTACTTAATTTTTTAAATAACAGATTAAATTGGTCAAGTAACAAGACTATCCCTCCAAGTGCCATGTGGTTTCCACTCCTTCCTTGGAGATTAGAGATAAAAGACAGGAGCTTCGTTGCCCTACCCCAGCATAACTTGCATCTATCTCCACTGAGGAAGATCAGATCCCAATTCTGCTACACTTACATACATTAATAGTATCTGGGGGGTTCTTTTGTGATAATTTCATAGATGTATACAATGTTCTTTGAACAAATACATCCTCTGTTATATTCCCATGTCCTCCCTCAGTTTTTTCAAACAGCATTTGGTGGGTTTTTGCTACATAGAAATACAGATCATACACTAAATAATATAGATCATAAATTCATTTATCCATTGGCTGTTGGACACCCTGGCTGATTGCACAGCTAGGCTGTTGTGAACGGAGCTGCAATAGATATGGACATGTGAGTATCTATCTTTTATACTGGCATACTTTTTGGATATATGCCCGAGTGGTATAGTAGGGTAAGGTAGCTAGCCCAATTGTTATGGACAAATTGCACTTTGAGAATTGATAAGAGCCTTCCCTTGATTAGGGTCTTAAAGAATCTTCACAATGTCTATTTCCTGTTTATTGACTCTGCCAGAAATGATGCTACACTTCCCCCCCCACACACACACACACAACAGTCCTGGGGCTTGGGACTCAGAGCCTGAGTACTGTCCCTGGCTTCTTTTTGCTCAAGGCTAGCACTCTACCACTTGAGCCACAGCACCACTTCTGGCTTTTTCTGTTTATGTGGTGTTGAGGAATTGAACCCAGGGCTTCATGCATGCTAGGGAAGCACTCTACCACTAAGCCACATTCCCAGCCCTGATGCTACACATTTTAATTATGTCTGAGCTGGGTCACTTGAGACCCAGAGTTCAAAGCAACATGTCCATAGTCACCCTGCTAGTGTATGCAAGGATTTGATCCATGTCTTTGAGATGTCATCTATTAAACACATGTCCTGGGCTGGAATGTAGCTCAGTGGCAAAGTGCTTGCCTAGCATGTACAATGTCCTTGGTTTGATCCCCAGTACCAAAAAAGAAAAGACAAAATAATTACTGTTACATACCTGTCTTCATTTTGCAGCCTAGAAGCTCTAGGAGAAATCAATCAATGAGGTCAGAAGTAATCTTCCCTCAGAAGTATTCAGAGGTAGATAGAGGTCTTTAGGAGCTGATCTGACCATGAGAATTCTGATCTCACTAGTAGATTAATCCACTCAATTCATCACTTAATAGGATAAGTGGTGGAAACTTCAGGAGGTGAGGTTTAATTGGAAGAAATCAGTCTCTGTGGGGGTGGAGAGAAGAATGACTTTGAAGGGCATATCTTGTCCAAGGCCTCTGGTTCTCATTCTACTTCTTGGCCATCAACAGAGATGAGGGGCTTTGTTCTACCATATATATATATATTCCCCACCACAGTGTTAGACCCCCAGAAGCTCAGAAACAACAGAGCCAGACAATAATGGACTGAAATCTCTGAGACATGAGCCAAAAATAAATCTTCCCTGAAGTTGATTTTTCCAGCTATATTGTCACAGTGATAGGAAACTGACTAATGTAAGATCTTTCTCCAAGCAAGATCAGATGAGATTTTGGCTTTATGAGACTAAATAAAAGATTCTTAACCATGTCCAGACTCCTGACCCATAGAAACTAATGTAAGAGTTTTAAGATGCTAAGTTTGTAATAATACTGTTAAACAGCAATAGATAACATGTATACTTATACTACCTACCACTGTTCATAAACACCATCTCCCTGTTTGCTCTATTATGGGTTACTGGTTTTATACATAATCAGAAGGAAACATTCCTGGGACATGGTAACCTAAAGGCTTAAGTGAGAAAACAACTTTTAAAGATGACAGATAGTAACAGTACTTGACAGTTATCTGTCCAATACGTAATTTCTTTTCCCAAACTGCATCCTCATTTCTTCCTGAGGAATTTCATTTTCCACACTATATGAGTCCCAGTGAACTTGTATTAGGAACCTAATCCATGTCTAGCAAGAGTGGACTTGTTATTCAGCCTAAACCAACCTCCCTGGAATTTGAGGTTCCATTTCTCACATTCTGTTTTCACTACATTGTGTTTCTACCTGAGGAGCTCATGCTTTCCAGCCTCTGTCAAGCACCTGACCATATTTAAACCATAGTTTTACCCATTCACTCATCCTATGAGTCTTTGCTACCATTTCGGTAAGTTTATTTTGATTAAAGTATTCTTTACTTCCATGGTGGGATACCAAGACTTACCATATCATGGGGAAGGAGGGGGGGTGGGGACTCAGAGCCAAGACTTCCTAATTCTCAGACCACTTAATACTCAGTTTCCTAGGCTTAGATGGCAGAAATCCAACCAAAAGTAAAAAAGAAAAGGCTTTCCGAAACGCTCATCTCACTAGAAAATACAAAAAAAAAAACAAAACCAAAATGAAACCTCATCTATGTTCAAGTGAATGTGAAGTGATGAAAAGAAAATAGCTGCAACAGTGATAGAAGAGAGGAATCTAGAGCAATATAAACAATTTCAGGAAAAAAAATATTAATCTACAAATTCCCTCAACCTTGTCCTTTTCAAGTGATTCGTGTCTTTCAGATAAAGGATCAAGAGATTGTCAGAACTTAAAGCAGCTAATCTGTCTGAGCAATCCTATTAATTACAGAAAAGAGTGTGGGCTGACTGCAGATTCTTTACAGTATTTATCACTGATAGTTTTCAAATCTTGAGTGTCTAAAATAACAGCTTCAAAGAAAATGTGCCATTATTTTAGATTGAAAAGTATCAGTTTCTTAACCTTTAAAGAAATGGTTTTACATCTCAATATTCCACTGAGTGAACTGTAGCCACTAACTTGCTCAATTGGGATTCACCATAATGGTCAACGCCTTGTAGAAAAACTTAGCTTGAAAATATATTTTATTTTTAGTATTCTCCAACAGTCAAATCATCAATAACATTTTTAAAAATATATGCAGATGGTTCCTGATTTACAACAGTTTAACTTAGAACTTTTCAACTTTATCATGGCGTAGAAGTCACACATTCATAAGAAACTGGACTTCAAATTTTGATCTTTTTCTGGGCTAATTATGTGAAGTACAATACTCTCTTGTGACCCTGAGCAGTGGCAGAAAGCCACAGCTATTAGTCAGGGATGGAATCCAGAGAGTAAACAACTGGTACTCTCCAGTAGTCTGTGCTGCTTAACTACGATATGGAGTGCATTAGATAGATTAGAAAAATTAAGTGCTCTTCCAACTTATTTTTACCAGGGTTTAACCCCATCATAAATTGAAGGGCATAGGTATACTGAATTAGTTTAAAATATGTGTTTTTTGCATATACTTAGCACAGCATGGTACAAAACACTTGTTCTACTTTGTCTAATAAAATATTCTATAAATGTGAATCTTCCAGAAGTCTATCGAATAAAACATTTTTCTATACGTTACTATGGATTAAAATCTTTCTGAAATATAACATCACTACCCAGTTCTAAAAGAATAGTTTGAATACTTAATTTTCATGTTTCAAAGACTCAGCCACCCACCCGAGGATGCAGTAATGCCTACTGACATCAAATGTGTGGGTCCATGTCATCTTAAAGTTAATGGCGCAGAATATTATGCTTTTCCTGTTCTAGTTTTTATGGTTTCCTGGGCTCTGTTTTTGATAACAGTTTCTACTTGTTTTGTTCCTTCATACTCAGGATTAATTTCTCCCCTATGATCTAGAAAAACTGCAGGATTCCAGAAGGATCCCATCACCAAACCACTTTTATGAAAAATATTCTAAGTCAGTGTATTTCTGTTTGATCAGTTGATGAACATGTCCTTCTACTAATGGAACACTGGACCATAAACTGGTATCTTGTTTCCTCACTGTCCTCACAAACTCAAATTTGTTGATACTGGGAATCTGGGACCATAATAAAACATCAGTAGTGCTGAATATAATTATATTCCTATATTTGATATACGAAACCTAACACTTAGACAATAAAGTGATTTCTACATAGAAATTCTAGAAAACTATGTCATATCCTAGACACACTAGGGAAAAGACAAGACTTGAGAAGTGTAATGAATCCTTTTTGCTGAAATCTAATTCAATATACTATTACAAGGTAGTTATTAGTATTTCCCTTTAAGGAAGCTATTTTCAAAAAGCTTAAGGAGCCCACCTCCACTACTGTAAGAATGTAGGGCTAGTATGTACGTGTAGATGTGCCTGGCATGAAGGTCTGCATTCATTCCACCATATCATACTCCAGAACTCTATCACATGTTTTCAAATGGTGGAGAAACAGACTAATTCCAGATAGTTCATGACAAATGAGAACAGCACATAGTAGCCTTAATCCCAAGATGTGACAACTATTGCTGCTATTTCAGGTTCTCTATCTCTGCTAATTTTTTTTTGTATTAAGTTGATTAAGCCAGAAGATCTCACAAAACTCTTTTATGCTATGGTTGAGATTGTGAATTGGTTCAAAGAGGAATTTGCACAAAATTGGGATGAGAAAGGAAGCAGCTGCCATTACTCTGTAAGATCATTATGATTTGATACAGATAGACACACCAATACTGTGCTCCACTTCTGGTTCATCTCCTCTGTGTGACCACCAATTCTGCTGATAAGCAGTGGCTCTAGCTTAACACCAGAGACTTAATTTTTTAACAATAGCCACTGGTTTGCAGACTCTTTTCGTGGCTGGGTGAGCATGGTTTCTCTGATTGGTTGGTTGGTGACACCTCCACTAATTGACTCAGTTTCATTTCCCCAGCTCCTCTCATAATAGTGTAAGGTCTAGTACTGGTAAGAAATCTCTTACTTCATATCTCATAGCAATTCTGTTTTCCAGGTGGCACATTTGAGGGGAAAAATAAAGAAGAGGATCAAAAAAAAACCCAAAAAACCTAGGGGCTACCCATTTCCATTTCACTGGACACCAGTGAATAGGATGTGTCAGTAAGTCAGTACTATGCAAGCTGTGAATCATTTACTTTGCCAATATTTCTTGAATATTCAAATCCAGGAGCTGAAACATTCTTAGGTCAAAGTACTATTCACAAATGCATTGTAAGGAACTTGGCTGTTGACGACTGCAGCTCTCTGACCTGGAATATCTATAATACCAGGAGATTCTGCATACTAAACTTCACTTGATTCAGCTTACTAAGGCATAAAATTGAATTTCCTAGGAGCTGACATCTGGATTTTAGTCCTAGCTTGCCAGGCTTCGCTCTACCCTGCCCCCATCCACGTGGGAGGGGGTCCTGGGCTTGTCTGTCTCTTCCGTGTGGGATCCATTCTTGCTCTCTCAAGTCTCCTGGCCAGTAGAGATTAATCGCGGAAGCGGGGTCCCAATGTAGCCTTAGTTCGCGGGTGGTTGCAAGACCTCATGCCCGCCAGCCCAAGGAAAGACACTGGCGTGTGGGAATCCTGGAGAAAGCCTCTGGGGCATTCTGTTTATTCAAATGAGGAGCCAACAGATATACCCCCAAAGGTGGGCACAGGAGAGGGGCTACAGGTGGGCCACAAGGGCTGTCCCTCAAGTGATGTCAGGGGACTTCCTCTATGGGCGGAGACCCAGCCCCCCAAGGATTGGGTTTCTGGGATCCCCCGCCATTGCACACATGCTGGCCCCCAGGGGCGGGGGCTTCTCTTCTTGTTAAAGGCAGAAGGGGAGGGGACGAGCTAAAGCCAGCTGTAGCCTCTTAAAGGCACAGCTGTCCCCAACACCAGCTTCAATTCCCTATGGAAGGCACTTCACTTTCTAGAACTGTTTTCCTCCTCTATTGTTACAAAAATCAAAGAGATGATTTCTAAGGTCCCTTGGAAATACATTATCATAAATAGCAAATTCAAACTCACTAGTTATTCAGAGCACATAAGCAGAAACAGACTTTTTACAAATATGTGAGAAAAGTATAATCCCAGGGATGAAAATAGGCTCTAATAAAACTACTTATCCTCAGACTTCATACATATAATATTCCCTTTGGCTAATGCCACAAAAAGAATTCAAATTTATTACTGTTTTTATTGCTAGAGGTTGTTACTGTATAGAACTAATTTTAGAGACTGATTTTTGTCCATTGAGATGGTCTATATAATCTAAAGCATCAAGTGAAAATTGGAGGGAAGTGAACAGACTGGTTCTTTGTTAATCAAAACTGTGTGGATGCGATATTCAAACAATCATAAGGAGCTATTTCCAAAACCTCTACTCAGCAAAAAACAATAATTTTACAGAAATGGATCAATTCTTAGAGAAGTATAAACTGCCCAAACTGAACCAAAAAGAAATAAATCAACTAAATAAACCAATAACTTACAGTGAGATACAGGAGGTAATCAAGAACCTCCCAACAAAGAAAAGCCCAGGCCCAGATGGATTCACCAACGAATTCTACAAAACCTTTAGTGAGGCGCTAATACCAATACTCCTCAAACTCTTCCGTGAAATAGAAACAGAGGGAGAAATCCCAAACTCATTCTACGAAGCTAATATCATACTCATTCCCAGACCAGGCAAAGACCCAACAAAAAAAGAGAACTACAGACCAATAACACTAATGAATACAGAGGCAAAGCTCCTTAATAAAATATTAGCTAACAGGATCCAGAAACTGATCAAGAAAATTATACATCATGACCAAGTAGGCTTCATCCCACAGTCACAAGGATGGTTCAACATCTGTAAATCAATCAACGTAATTCACCACATAAACAGATCTAAAATTAAGATTACATTGTTATCTTAGTCAATGCCCAAAAAGCTTTTGACAAAATACAACATCCATACCTATTAAAAGCTTTGAAGAGAACAAGAATAGATGGAACATTCCTCAAAACAATAAAAGCCATATACAACAGACCAACTGCTAACATCATATTAAATGGAGAGAAACTTAAATCATTCCCCCTAAACTCAGGAACAAGACAAGGATGCCCACTCTCCCCACTTCTTTTCAACATAGTGCTGGAATTCCTAGCCATAGCAATAAAGCAAGAGGAGGACATCAAAGGGATCCACATCGGCAAGGAAGAAATCAAGTTATCCCTATTCACAGATGACATGATCTTATATCTGAAGGACCCAAAAAACTCAGTCTCCAAACTCCTACACCTAATAAACCAATTTGGCAAAGTAGCAGGATACAAAATCAATCCACAAAAGTCAGCAGCTTTTCTGTACACCAGCAATATACAAACAGAAAAGGAAATTATGAAAACAATTCCATTTACAGTAGCCAAAAAAGAATAAAGTACCTAGGGATCAACTTAACCAAGGATGTGACGGACCTATTTAATGAAAACTATAAAAATCTAATAAGGGAAATCAAAGAAGACACAAGGAGATGGAAAGACCTCCCATGCTCATGGGTAGGCAGAATCAATATAGTGAGAATGGCCATATTGCCCAAATTGTTATACAAATTCAATGCAATCCCTATGAACATCCCAGCCACATTCTTTACTGAAATAGAGAAACTAATCCCTAAATTCATATGGAACAGCAAAAAACCTAGAATAGCCAAAGCAATTCTAGGCAAAAAAAAAAAAAAAAAAAAAGCAGTGCAGGAGGTATCACAATACCAGACTTCAAGCTCTACTACAGGGCCATCATAACAAAAACAGCCTGGTATTGGTATAAAAACAGATTGGAAGACCGATGGATTAGAATTGAAGATCCAGAAATAAAACCGCACTCTTACAGTCAGCTGATATTCGACAAAGGAGCTAAAGACATACAATGGAATAAACATAGCCTCTTCAACTACTGGTGCTGGGAGAACTGGGCAGCCATATGCAGAAAACTCAAAGTAGACCCAAGCCTATCACCATGCACCAAGATCAACTCAAAATGGATCAAGGACCTCAATATCAGACCTGAATCCTTGAAACTACTGAAGGACAGAGTAGGAAAGATGCTAGAACTTATAGGCACAGGAAGGAACTTCCTGAATATAGTTCCAGGGGCACAACAAATAGGGGAGAGACTTGACAAATGGGACTACTACAAATTAAAAAGTTTCTGCACAGCTAAGGACATAGCCACCAAAACAGAAAGACAGCCAACCATATGGGAAAGGATATTTACCAGCACAGCAACAGACAAAGGCCTAATATCTGTCATCTACAGAGAACTCAAAAAACTAAGCCCCTCCAAGCCCAATAAACCAATTAGGAAATGGGCAAAGGAGCTAAAGAGAGACGTCACAAGAGAAGATATAAAAATGGCAAAGAAACACATGAGGAAATGTTCAACATCCCTGGTAGTAAAGGAAATGCAAATAAAAACAACCCTGAGATACCACCTCACCCCAGTTAGAATGGCCTATACTCTGAACTCAGGCAACAACAAATGCTGGAGGGGGTGCGGGGAAAGAGGAACCCTTCTCCATTGTTGGTGGGAGTGCAAATTAGTACAACCACTTTGGAGAACAGTGTGGAGGTTTCTCAAAAAGCTCAATATAGACCTACCCTATGACCCAGCCATACCACTCCTAGGCATCTATCCTAAACAGCAAGCCCCAAGATATCAAAAAGACATTTGTACTTCCATGTTTATCACGGCACAATTCACAATAGCCAAAATATGGAAACAACCCAGATGCCCCACCACAGACGAATGGATCCAAAAAATATGATACTTATACACAATGGAATACTACATAGCGATTAGGAATGGTGAAATATTGTTATTCGCAGGGAAATAGTTAGAACTCGAACAAATAATGTTGAGCAAGACAAGCCTAGAACACAGAAAACAAAGGGGCATGATCTCCCTGATATATGACTGTTAAGAAAGGGAGACGGAGAGACAGTAGAGACCAAGTCTGTGAAATCAAAAACTGCTTGTCAAATAGTATTCCCCACAGGATTGGGTCAGCGACCCAACAGTATGTAACTAAAACCAAACAATTACTCAACATATAAAGGTAAAAAATTGACCTCTCAGTGGAATACAATAGCTCAAAAGCTATGTATGTACGTTCATATAAGACTACTGTCGACATATTGTCTAATATCAACATTACATTTAAAGCCCTAGGCGAACTTTCTTGGGCTTGGCCATTTGGCTACGGTATATGTTCTTGATACATTGTATATTGTATATATGTCTACCTGACCTAGAAAAGGGATAGAAAAACAGGGCGTAAGATGTCACAAGAAATGTACACACTGCCCTACTATGTAACTGTACCCTTTTTGCACAACAGCTTGTCAAAAAAAATTGTGTTCAATTAATAAATAAATTGATAAAAAAAAAAAGAAAAAAACTGTGTGGATGAGTTACTATTAATAAAATAGAGCCTCAAGATCTCAGAGTGGAAAGGCCACTGGAGGTCATCTCATCTAGAGGTTTACAAACTTCTAAGCTCATCTGTAATGTGGAGCCCCTAAACCAGTACAAGGCTGTTTCAGAAATACCCAGAAGGCATCTTCTAACAGATTCTTGATTTTCCCTTCTAGGGAAGGCTTTGAATCTGTATTTTTAAAAAGATTCCTAGGCAATATGTTGCCAAGTTTGTGGAGTAACGATCTTGTAGAATCTTCATCTAGTACATAATTGTTATGTTATTATAGGACTTCTGGTGCTAATCAATACAGAGGAAGTTCATTACAAGGTATTTATCTTTCCCATTGATTATAATAAAACCGCTAGATCAAATACAAAAGCAATTACCAGAGAGAAAAGAACTACTATGGTGGAGAGGTCACCGGGATATAGTTACATAATAAGGTAGTGAGTACATTTCTTGTCATATTTGTTACACCCTCCTTCATTTTTTCTTTCCCTTCCCCAGTTCAGATAAGCATATATACAATATCCAGTGTACCAGAATCATATACAGTGACCACAGGGGGTACGTCAAAGGAAATTCACCTAGTACATTAAACATAATGACAACAGTAAAATCCTTCTGTTTCCATCTCTTGGAGTTCATTTTGCTTAGCCTCATCTTACATAATTATATGTATGTAGCTGTTGAGTTATTCTGCTCCTGGCAGGTCTATCCTAGACCTTTTTATGTTTATTTAATAATTGTTTGGTTTTAGAAACATGATGTAAAGTCTTTAACTGTTGGCTTTGATGTTGACACAACTTGCGGTATAGATCCAATCAGGTTGATTACCTGTTGAAATAAACAAGCAAAAAATTACATTCACTAGAGGATTTTAATCGTTCCATGGCCTCATAATAATAATAATCAAAATTCTAATATATAAACTGAAATTACTTTTGACATAAGAAGGAAAATCAAGAGAAGAAAACCTTCCAATCTTGAAGTTGGAAAACAATCAAAAGATTTCAAACTGAAGGTGAGCCTGTTATTAGAATTACAGACATAAATAAAGTGACCATTATAATTGTTTGTAATTTAATTTTGTTAAGGTAATGTACAGAGGGGGTTATAGTTACATACATAAGATAGTGAATCCATTTCTTGTCATATTTGTTACCTTTGCCCTCATTTTTCTCCCACCATCCTTCCTCCCTCAATCCATTTCCCCCTCTGTTGTACAGACAGTTAATTTCCAACATATTATCTTGTGAATATCACTGTTGGGTTGATTAGCCTTTAATCTTTTGTCTCACCATTTTGATGGTCCCCTTCCCTTCCCTAATTCAGATAAACATATATACAATATCCAGGGTTCCAAAATAAAATGCAGTGTCAAGAGGGGCTAAACCATAGGAAAGAAAAATGAAAGAATTTCACATAGTACATTAAAAATAACAACAAAGAAAAACCTCTTGTTTCGATATCTCAGCGTTCTTTTCACTTAGCATCATCTTATATGATTATATATGTACATAGCTATTGAGCTATTGTGATCCTCTGCTAGGACTATCCTAGACATATACTAATTATTACCAATGAGGGAAATCATGGAATCTATGTTTATTTGGATCTAGCTCACTTCATACACTAATAACAACAAATGCTGGTGGGGATGTTGCCAAGAGGAAATGCTCTTACACTGCTGGTGGGTTGTAAACGTATTCAACCACCCTGGAAAGCAGTGTGGAGGTTCCTCAAAAGACTAAACATAGAGCTCCATTATGACCCAGCAACTCCACTTCTGGATATTTACATAAGAATCACAAACAAGGCTATACTAAAGCTACCAGCATAACCATGTTCATAGCAGTATTACTTACCATAGCTAAAATATGGAACCAATCCAGATGCCCCTCAGTAGATGAATGGATTAAGAAAATGTGGTATATATACATACATAATGTGATTCTGTGCTTCTATCAGAAATAATGACATTGTCCCATTCATTAGGAAATAGAAAGACTTGGAAAAAATCATATAATTATTTCTATGAAGTAAAAATGAACAATTTTTAAATGAAGGGAAATACAGAAGTTTTTGTTCAAATAACAGAAACTATAAAAAGGACATAATTGAAATTTAATATCTTAAACATATAGTATCTTAAATAAAAGGAAATGTATTGTATGGGTTCAATCGAACAAATATACAAAATTTATCATTCTCCTGAGATTTTGGCAGGATCAAGAGTCAACAGAATAGAATTGAGGTCCAACAGTAAACATATACAAATATGGTCAGTTGATTTTTGTGTGAATATACAAAGGCACTTCAATTGAGGAAGGATAATTTTGTCATCAAGTATTCTGGAACAGCCTGACATCTATGCACACAAAAGGAATGAACATCAAACTATACGTCATATTTTGCATAAAAATTATCACAACATGGATAAGTACAAACTTTAAACCAATCAGACATTTAGAAGAAAATGTAAGAGAAAAAAATCTTTGCTACTTTGATTATGCAGAAACTTAAAAAAATACAACCCCAAAAGCATGATTTGTAGGAGAAAATGTTGCTAAACTCAGCTTCCTTAAAAATGAAAAGTCTATTCATAAACACATTTTTAGAAAATGAAAAGGTAAGTCATAGAGACCAGGGAAAATGTTTGTAAACCATACATCTGGCAAAGGACGGTGTCCAGACTCTTAAAATAACACCAAACTCAACAATAAGACATAATTTTTTATGTGAGCAACATATTTGAACAGTCAATAGCATGACAAATAAATACACAAAATGAACTCAACATCATTATTCATTAAAGAAATGCAAATTTAAATCACACTAAAATACCATCACACAGATGTTTAAATGATTAAAACTTAACAAACAAATTAATGCCAAGTGCTAGTGAGAACTTACAGCAACCAGAACTCTTGTACATTACTAGTGGGAATGCATTTTGTTGACAGTCAAATGTGATATACTGTGATTAGCTCATAGTGGTTCCCTTGAAGATTTCTACTCGTAGGTTTTTACTGCTGTAAACTGTGGTTCTTTCAATCCACTTATGTGTCTTCTTAATCTGAGGAGAGCAGTTTTCCCTGTGATGGCAAATATAGGATGGATCTTAGAAGAGTTTGTTTAAATTTGTTCATCTGTTTACTTGTTAGGATAGAATGACAACCTCCCAGATGTTTAAATGTGTAAATAACAATAAATTCTTAAAATACTCTTCAACTAGTGAACACTCATACATTATAGTAGATCCATGAGATCAAGTTTTACTCATCAATAAAAGGTGGATAATTCAACTGCATAGATGAATCTCAAAATTTGCTTAGTGGGAGAAATTTGATTTTAAAGCTGGGTAGTGTACACTTTGATTCATATAACATTTTGGGAAAGGGAAAATTATGAGGATAAAGACCCAGAGATTAGGCATGATAGTGGATGTGGCTATAAAAGGGACTATTTCAATTGGGGGTGGGGGGAGGGGCTATTCTCTATTTTGATTGTGGAGGGTAGTTATGAGTCTGTGTGCATTTGTTAAATGTATGTTTTAGTATGTAGTAGAGAAAGTACAAATATCTAAAAGTGCTTTAAATTTTATATTATTACACTTTTAGACTCTACCAAGTTGGCTATAGTGGGCAATTCATAATTTTTGGAGACAACTGATCCCATTAAGGCAAAGCTTCCTGTTCCCTCCACTGGATCCCAGCCAAGTAAGAACCATTTTACTATTTTGTCCCATTGGGAGCTAAACAATTATTATTTTTATTTTCAATCATTACTATTAAGTGGTAAAAGATACATTATCTTCTTAAAACAGCTCAAAACTTTTTTTTTAAAACAAAGTCAGCTATATGTCATTTTTGTTGGTTCTTCTTTTGTGGGACAATATTATTTCCTTATATATGCCAATTCATCTGATGCTTGAAGATTTTTTTTACAGGGTGTCATATTTCCACCATTATTATTAATTTTTCTCTGAGTACAATCATCAGATTACTTGATCTATCTCTCAAATGGTATATATTTAAGATTATAATTTCCTAGAACATAATATTCATTTTCACTATTTCATGCCAATAAACATAATCAAACATCATTTAATTTTCAATTAACTTAGACTCTACACGGAAAACTTTAAGTTAAAATGTATATCATGGTTTTTGCCTTTACACATTCAGCAAATTATGAATAATGCAATATTTCTTTATAGACTGAAAATATTTCTGGGTCTCATGGACATCAAGTTTTGTGATCTCTCTATGGGTTCTCTAGCCTCTGCAAATTCTAGGAGCACTTTCAAACTTTAGCATTGGGGGACAACCCACTAGAAGGGAATCATAGAGTAGCTATCACCAAACTACAATACAACTCCTAACACTGTATCCTATAAACTATAAAAAGATCCACAACTATAAAAAGAGCCACAGTTGTCACGCTTAACACTTGGCCTCCTTCTAGCACTATGCTATCATGTGACTAGCACTCTTTATTACCCTGGCCACTTACTCATAAGGCAAAGTCCTCTCATCTTCCAGGAAACAAGAGACCTTGCTTACATTTCAGTTAGTCTTCTTAGGAAAGTGTTCCTCATTCAATCCCTCACCATCTACTTAGTCCATATTCCAGCTGATAGACATTACAATAAAAGTATGTAAACTCAGTAAAGAATAATTTTTATCTCTTGTAAATTTATGGACTATTAGTTGATATTTTTTTGGTTTTGACATCACACAAAATGAAAGTAGGTTTCAGAAATATGTTAAAAGTCTGCCATCTCCAACATTTCTCCTACATGAATATTTGAAATACATATTAAGTTATAACTTAAATTGAATTATATGTGGTATTTAAATTTTTTGCACTTCTACAAACTCCTGATTAAAGAAAATACAAATAAAACAAAGTCTATTTCTGTAAGTTAGAAAGCAATTTCTATATAGGTAAGATTTCTGCCAAAGCAATAAAAAAGTAGAACTTCACTTAAATAGGTCAACTAAAAATGAGCAACTTTGTAAAGGACACCGTCAAGAGAATGAGAAGGCAAGCTACAGGCTAGGAGAAAGTATTTGAAAAATCTGCACTTAGTTAAACGTCTATTGTCTAAATGCAAATAACTTAAAACATAACAATAACAAAAGAAAAACCTAGACTTAAAAAATAGATAAAAAGACCTAAATAGACCCTTAAGCAAAGATATAAGAGCAAATAAGTACAGGGAAAAAAATCATCTATATCATGTTATTAGCTGACATCAAATGCTAATGATGTTATAGAGCAATAACAACTTCAATGATGATGGAAATGAAAACTGCTAAAAGCATCTGGTAGTCAGATTGGCAGTTTCTTACTAAGTAAATATAGCATACTTTTTGCTATATGAGCCAGTAATTGAGCTCCTTGGTATTTATCCAAATTAATTATGTCAACACAAAATGTGTGCCCACACAAAAATATGCAATGAATGCTTATAGTGTCTTTGTTCATAATTTCCAAAACCTGAAAGCAACCAAGATGTCCTTTTGTAGCTGAATAAATCATCTGTCGCACATCCAGACAATGGAACATTAACCAACATTATAAAGAAACAAATTATACACCATAAGAAGATTTGAGGAGACTTTAAGGGGTACTACTAAGAGGAAGAAGTCAATACAGAAATGATACACACTATATGATTCCAACTACATGACATTCCAGAAAAGGCTAAACTATAGTTTTTTTTAAAAAAGATCAGTGGTTGTCATAGTTACTGGGGTTACTGTGATGAACAAAGATTTTTAAGTCAGTGATGATTTAAAAATTCTGTGTGATATTGTAATAGTGGGTAGACATTTACAAGCCCACAGGATCAACAACAGTAAGAATGGACTGTACTACAAGCTACAGACTTTGGTTGATTATGATGTCAGTTGATAGGTTCCTTGACTACAACAAATGCACAACTCTGGTATGGAATGTTGATTCTGGGAGAGGGATATGAGTTAGGGAAACTCCACTAAATTTTACTATGAGACCAAAATTTGTCCTAAAAAATAAAGACTGAGAAATGAGAACAACAGCATTTCAAAATATTGGGAGAGGAATCAAGGTGTTTTTGTTTTGTTTTGTTTTGTTTTTGGCCAGTCCTGGAGCTTGGACTCAGGGCCTGGGCACTGTCCCTGGCTTCTTTTTGCTCAAGCTAGCACTCTGCCACTTGAGCCACAGCGCCACCCCTGGCCGTTTTCTGTATATGTGGTGCTGGGGAATTGAACCCAGGGCCTCATGTATATGAGGCAAGCACTCTTGCCGCTAGGCCATATCCCCAGCCCGGAATCAAGGTTTTTAATATACAAAAAGAAATTGTCATAGTTTACAACAGAATCCAGAGAGACAATGACACACACCACTTGGAAGATGCTAATCCTCTTGACTTATGTTATTGTGTGGATCACTTTTTCTAAAACTTTGAGTTTTTTAATTGTTATTTTTATTGTCAAGGTGATGTACAAAGAGTTACAGTTACATACTTTAGGTAGTGAGTACATTTCTTGTCCAACTTGTTACCCCTTCATTTTTCTCCCACCTTGCCTTTCCCCAATCCTCCACCCCAAGTTATACAGTTAGTTTAAAACATATTGTCTTGTAAGTATTGCTGTTGCATTGATTTGACTTTCACCCTTTGTCTCTCCATTTTCAATGTTCCCTTTCCCTTCCCTAATTCAGACAGCCACCCAGGGTATCAGAATCAAATACAGTGACAACAGGGACTAAATCATAGGGAAGATGAACAGGAGAAAAAAAAATAATTTCACATAGTACATTGATAATAACAACATCAATGATAAACCACTTGTTTCCATATTTTGGAGATCATTTCGCCTAGTGACATCTTATGTAATCATACGTACATAGCTATTGAGCTATTGTGATCATCTGCGAGGACTATCCTAGACATATACTAATTATTACCGATGAGGGAGACCACAGAGTTTATGTTTCTTTGGGTCTGGCTCACTTCACTTAGTATGATTTTTTTCTAAGTATTCCCATTTTCTTGTGAATGGGACAATGTCATTCTTTCTGACAGAAGCATAGAATTCCATTGTGTATATGTACCACAATTTCTTGATCCATTCATCTACTGAGGGGCATCTGGATTGGTTCCATATTTTAACTATGATAAAAAATGCTGCTAAGAACATTGTGCTGGTAGCTTTAGTTTGGCCTTGTTTGTGATTCTTTGGGTAAATGCCCAGAAGTGGGATTGCTGGGTCATAGAGAATCTCATGTTTAGCCTTTCGAGGAACCTCCACACTGCTTTCTAGAGTGGTTGAACAAGATTACACTTCCACCACCCATGTAGTAGTGTTCCCTTTTGGCCACACCCCCTCATAGTTATTATTTTTCTTGATAATGGCCATTCTTACTGGGGTGAGGTGGAATCTCAATGTTGTTTTGATTTGCATTTCTTTTATGGCCAGGGATGTTGAGCACCTCATGTGCCTCTTGGCCATTTTCATTTCCTTTTCAGAGAAGTCTCTCTTTAAGTAAAGCCTTCAGTTTTAAATTCAATATCTAAACTGTATATTCTTCTTTCATCAAATGATCTTCTGATATGACCTAACCACTCTGTTCTCCTCTCAATCTTTATAAATCCAATAGCTCAACTATCTCTTTGCAGCCTTTTTTTCTTCTGAAGAATGGCGTTCAACATTTTTATTTTATTTTAATTTATTTATTAATTGAACACAAATTTTTTGACAAGGTGTTGTGCAAAAAGGGTACAGTTACGTAGTAGGGCAGTGTGTACATTTCTTGTGACATCTTAAACCCTGTTTTTCTTTCCCTTCTCTAGGTCAGGTAGACATATATACAATATGCAATGTATCAAGAACATACACAGTAGCCACGTGGCTGGGCCCAAGAAAATTCGCCTAGGGCTTTAAATGTAATGTCGATATTAGACAATATGTTGACAGTAGTCTTATATGAATGTACATACATAGCTTTTGAGCTATTGTATTCCACTGAGAGGTCAATTTTTTACCTTTATATGTTGAGTAGTTGTTTGGTTTTAGTTACATACTCTTGGGTTGCTCCCCCAATCCTGTGGGAAATACTATTTGACAAGCAGTTTTTGGTTTCACAGACCTGGTCTCTACTGTCTCTCCGTCTCCCTTTCTTAACAGTCATATATCAGGGAGATCATGTCCCTTTGTTTTCTGTGTTCTAGGCTTGTCTTGCTCAACATTATTTGTTCAAGTTCTGACCATTTCCGGGCGAATAACAATATTTCACCATTCCTAATCGCTATGTAGTATTCCATTGTGTATAAGTATCATATTTTTTGGATCCATTCGTCTGTGGAGGGGCATCTGGGTTGTTTCCATATTTTGGCTATTGTGAATTGTGCTGTGATAAACATGGAAGTACAAATGTCTTTTTGATATCTTGGGGCTTGCTGTTTAGGATAGATGCCTAGGAGTGGTATGGCTGGGTCATAGGGTAGGTCTATATTAAGCTTTTTGAGAAACCTCCATACTGTTCTCCAAAGTGGTTGTACTAATTTGCACTCCCACCAACAATGGAGAAGGGTTCCTCTTTCCCCGCACCCCCTCCAGCATTTGTTGTTGCCTGAGTTCAGAGTAAAGGCAATTCTAACTGGGGTGAGGTGGTATCTCAGGGTTGTTTTTATTTGCATTTCCTTTACTACCAGGGATGTTGAACATTTCCTCATGTGTTTCTTTGCCATTTTTATATCTTCTCTTGTGAAGTCTCTCTTTAGCTCCTTTGCCCATTTCCTAATTGGTTTATTGGGCTTGGAGGGGCTTAGTTTTTTGAGTTCTCTGTAGATGACAGATATCAGGCCTTTGTCTGTTGCTGTGCTGGTAAATATCCTTTCCCATATGGTTGGCTGTCTTTCTGTTTTGGTGGCTATGTCCTTAGTTGTGCAGAAACTTTTTAATTTGTAGTAGTCCCATTTGTCAAGTCTCTCCCCTATTTGTTGTGCCCCTGGGACTATATTCAGGAAGTTCCTTCCTGTGCCTATAAGTTCTAGCATCTTTCCTACTCTGTCCTTCAGTAGTTTCAAGGATTCAGGTCTGATATTGAGGTCCTTGATCCATTTTGAGTTGATCTTGGTGCATGGTGATAGGCTTGGGTCTACTTTGAGTTTTCTGCATATGGCTGCCCAGTTCTCCCAGCACCAGTAGTTGAAGAGGCTATGTTTATTCCATTGTATGTCTTTAGCTCCTTTGTCAAATATCAGCTGACTGTAAGAGTGCGGTTTTATTTCTGGATCTTCAATTCTAATCCATCGGTCTTCCAATCTGTTTTTATACCAATACCAGGCTGTTTTTGTTATGATGGCCCTGTAGTAGAGCTTGAAGTCTGGTATTGTGATACCTCCTGCACTGCTTTTTTTTTTTTTTTTTTTTTTTTGCCTAGAATTGCTTTGGCTATTCTAGGTCTTTTGCTGTTCCATATGAATTTATGGATTGCTTTCTCTATGTGACTGGGATTTTGATGGGGATTGCATTGAATTTGTATAACAATTTGGGCAATATGGCCAGTTTCACTATATTGATTCTGCCTACCCATGAGCATGGGAGGTCTTTCCATCTCCTTGTGTCTTCTTTGATTTCCCTTATTAGATTTTTATAGTTTTCATTAAATAGGTCCCTCACGTCCTTGGTTAAGTTGATCCCTAGGTACTTTATTCTTTTTTTGGCTACTGTTTGTTTCCATAATTTCCTTTTCTCCTTGTACATTGCTGGTGTACAGAAAAGCTGCTGACTTTTGTGGATTAATTTCATATCCTGCTACTTTGCCAAAATGGTTTATTAGGTGTAGGAGTTTGGGGAGTGAGTTTTTTGGGTCCTTCAGATATAAGATCATGTCATCTGTGAATAGGGATAACTTGATTTCTTCCTTGCCGATGTGGATCCCTTTGATGTCCTCCTCTTGCTTTATTGCTATGGCTAGGGATTCCAGCACTATGTTGAAAAGAAGTGGGGAGAGTGGGCATCCTTGTCTTGTTCCTGAGTTTAGGGGGAATGATTTAAGTTTCTCTCCATTTAATATGATGTTAGCAGTTGGTCTGTTGTATATGGCTTTTATTATTTTGAGGAATGTTCCATCTATTCCTGTTCTCTCCAAAGCTTTTAATAAGTATGGATGTTGTATTTTGTCAAAGGCTTTTTGGGCATCGACTGAGATAACAATGTGATTCTTGATTTTAGTCCTGTTTATGTGGTGAATTATGTTGATTGATTTACGGATGTTGAACCATACTTGTGACTGTGGGATGAAGCCTACTTGGTCATGATGTATGTGTTCAACTTTAATGGCAATGCAGAGATCTCTATTTTACCAGCACAAGTGGTGTTTTTTGATAGTTTTTGTTTTTGTCTTTGGTTTACTGATATCTAGAGCTGTCTTCTTTGCTTTCCAAATACCCAAGTTCTATGTTATAGAACACAGATTTTGTTATGACAATATAGACTATTCTTATTGGAAAAAGGACATTAAACTCACAGGGAAATAAAAAGTTTACTTAGCTGAAAGTAAATCAAATTATAGAACTAAAAATTTTAGAAATGATTTCATCTAGCATGAATATTTTTCATAAGAAAAGAAACTAGAAAGGACACATAGCTAATTAAGAGCAAAGCTAAGACTATAGAAAGTCATAACTAAAGGGCTGAGGAAACAGAGCACTTATCTAAGATATACAAGCAAGACTCTAGGTTTGACCCCCAGCACTGAAAAAAAAAAAGTCCCAGAGACAACAAAACCATAACTATTCTTTTCAATTCACTTTTATTTCCAATACTGGCTCAGCATGAACTTTTTGGTAAACCTAATAAAAGGCTTCTAACTAGTTTAAAAATGCATTTATTTTAATTCAAGTGACTATATTCTTTAAAAGTAATGTTTCTGCAAATTTGTGCTTTATCTCTTGATGTTTATCTTAGATATGGTAGGAATTCTATCCATTTGAGATCTCTCATAGGTACTCAGTTGTATGAATAAATCTACAGTGCTTTCTTGTGGTTGTTTATGAGACAGATCCTTGCTTTGTAGTGCAGGCTGGCCTTCAACTTAGGGTCCTCCTGCCTTCGCCTCTCAAGTACTGGAATGTCTGGCAATACGAATAAGTTAAAAAATTCAAATGTTTCCTGGGTGTAAAACTGAGGATTCCTAGACAAAGATTCTCTTTGCCTTGAATAGTTTATCATGAAAAAAATCTATAAGCAACCAATTAAGTGATGTGAAGAGAATATATTGGGGAACCAACACTGAGAGTAGTATATCCTACCTGCAAAGGGGAACATGTAGAAGCCATCAGTGAATGCAGGACATGAGCTGTTCATTGAAGGATGAGGACACTTCTATGTGAGAGAGGAGGTAAAGGAGGCCGAGGACATTCCAGGAAGGGGACAGAACATGAGCAAAGCAGAGAGGCATGAAGGTCCTGGCTATTTTTGGAGACTAGTGATTAGATTAGAGAGGCTGAAAGATAGAATAAAGGAAAGAGCGTGGGGGGAGAAGAAATTGGAAAGTTCATTTGGAAGAAAATATAAATCTTGAATGCCTTGACAAATTTTTGAACATGGCTTTGTAGAAATTGGGCCCTAATACAAGTCTTCAAGCTGAAGAGTGACATCATCAGATCTGTTTCAACAGATGATCTTCTGGTGATGACCTAGATGAGAGAGTTTGGGAAACTTGGTCAAAGGAACAGGGCAGGCAGGGAGGCTTCTGAAAAAGTCTAGTAATACATCTGAACCAAGCTAAAATTGAAGCAGGAATAAAAGGAAGGGCAGAATTCAAAAGACATTTATCACTTGTCCTTTTATTAATTTTTTTGCTATCTTTAAGTAGTTGTACAAAAGGGTTACCATTCAACGTGCCAGCTTATAAGTACAATATATCATCCCTTTCATCATTCTCTTTCATCTCCCCCAATCCAACCCTACCAATTTTCCTAGTTTCATAGGATATGCACTGAACATTATGATTGGATTCTTCCCTCCTTTTCTCTCCATCTGTCTACCCACCTCCTCTTAGCCTTCCTCTTTTTTCAAGTATCACTTTCCTGGTATTCATTTAGTTGAACTGTGAGTACCTTTTTCTAAGGAATTTTGCCATTTGAATTCTCAATTCTTCAATTAATAGGTTTGTGTACCCCATATGTGTTTACTTGTATATTTATAAATTTGATGTAGCTTCTGCACATGACAGGAAACATTATTACCTTTCTCAACATGAGGGACCAGTCATAAAGTCTCTGCTCAGCCCATGGAAAATATCTCCTAAGATAATCCACTGATTCACTTTCACTGTCTCTGTGACATTATTTGCATTTGTTCGTATTCTGGCCTGTGATACCTACTCCAGGGGCTTATGCTGCTGCAGTCTTCTCCTAGAGGCATTATATTGATTGAATAATAAATGTATGAACAACTTCACTTGAACCTTGTGAGACTACTCAAAACCCTGATAATCTCTCAGTTCAAGATTAAGTTGAGTTTATGGTTTGGCTGTACAAATGCTCAGGCCCACAGAGTCCTCTCTGCCATTTACATAATGGTATTAGACAAGTGAAAATTTCCAATAGGGTGTCAGCTCTGGGCTACAAAACCCAGGTTTGAGTCCTGGCTTTACCTTTACTAGCCATGTGAGCAAAATTCCCAAATCATGTATCTATAACAAGGACTGTACAAGTTGTGAGAGGGTGGGGAGGGAATCTGGCGGGGGGGAGGTGGGAAAAAATGTTTGATAAGAAATGTACTTACTGCCTTACATATGTAACTGTAACCCCTCTGTACATTACTTTCACAATAAAAAACAAGTTAAAAAATAAAAATAAAAAAATAAAAAGGAGAGTAATGGGTAACTGACACTCCTTTTTTCCCTAAGAGAGAGAGACATAGATTAAGGTCAGGGAGACCTACAGAAGACATATCATACATCCAAGAGGTAAATAAGCATGGGCTAGCTCTATTAAGCTGAAATTAATTATAGAAGAAAAACTGTCATCCTAGTAAGTGACAAATGGGCATAGAATCATGGATACCAAGTCAAAAATATCTGAGCAATGTGAATAAATGAGCTAATTGTTTCACTTAGTCTCACTTCATTTCAGTAGAAGACAGTATTTGTTCCTGTTTCTTGAGAAAAGGCATCCATATTGATGTGTTTGGATGTTCCCTTTGTTCATTTACATACCTTTCACAGATGGGACTCATGGCCAGGAACAACCTTGGAATGGTAGGTCAAAGTTATTTCTCTTTTTAAAAAAATAAAAAACCAATGATAAATGTCAGATCGCTGATGCATAGTGAAATAGTGAAAAGCCGTAGTTACTCCAAGAATGTGGCTGACATTGAATACATTATGGTCCAATTAAGTTTCTTTTCAGAGTGGTTTGGATGAGCAGATGGAAGCTGAGACTCTGTGGCAAGCAGGTTCCTTCTTGTGTATGGAATGGCTCAGAACAATGATTTCTGAAGTTATTTCCGAGGGAAAAAGCAGCAACTTTGGGAACACATGAGATAATAGTAGAGTATGAGGAAGAGAATTACAACTTTATTTATATTTCATCCTTTTAGCATGTAGTTTCTAATATTATGCCTTGCACTTTTTTCTATATACTTAATATATTAAGATTATATAATATACAATATAATAGGAACATACTTTTTTTTGGCCAGTCCTGGGGCTTGGACTCAGGGCCTGAACACTGTCCCTGAGCTCCTTTAGCTTAAGGCTAGCAATCTACCACTTGAGCTACAGCACTACTTCCAGCCTTTTCTGTTTATGTGGTACCAAGGAAACGAACCCAGGACTTCATGCATGGCAAGCAAGCACTCTACCACTAAGCCACATTCCCAGCCCCTAGAAATACACTACATATGTGTGTATGTATATATATGTATACATAAATACATACATATTTGGATGTGTATGAGTTACTTATAGTAGAATGGTTCTAGAGTTAGGGCTTGAAGTGCCCTATCCAATGGCTTCTAATTTCTAGTTATTCCAGAAGAATGAAGGACAAGAAACAGTGGCTACCAGCTTTAATTCTGCACTGACTCACTGTGGAATCAACTATGTGGCATGGGAGGATTGACTTGTTTTAATGTGCTACATTGATTGTGTTTCTTGCTCATACAATGGGGGTGGGGGTGAGGAATTATACCTTAAATTATTGTGTGATTTAAATATAGACTATAATTTAGTTCCTTTTCCTTTCTGATTTTGAGTACAAATATAAAGTTTAAGGCATGTGTTTCAAACTGCCCTCATTGTCCTACCCACTCACTTGCCTGGTCACCTTCATGTTGATCTTCTTTGAAAAGAAAAGGAAGAAGAATGAGGAGGAGGAGGAGGAGGAGGAGAGAGGAGGAGAAAGGAAGAAGAAGAAGGAAGAGAAAGGAAGAAGAGGAGAAGAAGGAGGAGGAGAAGGAGAAGAAGGAA
Source organism: Perognathus longimembris pacificus (assembly GCF_023159225.1). Lineage (NCBI taxonomy): Eukaryota > Metazoa > Chordata > Mammalia > Rodentia > Heteromyidae > Perognathus > Perognathus longimembris. The sequence continues at coordinate 26,248,734 of NC_063173.1, read as the reverse complement.
AGGGAGGAGGAGGAGGAGGGGGAGGAGGAGGAGGACAAGAAGAGGAAGAGGAAGAGGAGGAAGAGAGAAGAGAGAAGAGAGAAGAGGAGGAAGAGAGAAGAGAGAAGAGAGAAGAAAGGAGGAAGAGCAAACAAACACATGAGGAAATGTTCAACATCCCTGGCCATAAGAAAATGTACATCACAATAACTTTGAGATTTCATCTTACTCCAGTTAGAGTGGCCAACATGAAGAATTTGAACAACAACAAATGCTGGTGGGGCTGTGCGGGAAAAGAATCCCTATTGGACTGTCAGTGGGAACGTAAAGTAGCACAACCATTCTTGAAGGTGGTTTGGAGACTCTTCAAAAAAGAAAACATAGAACTTCTCTATGACCCAGCCATGCCATTCTTGGGCATCTACCCAAAAAAACCTCCAAGTCAGAATATAGTAAAGACGCTTGCACATCCATATTCATTGAGGCACTATTCACAACAGCCAAATTAGGGAAACAGCCCAGATGCACTACAATAGATGAATGGATAAAAAAAAAGTGGTACATATAAACAATGGAATTTTACTCATTCATTGGAAAGAATAATATTATGTCATTGGAAAGAATAATATTATGTCATTTGCATGGAAATGGATGGGCCTAAAACAAATTATGCTAGGTGAGGTAAACCAAGAAAAATGGCACGTTTCCTCTCACATGTGGAAGTTAGATTTAAAATATAAATGGACATGATACCCTATACAGGACTCTAGGCATTCACACACAGTCAGACCAAAGGAGGTTTGTCTTAGAGGAGGAATTCAAAGGCATAACCTTGCTGAACATTTTAAATATTATTTCTTGAAATGGAATTCCAGGAAATGTAAACATGTTTCTGTTGTTGGTGGCAGTAGTAATAGTGCCAGTGTTTGTTTTCGCTTGGTTGTTTTGGGGAGGAGGTAGGAAAAAGGGGAGTGTAGAAAGGGAGGGAGGGCAAACACATACAATCATGCTATTTGGTCTGCATTATGTGGAGAATAAACTATGTAACTTGTGGGCAGGGACAAGAGAGGAAACAGGGAAAATGAAGGAGGGGATGCCATTGCCCCAAGAAAGAAATTCATTACTTGACGTATGAAATGGTAAATGTATCTCTGTGTAACACCTTAATAATAACTATTATGTCATTTCAAGATTATACTAAAAAGTATAAGTGGAAATACTAAACAAATTAGTAGATGAGCAGAGCAGCAGAATGCACTTGTATAAAACACAAATTGTATCCACTACACAAGAGCTAAGGAATTTTTCAATAAACATAAAAAGACTGAGTAAAGTTCTAACTCCTAATGGAAGTTAACTAGAGAGAGGAATTAATAAAATAAAATAATTTTTTTCCAAAATTGAGAAATAGTGTGAGCTTTCAGGCTGAAATGACCTATGTTTTGCTTGTTTGGGTTTTTTTTTTTTTTGGTGGTCATGGGGCTCAACCTCCGGGCCTGGGCTCTGTCCCTGAGCTTTTTCACACGAGGTTAGCACTCTACCATTTTGAACCACAGCTCCATTTCTGGTTTTCTGGTGGCTAATTGGAGATAAGAGTCTCATGGACTTTCTTGCTCAGGCTGGCTTCGAACCACGATCTTCAGATCTCAGTCTCCTGAGTAGCTAAGATTACAGGTATAAGCCACTGGCACCTAGCTGACCTGCAAATTTTAAGTAAAATAAAGCCAAATATTTATTGGTATTTATAAAAGTGAAAAAAGTATTATAGCATTTATAAAAGAACACTCTAAAAGTTTCCAGGAGAAATGAACCAAGTTTTAAAAAGAGCACCAATCAGACTGCCTCCAGAATAATCATCTATAACATTACTAGGATACAACACAAATTTTCTTCAAGGTCTGATGAACATTATACTGAGTGAGATTCCTAAATTTGACCACATGAGTGGCAAAATGGGGCAAAATCAAGCCACAATTGGGTTTTTCACAAATTCATGTATATAAGTCCTAACCCACAGTACATCAGAATGTGATGCTGTAGATATAGGGTCTCTATAATGGAATTAAAACATAGTGAAGTCTTATGGGTGGAAACGAATCCAATATGATTGGTGTCAAAATAAGAAGGGGAGATTAGGAGGACACAAACACTCAGAGAAGACCACAGGAATACACAGGGAGAAGAGCCCCTTCTATAAGCCAAGGGCTTGTAGGCCTTAGACATTTAAGACCAATGAATTGTGAAAAATTAAATTTTTGTTACTGAAGTCACCTAATGTCGCATATATTACAGCAACTCTAGACAACTAATACTCTGACCCCTTCAATTATGTGAAAAAAATGTAGTAAATTTGCAACAGACTCTTCAGTATTTATTAAGAATACATTTTGTCATGTGCACACAAAATTAAGAATGTAAGACAAATTATGGGTATAGAAAAAGGGCAGGGGAATGATAGTGGAAAATGTGTCATTCATTTTAAATATAGAGTTCCTTTTTATCTGTCTTATACAATGATGTCCCATTTAAACTACCTCTAGAACAAAGTAGTGATGTGCACATATGTTTGGGTGTGTATCTGTGTGTACACACAGATATGCATACACATAAAGATACACATACCAATTTTGAAAGCTACTAAGCTAGAAGATTTCTGAAGTTCTTTTTAGCCTTATCTTTCCAGAATTTTCATCATGGTTTCATTTCTAAAAAGCACATTCTATTCCATGAAAATTTAGCTTAAGGACATCTATAGGTAGTAACGCCACTGCCATCTTTTTGAGATTGCCATGGCTATTTTTGTGAGATTACTGTAACCCTCATCATCAGAAAATATTCTATTCAACCAATTGCTTTGTGGACTGTAACTGAAGCACTAATATGATCAGCTTGATTAATCATATTGGCTATAAGGATTCAATTAATATGATTGGCTTGAAGTGTTGTATTTCATGACTCTCCTGGTTGGAGTGTAACTAAACCTCACCTCAACTCTGTGGGACAAATGACTTGAATTCAAATTTAGACCATTGGTTGAGTTAAGTGCTTTACTGTCCCCATACATAATATGAAAAAGTGGTGTTTAAATCTCTGAACTTCTTGTCAGCTATTCAATTCTATGATTCATGTAGCCACGATGTTTGATCAAATCCAAACTGTGTATTCTAAGCAAAGAGAAATTAGAGCTCTATAAAAAAATGTGGGTCAATAGAGACTTATCAAGGTCTGTCATAAATGCAATGTTATGATGGTAAAAATGATGCACTGATAGGTAAAGTTCCTACAAAAAAAGATGAAGAACAAACAACTCAAAACCTGAGAGGAATTTTTTCTTCATAGGAGGGACAGAGTGAACCACCTCTGATGATTAGCTCATCTCCCCTCCCACCCCTGAAAGCTTCCTTGAAGAGATTAGCTAAGTATCTAAGTATTGTCTTAGACCACCATCACTCTTATTTTTAGCTCTGAGTTCTCTTCACAAGTGTAGTGACCTGGGTCTTGAAATTCCAGAGAACTTCCAGACATAGGTATTATTTCATTTGCAGGTACCTGGTGTTGATTTCCAGGTCAGTCTAGTGGTAGGGGTCTGAAGAGATGATTTTAAATATAAATTCCTTAGCTCTTCTTTTCAGTTTAAACACTTGATCAGAAATTGTACGCTCTACAAATGGATTCCATAGTGGGCAATTGGCAATTAAAATTGAACCCAAGTGACATTGTTCTACAAGAGACTCTCAGCTGGCGTTGGGGGAACAAAACTCAGGGCTTTGGTCACAAGCTATTTTCAGCCTCTGATAGCAGTTGTGTTACTCATGTCTTATTCACCCTCTCCCCCTAGCCTCCCTTCTGCCCCTCCCTCACAGGCCAAGACTGGTGACAGCCTTCATGTATTTAAAGAAGACAAGAGCCCCTATTACTCAGTTGAACCGTCAGGGACCACACAGGCAGGTAAGCGGAGGGAAGAGGGCATTTAGGCTATGGGTGGGTGGCTGGGTGGCTACAGAGTCCAAATCAGTGACAATGTATTTCACATCCAAGAACCAACACCTGCACTAGCTACATGTGAAAATGGCTTAAGTTACATATGATTCTCTCATGAGTCTAGCAGTTGTTTAAAATTCCTAAAATCATGATTAATATTTGGGGATTCAGGAACTGGAGGGGTAACTCATTGGCCAAGCATTTGCTTAGCATATACAAGGCTCTGAGTTTGATATCCAGGTGGTAGTCAAGGGAAGTTCACAGACAGAGAAATCAGGAATTTTTTTTATTAATTAAATTTTGTTGACAAGGTGTTGTACAAAAGGGGTACATTTACATAATAGGGCAGTGAGTACATATCTTGTGATATCTTACACCCTCCTTTTTCTTTCCCTTCCCTAGATCAGGTTGGCATATATACAATACCCAGTGTACCAAAATCATATAAAGTAGCCATGTGGCGTATGCCAAAGGAAATTCACCTAGAACTTTAAATATAACATCAACAATAGAGTTTGCTTATCCTTGTCTTATATGATTTTATATGTGCATAGCTGTTAAGCTATTGTGATCCACTGATAGGTCTATTTTAGACCTCTTTATGTTTAGTAGTTGTTTGGTTTTAGTTACATAATGTAAGGTCGCTGACCCAAACCTGTGGAAATACCATTTGACAAGAAGCTTTTTGTTTCGCAGACCTGGTCTCTTCTGTTCCCCCCCCTCCGCCCCGCCCCCAACAGTCATATTCCAAGGAGACCATGCCCCTTTGTTCTCTGTGTTCTAGGCTTTTCTCGCTCAACATTATTTGTTCAAGTTCTGACCATTTAGGAATTATTTTTGGTCTAATAACATTTTCATGGTAAATGTTTCCTATCTTATGGCTGGGATGATGGCAGGAAAGCATAAGGAAATAAGCAGAGTTCACTGGACCAGAAGTCAATGGACCTGCACTCTAGTCTAAGACCCACACCATCCTACTAGATGAAGAACTTTAGGAAAGGTCCTGCCCTTAGTATTGTAGTCTGCTCTCGCTGGAGGGCTGATATGAATGTGGTACTATTTTCTAAACCATAAAATACTATATAGTTTCATCCAATTGTAATAGATTTAGTATCATAAAAGACAGCTCTCCCGGGCTCAGAATACAAGGAATTCTGCTATTCAGAAGCTATGAGTGAATGACTGGGATTTTGGACTTGGTTTAAAATAGATACTATATTCCAAAGAGGTTTAGTAACAGTCTTGCTTTTAATTATTTAAAATTAATCAAAACTGTTCATTAAAAAAAGATATTACTATGATGAAACCGATTAAAAGTTCTTATTTAATAGGAGGCTAATTCCCAGCTAGAGGCAAGGGGAAATTCCCAGTGTTTCCTTTAGATTTCAATGATTTGTTTTTAATATTTAAGTGAATAACATGCAGAAGTATAACTGAGAATGAGAAGTAGTTCTGAGTATTGGCCTGAGTAGAAATGCTGCTGAAAGATCAAAGCATTCACTTCTAATTTCTGTTCCTTCTCTGAGCCAAATGGTGTCTCCTGTAAAGAGGACTAGCTGAGCGTTGAACTGCAGCACAGTGCAAGCCAACTTTATCAGCAAGAGGGGACCATTTACTGTTCAGGGCTGGGGAAAATACAGGCCACACCATGCAGGGGAGGTTAAACATGAGTAGTGAGGAGAGTAGGGAAATAGGGGTAGCTGCTGTCCTCAGTGCACTTTAGAGATTGATTCTCAATGTCAAGTATATCCAGTTTATCACAATATGTGTAAAACTGCCTTAGGGTCCAGGTAAAGTGGGGGATTTTATTCTTCGGACTTGGCTTTAGTTCCTTTTTGAACAACTCAGCTGTTTGTGGTCAGTGACAATAAGCCTCAAGCTGTTAGGCAGGAGGTGCTGCTGACCCAGAGCTTTATGCCTGCTCCTGGGCTAGACAGACAAGTACTTTGTAGCCTGGGCAAACAGCCATCCATAAGAGACAGAGGAGGCCTGGACAGAGGGTGGGAGAGGGTCAAAGAGAGGGAATGGAGGAGAGAGGGAAGGCAAACAGTAGTGTTCAACAGAAAAATAACCATGATCCTCTTAGAGGAACAGAAACTTCTGTTTCTTGAGCATAAATCCAGAAATCCAGGGAACCTAAAGAAGAAAATAGAACAACACAAGCATTCATCATAAATGTGTTCAAGTACTAGTTCTGAATATCACTTAGTTTCTCAGTTTCTATTTTCTGAGCAGCAAAATTAAGATAAAGCCATTTACCTTGGAGGGATTTTTGAGAACCGAGTAAGATAAAAATATAGAAAACTACTTAATAAAACTGAAAATATGTGAGCCCTTTTAGAAAAGGTACAGGATTACGCTTGTTGTGATGAAGAGGATTTCTTGTGCAGTATGAGTGATGATAAAAGGCCAGAGGTCACAGCGAGTAACAAGCTGACCAGGAGTTAAAAGATGATTAATCCATTGTACAAGAGCAAGGCCATTAGCATAAGAATATAATACCCAGGAAGAATACTAGACTGGCAAACTTCCTGTTATAAATGTGCCGCTTAGATGTCTAGGAAAACTGTGTTGAGGATGGGTTTTATAGTCAAAGAGAAATGTGAAGCTTGCAAAGGTAAAAAAAAACAACAACAACTGTAGGAATTCATCTCAGAGAAGGAACAAAGAAAGGGAGGCAGCATTGTCTCAAGGGCTATGAAGGAGGGAATGAAATCTTTTTTGAGCCTCACAGTGGACTTCATCCTGGTAGTGTTGATTAGGATCTAGGGTTGTGTAACTGCCCTAGGGAGTCTCAAAACAAGTAATAGTCTATTTAGCTATCACCAGAAGTCTTGAAAAAGTCATTATCTAGGGAAATAAGCAGAAGCTCACCAGAATCACATGTCTAGAAAACAGCAGAGCCAGGATGCACTAGGGTACAATGTGATCTTTAAAATATGAAGGTCAACAGAACCAACAGTGAAATTCAGAGAGTACATGTTGGTCAGGCTTCAGAGATAATTTCAGGAAGTGGGTAATGTGACCAGATGGTACAGCTTTAGCCTAATAGTTATATCCACTTTGCCTAAGAGCCCACACTTGGGATTATTTCCATCCTGAGAATAAACAATGTGTGCTTCCCAGGCATTGTGACAGGGCCAGTGCCTGGAAAATTACCTATACATATGGATCCTAAGCATAGAAGAAAGCCACTGACCTTGAGAGTCCTATAACAGGGATGAAAGAGTATTCCCCCTACACCTGAAGGACACTGCGTGGGCTTGAGGATTCCCTTCCAAGGCCAGATGACCTAATGGTGAGCTTAGCCTCACCTTCTAAAGAGAGGCAGGGTTATCCTGGGTCAATCATTTAAAACCTTTTCTGGCACACGGTTAATGGCACAGGCACCCAGATCCAACCAAAGGGATTCAACTCCTTCCTTGCTGGCTATTGAAGGCTGGTATCTCCCTGGTACTCTGAAGGCTAAGAAACTGTCTATTCACGGTCTAACTAACAGGCAGCAAAGAAGCAGGGAGCGGTTTGATTATTTAAAAAAATAGATCAAATAACAAAAATACCAATGGTAATAATGAAAATAACTGACATTATTGAATCCCAGCCCCAGTGGCACAATAAGCATTTATTTATACCTAGTATTTTAGCTGTTACTATCTTATTCAACCTGAAATCAGTTTTCCTGAACAGCGCATTCATTTTATTTTTTATACATGGGTACCAGGCTTAAGAATTCAAGCAATTTACCCTGAGTCCAATAGTTAGTGTTTTGAACTCTGGCTTGATTCTTTCCCAAACTAATGCTTTTCACTGCACGGGGCTCTCCTCCTTACCTGAATTAAGAAAGGAAATTGTTTGAGAGGAGACATCACTGCACAGCAATTCTGCTGGATTAGATTTTAGTCACTGTTTCGATCCCAGCTCTGTCTTAGGGCTTGAAGGACCCTTGAAGTAGTTTTGCTGCACTGTAGCCACTTGATGGTCATCATCACACAGAAAGTGAAAACCGATAGTGAAAGAAACTCTCCAACCCCAAAAGAATCCTTGCCATGTTTGAAGAGCACTGACTCAGGAAGTTCTTTACACTACTGAATCCAATTCCCTGTTAGTCCCTGTAACTCCACTACAAATATTCTCTGCATCCCATAGATAGAAGGCATCTGTCAGGAGACATCTGTCAGATCTCAGTTCACATCAGCTGGGGAATCTGGCTAATGGAAATGCTGGCACTTGTCCCGTCCAGTATGCTCTAGGCAGAAGCTTGTATATTGAATCAACTTAACTGGAGTTTGAAGTAAAGCTCCAGTACTTACTAGTTGTATGACTCTGGACAGCCACCTAAGCTTTCTGTTCAGTTTTCTCCTTTGCAAAAACATGGGGATTAAACAATTTTTCTGTCGAAGCCTGTTGTATTAAAGATAATATATGTAATGCAAACAATGTACAGTAAAGAGTAAGTTGTAGTTATTATTAGTATAAGAACACAGCTTTGGAGTTTTGACATTTATGTTCCAATATAACTGTGTGACTCATTTCAATCATGTGAGGTAGGGCAGAGGATATAATTTCCCTGAGTCCCTTTCCACAGATGAAAAAGAGTATTTCAATAGCACCTACCTTGTAGGGTTGTCATGAGGACTGAGATACGTCATAGTGCCTTGCTCAAGGGCTATGTTCCAGATCTATTTGTTTCAGTGTTAAAAGGATTGTGCTTATAATGATCATAATTATCACTGAAATTCCAGATATATGTTCCTATGATCAAAGATCTTTGTCTCAGACAGTGTGTAATTTAATGTACCACGTGGAATCAGGCAACCAGTAAGATGACCAAATGATTCGGCACTGAGCTGAAGATAACATTTTTGCTGGAGGTCTCTGTTGGAAGTCTTGGCCTCCAAGATTCTTTTGTGGATCCTACAAAGAAGAAAGTAAATTACTAAGTGACCATTATAGTACCACACCTACTTTTGCTCTATATCATCTTTTAGTTTTCTAACTGGGTAAGGTAGAAGAAAGAGAAGGATAATAAAGATCTGAAAAATGTACCTTAGCTATATAGTTGGATTACTATTTTTTTGGCCAGTCCTGGAGCTTGGATTTGGGGCCTGAGCACTGTCCCTGGCTTCTTTATGCTCAAGGCTAGCACTCTACCTCTTGAGCCACAGCACCACTTCCAGCTTTTTCTGTTTATGTGGTGCTGAGGACTCAAACCCAGGGCTTAATGCATGCTAGGCAAGCACTCTACCACTAAGTCACATTCCCGGCCCTGGCTTACTATTTTTTAAAGTTCAGATTGATACATGACAATGTAGATTGTGACCAAACTAATTAGGTCTTAACTGTTAGAGTACTTTATAGTTTACAGGGTGATTTGATGGCACTTGAACTGAAACAATTCTGCCAGCAATAATGGAATAGTAAGAGGATCTTAAAGTTCGGAGAGGTTGAAAAGTTTTCCTAGATCACATACTTTTGAGGAGACAACAAGAAACTAGAACTTTGACCTGCATTTGATCCCATTCACCCACTGTAGCACATTCCCATGTAATAATTCTCTTCCCAACATTATTTGTTAAGACTACTTAAGGCAGTCTATCAGTGGGATCTAGGTTCTATCATCATCATAAACTCTTGATTGTCTCCCTCTTCAATCTTGCACCATGACTTGTCTGTGACAACAGAGTCATCTCACAGACTGGCCCAGAGTATAATGCCAAGTAGTGTGATGGAGATTATGACCCAGGTGATAAATGGGGCTGAATGACAAGCAAGGCTATATTTAGTGCCCTACCTTCAATGACCCGTACCAGTTCCAGGCAACCCTGATAAACAAAAGGCCCATCTCTTGCTACTGTGCCTGGACAAACACACATCCTGAACCTGGCTAGCAGAGTGTTGAGACCCAGAAATTCCAAAGCAATGTGGAGACTGAAAAGTTTATGTTTGTAAGCCAGAACCTAAAGGTGATTTTCAATCACAGGGACATAATTAGCACATTGGTGCTATTAGAATAACTTGAAATAAAGAACATAACAATCCTTTGTCTCTGTACAGCTTCTCAGTATTGCTTTGAATATCATCATATTTCTCTGCCCTTCACAATGATACTATGCATGAGGTAATATTATTAACAGTTTTTACTCAAGTTCAAAGTTATAAGGTCACAATTAGAATCCATGTCTTTGGAGCCAAAATTCCTCAAAACATCTACCTCTCAGACTGAGTGTACTAAAAGTAATCAGAGGCATTTTCTGTATTTTAGCCCACACTACTACATTCCTTTTTTCAGAAATGAAACTGAACATCTGTTAATTGACTACTTATGGATATCTATTTTGGGTTTCATTTCCTGATGTCAGATATTTATGAACACTTAAAAACCAGCTGTGTTAAGATACATTAGCCTATAAGGAAGGAAGGTATTATCTGTAATCTTTTCCTCTTTTTCAAAAGTATGCCTAGGCAATTGCTGGTATACACACACACACACACACACACACACACACACACACACACACACACACACACACACATCCTTACCCTTCTGCAAGAAATATAATGACCTTCCATTAACTTTCAGGACATGCCAATGAAATCACTGAAGATTTGAAATGAAAAATTTGACCTAGGGTTGTTTTTATTGAAAATTTCCACATCATTAATTTCACAAGTATCACTGTCATACTCCTGGATGATATATATTACATTTCTCCTATATTTCATTTTATTATTGTTGAAACTTTTGGGATCAGATGAATGTGAGAAAAAGTCTTCTCTTTCCTAGAAAATATACTTTTCTTTCATGAGAGAAGGATGGTTCTAAGAAAAAAATCACCAACAAAATACCTAAATGGTTACTTTTTAATGCCACACTGTGGTTATAAAATAGATTCAATCTTAAGAATCCACCCCAATCCTAAAAGTCTGTAGTCTAAAATAAGCTATTTTTGTGTATATTGTTTCCCCTGACTTTCTGCTTTTTTCCCTGCTTGACATGTTCTTCTCTCCTTTATCTGCTAAACTCCTATTCATCCTTCAAAATTTTGAATGTGATTTCTTCTGTGACTCTCCAACGAATTGCCTTTCCCTCATTAAGTTTCCACAACACTTTCCCAAAATTCATCTTTAGTCCAAAGTGCTTGCTTATCCTTTCCCAGTAGAGTGTGGTCTTCTCAATGCCAGAGAACACAAATCATCCGTCTTTATAAGTTCCTCCTTTCTTGATCTGTCACTGAGAACCTAGTGAGTACATGATGCTTGAGAGGCAGGTAGTAAATGTGTGGTGAATGAATAAACATATGAATGAATGAATGAACAAATGAATCATTTGGATTTTTAACTCAACCAAACAATAGAACAAACTATAGAAATATAGGAAACTGCATATGTTTCCTTTGGTATTTTTTGAATTTTTTCTAAACTTTTTACAATAAACAGAAGAGCCAGGAGGGGAAGTATGTTCATAGCAGACCTCAGATCTTCTAAAGGGAAAGGCTCTTTGGGGGGATATTTGATTCTCTTCAGTCATAGGTCAAATTCTATTTACTTTCCATTTCTTAGCAAAAATTGTCTTTGTTATGAGCCTGTGAGACACAATCTGGAGTGGCTGACCCTGGAGGGCTTAGAGTTAATCAACGACTATTATAAGAAGGTGACTAGCTTCCCAGAAAAGAAAAAAAATGTCAGAAGCAGCCACTCAGAATGGTCTGATAGTATTTAGTGTTGATGACTAGATGACACAATCAGTGACTTTTTTTTTTTTTTTTGGCCAGTCCTGGGGCTTGGACTCAGGGCCTGAGCACTGTCCCTGGCTTCTTTTTTGCTCAAGGCTAGCACTCTGCCACTTGAGCCACAGCGCCAATTCTGGCCATTTTCTGTATACATGGTGCTGGGGAATTGAACCCAGGGCCTCATGTATAGGAGGTAAGCACTCTTGCCACTAGGCCATATCCCCAGCCCCACAATCAGTGACTTCTTAGAAACCAAAAGATCCCAGTGAAAATTGAATCCCCAGTGAACCTGGCAGGAACTCAGAAGTTTCACTGATATTAATGGCTTATTTTAGTTTGCAAGGCAGAAAGTTTAGATGCCTAATTAAAATACATGAAAATTATTATTTTTAAAGTCATCTTCTTTGGGTAATATCTCTCATAAGATTCTAGTGAAGCTGGATGCTGGTGGCTAGTGCCTCTAATCCTAGTTACTCGGGAGGCTGAGGTTTGAGGGTTATAGCTCAAAACCAGCCCAGGCAGGAAAGTCCACAAAACTCTCATCTCCAATTAACCACCCCCAAACCAGAAGTAGAGCTATGGATCTAAGTGGTTGAGAGCTGCCCTTAAGCAAAAAAAAAAATTCTGGAACAGAGTCCTGGGACAGAGCCTAGTCCCTGAGTTCAAGCTCCACAAGTTACAAAAGCAAATCTGATAAAAAGACAATGATGGCCTAGGGCTGTGGTCATAAGCAGCGTCATGCAGCAGAAAGTTCTCTCTGTTGTAACATAGCAGGGGGTAACATAGCAGGACCATCACCTGCAGTGATCTGGGTCAAGTCCCTACCTGCACATTATGTCACGTGGTCCTTGAATAACACTGTGGAAGAAGCAAGGAAAAGCTTGACTCTTCAGTGAGTAGATGGGAAGAAGAGAAGCTATGTAGTTATTTCTGACACACAAAGTACTTGACTTTACTAGGTAAGTTTCCAGAGTACTGAGGTGGCCTGGTATTGATTTGTGATTTTGTGTGTATGTGCCCGTGTGTGTGTGTGTGTGTGTGTGTGTGTGTGTGTGTTTGGTGCTGGTACTGGGGTTTGAACTCAGAGCCTGGGTACTGTCTTTACCTTTTTTTTTTCCCCTCAAGCTGGTACTCTACTACTTGAGCTGCGGTGTTTTAGTGATTAATTGGTTAGAAGAGACTATTGAATTTGCTGCCCAAGCTGGTTTCAACTCCTAATCCTAATCATCAGACTTGAGCCTTCTGAGTAGTCAGGATTACAAGATTATAGGCCTGAGCCACTGGCATGGGCTTTATTCTTTTTTTTTTTCCCCCATACATTGGTTGTACTAGGGAGATTTCACTATGACATTTCCATACATGCATACAACATATCCCTATCAACCTAACCCCCTCTATCACTCTCCCTTACTCCCCACTTCTAAAACAATTTCAGCAAGCTTCATTGCTCTATTTTCATATTAATAAGCTACTTCAGTCATATTCATTCCCATTCACCCTTTTCATTAGCTCTTTACCTCTCACCGGTACCTAATACTTACAATAAAGCTGTTCTACTTGGCATTCATTTCTTTTTTGGGGGGGGGTGTATAATTATATAAGGGGGTTTTATACCATAGTATTTAGACATGCATACATTATTTGGATCAGAATAGACCTCTCTATTGCTTTTCTCTTTACCTGCTCCCCAGCCCCTTGTCATCAAAAGCTTTCACTGGAATTCCTTATGCTATCTTTATATAGAGCTGCAATGTATATAGGGTGGACAGATACAAGCAATACATCAGAACTGGAGATAGGATGTATATTTTTACCAGCAAGATAAGCAAACACCTTGCTACTCTAAGGATAGTTCACTCTAAGAACCAACAACATGGCCTGTTTCCACAGCTACTAAACCAGAATTTGTATTTTAGCAAGATATAAGGTGGCTTGGGAAACACTTCACTATATAGGAAGATAATGCCATTTTGAGAGATAACTCCCACTTCCAGTGTGTTAAATTTTAATCTTAGAGTAAAAAATTATATTTACGCAGATTTCGTATACAAAAAATTAGTCATCCATTTACTCTAGGAAACCTGTGAGATACAAAAGGGAAGCGTAATAGAAGTGGAAATAGTCTATTCAACAGAGTGACCACACAAAATCCCTGGAGTGTCTGAGCTAGTCGCACCTGGTAGCTATTTGCTGAGTATTGAATGAACGAATGAATGAATGAAACACTAAAGAAAAAACAAAAACAGGCTGGATTCTCAGATCTCATCAAGGTATTACTGCACTAAAGTTAAGTCCCTACATTTGTGCTAAGCTTTTATGTTTAAAAACATTGCCAAATGAAGGGTCAGGGCTCTCAATCCAGATCTGCTGAGTCAGTGACGGTCCAAGCTCGAGCTTGCAATAAAGATTCTCGTGCGTTTGCATGGGAATCGGCCTAAATTTGTGGTATTTGTTTTATATCCTCTTAGACTTTACCTTGGTCCAAGAGTCTTCAAGATGCCAAACTTGGGTGGAGGAGCAAAATGTGGAGCCTGTGAAAAGACTGTCTACCATGCGGAAGAAATCCAGTGCAATGGAAGGAGCTTCCACAAGACGTGCTTTCACTGCAGTGAGTGAGATGGGCAAGGGGCCTCCTCAGAATCTAGGGGGTATTTCAAAGTTCTGACATACTGGTTCTCACTTGTGGTCTCACTTGTGACCAGGGCACTTGTGAGAAATAGCATCTTTGAGCTCCACCTAAAGTAGGAGCCATGTTCTTCTGAGCACCTTTTCTCCAATCACATCCCACCCAAAGTCAAGAGAAGCTGGCCTGCCTCTTTGGTGAAAACTTCAGTCCAATGGTGGTGACATTTACCAAATGTCAAAACTTGGCAGAGAAAGGCAGTAGTTATCTGGAGCCAGAGTGGGTTTGGCTTTCTGTACTGTCCCTACTGACCAGCTGTCACTCCAGCCAGCTGTAACTGGTCTTTCCCAAGAAAGAATCTATGTCTGCCAAGGACAACACGTGCCATTTCTTACATTCAAGACCTGGGCACCAGAACTTCATGAAGAAAATCTTCCCTTTCAACTATTAGACACAGATATACAAATGTCAAAAAACTAGATATGGTGGGAAGGTGAGGGTGGGTATGAGGTTGGACTTTGAGACATTGCGAGCTACCTGATAGTTTGGCATGTAATTGCAGGCAAGTCATTTCTCATTTCTATGCCCAGATTGCATGCATCTGCAGAAGAGCCAGAACAGGTCCTGGACATTCAGACTCCTAGTCCAGTGATCTTTGACATGACAACATTCTTCAGTTTCCTAGTAATCTGGTTCCTAGAGAAACTGGCTATGGCTTTGAAATGGCCACTTACCTTCTCTGTTTGTCTCTTGTAGGTTTGGGTCAAGGACTAGCTTTGCTGCATATTTAGCAGGTTCTGTCCCTATCTAGACTTCCCCCATTTGCCATGCCCAGCCTCGTGGCTGCAAGATGTCCACACAGCTCCAAATGGTTTTAAACAGAACTTCAATGGCTGGACTCCAACTATTAGAGCAAGGAGATACTTCATCCTTTATGATAACAAAAAACTATCATTTTTCAGCTGTGGTTATTTTCCACGATCTCTTAGCTCCCATAGCAAACAATTATTGTAGAAGAAAAGGGAGATTATTCTCTATAATTGGGTTGGTGGGCTTATGAATGCTCTGGATTTTAATGATGAGTGGGGTGTGTATGTGTGTGTGAGCGCGCGTGCGTGTGTGCGTGTGTGTGTGTGTGTGTGTGTGTATGTGTGCTGGTCCTAGGGCTTGAACTCAGGGCCTTGCTGGTGTCCTTGAATATTTTTGCTGAAGTGCTCAACCATTTTTGAGCTACAGCTTCATTTCCTACTTTTTGGTGGTTAATTTGAGGTAAATCTCACAGATTTTCCTGCCCAGGCTGGCTTTGAACTGTAATCCTAAAATTTAAGTCTCCTGAGTAACTAGGATTATAGGCACGTGCCACCAGTACCCAGGTTGAGTATTACTTTTAAAGTCGTCTTATGTATCACTCAGATTCGTTATTTTTTATTACAATTACCTTGTTATTCCATAATATGTGTATTTATTTAGTTCAATGGAGCTATGGTAGTGGGATTTGAATCGTTAATGGAACATCTTTTTTCTTTTCTTTTCTTTTTTAATAGTGCTGAGGTTTGAACTCAGGGCTTCATGCTTGCTAATCAGGCATTCTATGCTAAGCTTTGCCGATGGTCCTTTTATGAACTAGGTATTTTTAAGATAGGGTCTTGCTGTCTGTCTGGTGCATGTCTCAACTTCTATCTGTTTAGGCTTAACATCCAAGCTGGGATGACAGGTACCTGAAACTGCAATTCTCCCAATCTCAGCCTCACGGGTACCTAGGATTTCCAGGATGAGTCACTGGAACCTGGCTATGCATCTCTTTTAACCCAACTTATAGATGGGATAGGCTTCGCATATGCTAGGCAAGTACTGTGGCTCAAGTGGTAGAGTGCTATCCTTGAGCAAAAGAAGCTCAGGTATGCTGTCCAGGCCCTGAGTTCAATCCCCAGGACTGGCAAAAGAATTAAGCACAATCATTCCCTGAACTTGAGTGAGATTAGAAACAAGTAACATTCCAAAGAAATAATTGTTCATGTATATTATTAAATAACTAAGATTTTCATTTATATCTATAAAAGTTGTATTTTTTTTTCTTGGGCTAGGCATACATACAGCTCAGCTGTAAAAACACCTAGCTAGTATGTGCATGGCCCCAGGTTTGACTCTACGTACTGTTAAAAGAAAAACAAGTTTTTTTTTTTTCCCTTTCAAGTTTGAAAACAAACAAAAAAGGCTTCCTATAAACCTTCTCTTTGGAAAAGTGGGAGATTGGCTGTCTCATTACCTGTGAAATATACAGCAGCCAGGTGGCTTCAGCCAATGGAATAAAGGGCAGTTGAGACAGATCTGCCCCTTCTGTCTCTAGAACTGGATCCAAATTGGTTTCAACATCCATTGTCTCCTTGAATGAGAAGTACAGAAACTGCTCATTGCTGATTCCTATATGGAGGGGGAAAAAGTAATTTCCTTTTCTACTTCTGCCCCAAACTCCCCCAACAATAAATAAATACACACACACACACACACACACACACACACACACACACACACACACACACACACAACTTCCCTGATGTGATACTTTCAGGTACTGTTACTAGATCTAAGACACAGCCCTGATTCTAATGTCACCCTCTACCCTTTCCAAGTTGGGCACATTGAACATGTCACTTCCCTTCTCTGTGCCTCAATTTCCTCATGTGTGAACTTGGGACCTCTTAAGAGTCTATGTTCAGGACAGATGATCTGACCAGAAGCCACAGTTGTGTTCTTGGCCTAGATCCCCTAAGCATGGCGTTACGTGTGCAGGAAAGGAAAAAGGGAGGATTTTTAACCCCAATCCCCTGACTCTCCCTTTCTTTGGCAGTGGCCTGCAGGAAGGCTCTCGACAGCACCACAGTGGCAGCTCATGAGTCAGAAATCTACTGCAAGGTCTGCTATGGGCGCAGGTATGGCCCCAAAGGGATCGGGTATGGACAAGGCGCTGGCTGCCTCAGCACCGACACAGGGGAGCACCTCGGCCTGCAGTTCCAACAGTGAGTTACTGCATGCTTTCCCCCTCCCTGTTAGAGTCTCCAATCATCAGGACAGTTCATTTTGTTCCCATAGCAACGTTTTCTAGAAGTGAGAGAATGGACTGTATTGTTGACTTGTCAACAATAGGAATACTCAGTCTTACCAAGTTCTAACAATGGGTTATCTCTCCAAAGACTCTCTTTAAATTATCTGCCTTTCTAAACGGCAAATACTTTATGCCATGGCTCTTGGTTTTGCATGTCAAGAGAAAAGCCAGAACTTACAGATGTTCTATTGTTTGACCTTTGTAAAATCTCACAGTCTCTTTTTCTTCTCCTTTGAGAGTTTGTGTAAATCATATAAATATTGCAGGGAAGCAATGGCCATTCTCTGCAGTGCTTGTCACTGAAAGATTTCTTCTCTTTGGATGTAAGATGATTAATGTCGGTTTCATAGGGGGAGGTGTCCTAGGGGATGGGCTGAGCCTCAAGAGTAAACAATCAATAATTCTATGAACTCCCTGGCTGCCTGCCACCTGTATAGTGCTGGACTTCCCCCAATACTATCACAATGGTCACCTCGATCCACCAGTCTGCTCCCTTGGGTCCACTTTCATGATAATCACATTGACTCCAGGGAGGTCTGCTGGTAGCTGGTCTGCTGCTGTACACTGGACAGCTCTATGGTATGGACCGACCAGAAAGGCTGTGCTGACACAATTGGGAAATAGACCTATTGAGATCTCTAGAGACCAGTTAGGTCATCTGAAGAGAGCAAGGACCCTTTAGCAGAGCGTAACCCACCACAGAGCCTGGAAAAGTGAAGATATGTGATTACTCACTACAAGGAGAGAAGTGCTACTTTTAATTTCTTTCCTTCATCCCAGATGTAGACTGTTCTCAAAGATAATGCCAATTGTCTTCTCTCCCTCACATTGTTCAAAATTCCCTTTCCAACCTTAGGACAAGAGGAACAAAAGTCACCAATTATGAGCTGCCTGGACTTAATTAAGCCTTAGATCCCTGCTCTCCTCCACCTAGCCCTGCCCTCTTCCTAGAGAGCTGTGGTGAGGTTCAAGTGACATAATTTATAAGAAAACAACAACAGATATAAAAACACAATTTTGGGCATTGTTCTCATGCACACAGGTGACCTTTGGATACAAGAGAAGTTGAACTGTGTGATAAGGAATCAAACAGCTCAGGGGACTGTGACTTGCCAGGAAATGATCAAGATCCAACAATATGATCCAATTTTCCCTAGAATTTTCACAACTCCGTTCAGATAAACTAGGCTTCAAGACACTGCAGAAAAGTTGAAACCTACATAGTAAAACAACACAATGACAATAACAGTAACACACACGAACATACATAAAGCATTTACTAAAAGAAAATTTAAGCGCATTATATCTAACATTTATTAGTTTACACATGCTAGGCAGGCAATGTTCTCAGTGCTTTCACAGTTACCTCATTCAATTCTCTTAGAAGTTCTAAGAAAAACACTCCTTTTCCAGGTTAGGAGAAAGAGACTTAAGAGAAGTGGGCCAAGAAAGAGCTACCACTCATTAGTTTGCCTATTTCCACCAGATCCCCAAAGCCGGCACGCTCAGCCACCACCAGCAACCCTTCCAAATTTACTGCAAAGTTTGGAGAGTCAGAGAAGTGCCCTCGATGTGGAAAGTCAGTCTATGCTGCTGAGAAGGTCATGGGAGGTGGCAAGGTAAAGTATTTTGTGTGTGAGCCAGGGGGGATTATTTATCTGCACCAGATCAGCTGAGTGGAAGAAAAGAAAGTAGGAACTGTGGGTAGGCAAGGACCAGACTTTCCATTCCCCTTAGCTGTTTAGATTCCACCAGAGCCTCATCTGCTTTCCCAGGTGGTCTACCAGCAGTGCATTGGGATAGCTAGAATGGGTGTGGTTTTAAGGAACAAGCATGAGCCGACAAGAGGAAGGCACCTAGCTAAGCTCTTAGGGATACAAAGACATACACATTTTCCCCCTATTTCCCCTGTCTCCTGAGCAATGTCTACAATCTTTACAAAAAGGCATCGGCCTTGGAAACCCGTCACCACTGTGTCATTCAACTTGTGACTGCCATTACACAGCAACCACCAGTAGTGAGAAGCATCCTCATTTTACAAATGCTCTGGCTCTCAGGAAAGTCATCAAGTAGTAAAGACAGTACACTATCCTACAAAGCCAAAGTATTCCCCAAAGGAGCTGCACCTAAGGAAAGGAAAACAGGAACCATGAAAGAAGTTTGACTTAAAACACAGATATCTCCACACAAAGAATAGCCATTTACAGACACATGAGAATGCCCATGCTGGGCCTAGCAGACACACAGATGTACAGGCAACATAAGTCAGCCTGGATAACTGCTTAGCTTTTCACTATTTTCCCCCTTAACTTCATATTCAATATGAACAATACCAACTTGCCCAAGTCCTTTCTTTTTTTTTTTTTTTTGGCCAGTCCTGGGCCTTGGACTCAGGGCCTGAGCACTGTCCCTGGCTTCTTCCCACTCAAGGCTAGCACTCTGCCACTTGAGCCACAGCGCCGCTTCTGGCCGTTTTCTGTATATGTGGTGCTGGGGAATCGAACCTAGGGCCTCGTGTATCCGAGGCAGGCACTCTTGCCACTAGGCTATATCCCCAGCCCCGCCCAAGTCCTTTCTTAACCAATTTGTTCTTTGGGTCTTTTCACACTGAGGGAACTTTTCCAGTTTTGTTCCTTCTGCAAAAATCCCCAAAACCCTACGTCTGTAAAAAACCACAATAATCGACTAGAAATGCTCATTGTACTTCATTTTCTTCAAACCCCTGGGAAAGTTATTTAAGGGTGCCATTCAGTAAGGGAGAGGTTAAGACAGTTGGCACTCCTTTGTATACTGCTGCCCAATATACAAAGGAGGTAGGGCTGCCTACCTCCTTGATATGCAACTCTTCTGTGTCCTTCAGCCTTGGCACAAGACCTGTTTCCGCTGTGCCATTTGTGGGAAGAGTCTGGAGTCTACGAATGTCACTGACAAAGATGGAGAGCTTTATTGCAAAGGTGAGTTGCTCTGAGACTTTCTTGGGAGTTATTTTTCCAAGAAGGACCATTGGGCAGGGAAGTTATCTGTGCCTGGAGGCCTATGCTGGCCAGGAATGGGGTTGCTCAGTTTGTTTGGGTTCTCAGGATAGGGAGCAAAACTCCCTAAGGGAAATAAACAGAAAATTTGGCTCTTTCCACCCTACTGGGGAACTGGGGGGGGGGCGGGGGGCAACAGCTTGCAGGTAAGATGCTCAGTGGTTCAGGGCAGCTGATGCTTGGGAAAGAAATAATGTCCCATCTCTGGCCTTGGGCCACAAATGAGACAAATAATACCATAGACCCTTCTGAAAACCCAAACACCTATTTTCCATTTGAGTGGAGATAGTGGTGACTGGGGTAGGAGGAATTCGGTCTATCTCATTTGTGTTTATCAAAATATATCCCCTTCCCTCCTGACAGTTGTTTGTGAGGCTGTCAGTCACTTAGCAATCACAGGGACATTACTGGCTTTTTTCCTATTCTGTACCTCTGCCCCAGTTGCTTCCACAATCCCTCTTATGTGCAGATAGTAAGGCTCAGCTCTTTACTAAGGCTAGAAAAAGGGATGCACTAAGGCAAGGATAATATGTCTTTAACAACATCTTTGAGGTTTATTCTGCTGTTCAGAATACTATCATTTAGTGAGGGTATCTTTGGAATCTCCAAATATGCACAATGGTGTAGAGCAGGGGTAGTAATGGAAAGGGCATTTCAGGGGCATCAGGAATATTACAAGTATGGAGGTTTGGTATCAAAGAGGCTGTGGCAGAGGATCTCAAATTAGGTCCTCCTCAGCTACATAGAGACGCCCTATCTCAAAAAAGACTAGTTTGCATTTCCTATCATGAGGCAGAAACTAACTCAGCATATGACAGGGAGTAGAAAGAAGACACAGGAGGGCCTCAGCATTCATAAGCTTAAAATCCTAAAATCTTGCAACAGCCAGCAGGAAGATCAACATATAAACAGATTGTATTTCAAAGTGAACAATGTTATAAAGTAGACATGGCTCCTCTGGAGCTTGATAGACCTGAGTGTGGGAAGAGACATTCCAGAAACAAGGAGCAGTGACCTCTAACCAGGGACATCATAGTACATTTTAGGGAAGGAGCCAGGAGGCAGGAGGAAACAGGGAAGGGGGCTGGAAGATGACCTGGAACCAGATTATGCAGCCTTCAATGAGAAAAATGGCTGGGAAAACTGTAAAGTGCAAAAAAAGTATAAGGGGTGACCTTGTCCAAAAAGTAATGTACTCATTACCTGATATTTTTTGTAACTGCAACCCCTCTGTACATCACCTTCATAATAACAATAAAACTTTAAAATATAAACAACATTTTATTAGCAGACCTAAATAAGTGTTTAAGTTAATTTATAAGCATGTTTATCAAAAGGTTACCTTTAATAGGTAAAAGGATGTTGCCCAGGCAGAAGGACCAGAAATAATGGTAGTAATTAATGAATTCTTTTTTCCTTTCCTCCTTCAGTTTGCTATGCCAAAAATTTTGGCCCCACAGGCATTGGATTTGGAGGCCTTACACACCAAGTAGAAAAGAAAGAGTGAAAAGATGACCCCTCTCTCACAAGCTTCACCAGCCAAATGTGTTGCCATGTAATCTGGCAGAGGAGAGCTTTCCTGGAACAGCCTCATTTGCAGCTGAACAATCTTTCTCTTCAGAAGTGATCATAGGCTTTACTCAAAGTGAGAAGAAATCTTTGGAAGAAATTATTTAAAATTTAATATGCAACAGATGCTTTATAATATGCAGTTCTTGGGGTGGGAGAGGCGGCAAATAAATATTTCAGTGGTACTTTGTATGGCTCTGAATTTTTTTTTTTTGGATAGGTGATTAAACACACACACACACACACACACACACACACACACACACACACACACACGTAAAAAAACCAAACTAGCTGCAGAGAATGAATTTGGATGTTGACTGGAAAGGAATGAAAAGGAAATAGCACAGAAAAAGGGAAGATAGTTTGCTGATACGATACGATGGTATATTGTTACTGTTAGCAGAGAAGAAAACAGGAGGTCTAGGAGGAAATAGAGAACATGATTGCAAGTTCTAAAAGAAAAATCAAAACTAATAAAATTGTGGAAAAGTTGATCCATTTGTCCTATCATGGGTTTTGCAATATTACCAATGTTGTAAAAACTTAGTGACAATAAACATGGTATTTGGTTCTGAATTATAAATGATGCAAGTATTATTTTTTTTTAATTCCAGAACAATTTCTTGATATTCAGCAATTTTCTTGAAACTTCTTCTCCATCAAATTGCCAGGCTTACAAATGAAACACAGCCAATTAGATGTCTTTCTCTGCCTCTTCAGCAAGACTCAGCAGCTTGAATATTTGCATTGTCTTGGCTTGGCATCATTTCCCATTTCCCCCATCTCTGTGCAATTCTGAGCAACTAAAAACAATTAAAAATCTATTGATTAAAAACTATAAAATACCACTATCTCTGTAATCTTATCTGAGTGTATGGGAAACAGTGTGTAATGGTATTAGAATTAGGAAATTCAAAGGGAATAACAAAATTGAGAGACAAAGGGTAAAATACAAGAAACAACAACAAAAGCAATACTTGCAAAACTGTTTGGTGTAAGTGAACTGAACACCTCAGGGGGGGCGGGGGGTATGAGGGACAAGATAACAAACAGTACAAGAAATGTATCCAATGCCTAACGTGTGAAACTGTAACCTCTCTGTACATCAGTTCTATAATAAAAACTTTAAAAAAAAAACAAACTATAAAATACTAGGCTAAACCATGGATTTTCCTATGCTTCAAGTCCCAAGAAAGGTTACCTTTAAAATGAGCAATTATTCAACAGTGCTTATGTGCTCTCTTGGAGAACACTCTATGTTGGGTTTTAAAGCAATGTTACTATACCTTGCCCTGGGATGATGGGTAAGATATATGACATGCCTAGTGGACAACATAACCTCTTCTGCTCCATTTCAGATACTAGCTTCACCACCTACGTGTCAAGGAAACTGAAGTTAAAACCATTTACTCTTAGTTTTGCCTTCTCTCTTTTTTTCTTGTCTTGCTCCTCAGGTCTCCTCAATTCTGACCCCCAAAGACATCCCCTCCATTCTCAGTCTCTGGTGTGTGTATACTGATATAACAAAATACCACAAATGAGGTAGCTTAAACAATTTTCTCATAGCTCTGGAGGCTAGAAGTCCATGATCAAGGTGTCAGGGGATTGGTCTCTTTTGAAGCCTCTCTCTTTGGCTCATAGATGACATCACTGTTTCGTCAGATGGTCTTCCTTCTGAGTTTGTCCTAAAGTCTCTTAATAAGGATATTAGTCAGACTGGATTAAGACCCAACCACATAACCTCCTTTAATATTCATTATCTCTTTAGAGGCCTGTCTGCAAATGCATTCTAAGGTACTAGGGATTAAAGTTTCACTTATGAATTCTGGGGAGGCATAGTTCAGTGTATAACAGAACATCACAAAAGGACTTTCACAAGTTGGCCTCAATCTTATACCTTCAATTTAGCTTTAGACAATGTGTTCCACACACATTCCATCTATACTCAAGACTTAAAGCTTTCCTAACATGCCTAGTACTTTTGGCTCTCCAAGCCTTGGTTAATGCTGTTCCTTCTGCCTGGACCTCCTAGAAGATGGAATCCCTTCATCTTCATCCCCTTACATAATTCTTTAGCCTGGTAAACTCCTATTAAGCAATCACAGATCAAATGCCATACCTTTAGCAAAATCCTTTCTGAACTACCTAAGTTGAATGAATCCATATCTGTGCTCTGACAACTAGTATATAATCAGCATAGCCTTTTCCCATTGCCTTAAATTTCAATTTCCCTCCTTGTTAGAAAATCTGACATACTTAAACTATGTGCAATAAACAGTGGGCACTTAATGAAAATTGTTTAGTAAATGAGAATGCTAGTAATAAGAGCAAACAAGTTATACTAGAATTTAAACAAAGACATATACATATGTATATGTATACATATATGTATATATGCACTCTAGTAATTTTGGAGACTCTCCTGTTTCCTGGGCATACTGTACCTAGACTCCCCCTACTGGTGACCAACATGATTACCTGTTTGACAAATGGGAGTTCCTGAGACTGAATTAGTTTATATCATGTAAATATATTTTCTCAATTGAAGATTCTAAAAATGTTAGGTGTCAGAAACAGCCCCAACTGTTTTCTTTTTTAAAAAAAACAACACCTTTCTTTATTGAGAAACTATAACAGGTATATCTATTTAAATATTCTTTACATATTTATAGGTAGAACAAATAACTTATCAAAAATCAAAGTTTAAAGAATAGAACTACTTTGAAGCAGCCTATACAGTATTTGAAAATACTTTTATCCATAATCAGCAAATATTACCTTTTAAAAAAGTAATTTAAACTTTGGAGGGAAAAATATATACATATTTTTAACGATGTCTAGCAAAATTGCCCAGGATCAGTCCATCCTTGTAGATATGAAAGAAGGCATGCAACTTACTGAGAACTATTTTACCAAAGAGTTTCAAAACCACTTGTGTTTGTGCTTGGGTCAAGTGAATTCCTAATTTCATTCACTTTCAGACCACAAGGCATCAACATACACAAACCCAAAATCAGAGTGAGAGTTTTCTGTTGTTTTTCTTCATACAGAACGAAGAACCTTCTCTTTGGCTGGGTGAAAGACCATGGTGTACTGTGATGTCCAATCTACTATGCAGGGCTTCACTAAGCCAAAACAGCCACACTGAAAGAAATCTGCGAGGTTCTGTGTGAATCCAAGGCTGCCAAGAAAAGAATGTGTGTCACTACATTTACTACACAACTCTTAACAGATATTCATTCAAAATAAAATTTCTCTGAGAATCTGTAATATAATATCCCAAGGAGATGCTGCAGAAATCCAGAGGTAACTAGACTGGAACTAGGCTTATATTTCATAAGCCTAGGAACATAAACCTACTTCCACAAACCTAGTTCAAGTTTTGAGCCTGAGTCATTGTTTTGAGTCTCCCTGAGTTCTATTTAGCAACTCACTTGGCTTTTACCACTTCCTTTCGCGTTTCCTACTCATGATACTAGTCACCAGTCTTTTCAGTGTCTAACTCAATCCTCAATACACTCAAAACACATATATGCCTAAGAATAGCTGTACTGTCTACTCGGTCGTGTTCTGCACGAGAAGACTAGTGCTGCTGTCAATAAAGACTACTTGGGAAGTGGCATCCTAAGAAGACAGCTGCCTATGTGCAATCAATGGAATGGCAGTGGGAGAGAACAGGTTAGGATCAAGACTGGATCAAGACTTTGTGACCTAAAGTAACTTAAGAGGAGGGAAAGTAAGGACAATTTTTAGTTGGGACAGAATTTTAGAAGCTAGATTCAAAGTGACACTAAGGATTTACCTTTAGTTTTTTAAGGTTATGCTGCAAATGGGCACCAGTTTTCACTTCTGTCCTTGACTTCAAATTCTTCAGGATTTGATATGCTTTTCTTCCAATCTCTGTCAAGTCCTGCCCCACATCTCAAAGCTCAGCTTAAAATTCTACCTTTATCACACATATTCCATGCTTTAGTGAAGTAAATATTCATTCTTCTAGCTAAGAAGGGGACTTGATTATCACTGTCAGTCTGAAATGATCATCATAAGCTTTCCATTACTCTCCACTCCCATTACTATGACCAGTTCTTCTCTATGTCAACTTCTCCCCTCTCAAAACCCATACAGTATTCACATCCTACTCTCTGGTTTTCTTGTCTAGCAGGCTAACAGTTTCATCTCAGATCAAGAGCAGGTTTTAAAATAGACTGCTCATGAGATATGCAGTGAGTGTCTAAATCCCTCAAGGGCTCTGGGTCACCTCTGCAGCACTTCCAGCTTCTAAGACCCTGATGTAGGTGGCAGGGAGATAAACTTCAAAGCCTACTCTTTGATATCATAAGATGACAGCCTTCCTACAAAACACTCTCATTTTCAAATGAGGACAGGTTTTATACATCCTATGCTTTAAGGAGAACATATATCAAATCTGAAAAACTGTCTCCCTGATATAGGCAGGCACATTAAGCATAGCGCTGAAAGAAATACTGGACAGAAAGCCAGGTTGAAAGCACTGGCAAAGCATACAATCTAACACTTTCTACAGACAGCCTTGTGGCTGGCTTGCTCAAACACATGCTCAATTACCTCACACTGATTCCTTGCCAGCAACACAACCTTGTGACCATGTGGCTTGACTGAAGAGATTCCCCATCTTGGCAAAACTTCAAAGACACTATTTGTGTTGAGTCCTAGACTAAATTCCTCACTACCTTGGGGCTTATGACCTTACTGCTCGAAACCTGACATAGGTTTCCAATAAAGAGGGGTTCAATGGCATCAGATAGTAGGGTAGAGAACTACAGTACATTTTTGTGGGTGATATCACTAGGTAAGGAAATCACTGGCCAAAGTAAAACTCACTTACTTGTATGGTGTTTTCCTGAGGGATAATGCCTGTTTCATATGCCTGCTCTGCTTTATCAAGCTGATTCTCTCATGAGAGGTCAGGCCCAGAAAAGCAATCTGAAAAAGATGGTTGGAAAGTATATGAAAAGTACCACATCAAAGCTCCATTGCTCTTAGGAGTATACGCCAAAAGGTACTGGCAAACATTTAGTCATTCCTCCGAAGGCTGTATGATAGCCTTTTATGGCAGCAAGGATTGAGCAGCCTTAAACTGCACTCTTTTATATAAATATAGTTTCTGGGATCTTTCACTGATTTTTATCAACCTTCAAGAAAGAGAGTTACTTAAAGAGAGTTACAAGTAACTGTTCCATTAATACGAACTGTGGCTTATAGTTATGAGTAGATTTCTTAACAGCTCAGAGCACAAGTGTTGGATGAATAAAGCAATGTAAGGTCAGTATCAGTGTAACTATTTATCTCAATTTGTGAGTTCTTCTAAGAATCTCTTTGAAAAGATGCCCCCCAAAAAAGTTAATACAATGAAGGAGTGAATTTCTCAATATATATTTAAGAAAAAGTAAGAATCAAAGTGACTTAAAAATTCCCAAAACATTAAAAAAAAAAACCCACAACTTTCGGGAGTATCTCATTTACTTCTCAGAACAGCTCAAATATTAATTTCCTTATCTGTGAAATGGAACTTATTACACCATAGTCATCATAATATTTCAATGACCTAAAGTATAAAGCTAAAATATCAAATGCAGAGATTCAGAGAGGTGAAGTAACTGGTTGAAGGCTACACAGTTGTAAGAGTAGCAGAATTGGGGTTAACACAGTTCAGCGTGAGGACACAGCCCTTGCTGCTAACCAGCAGTCTATACGCTCATTTTTACTTGCTGAAGTCAAACAATGTCTTATTGAGTATTCAGATGTTTTCAAAGAACTAGATTGTTCTGCTCATTAAGAAAATGTGTTCTGAAAATTAGGGCCCATTTTTTTGGTAAGAAATTATAAACACATAGCCTTTTGATAAACAGCATAACCTCTGTACTTGTTCTAGGAGTCAGAAAAGAAGAGAATTAGAATTTGTGCTTCATATCTTAGAAAATTATATTTGCTTGGAATTTTAGTGAGGGTCTATGGACATAAGCAAGGCACTCAACATCTTTTGGACTCATTCATATCCACATAGGCAGGCCTGAAGTATATATCAAGTATTTATGAAAAAAAACAGATGAGTGTTTTGGCAAATATAAAGCATTTAGTATTAAGATAATTAACATGAGTAGTTACTAATACTAACATTCATTCTTACTACCTGAGCTAATGATGTCAGAAGGATTAAGATTAATACTCAAGAGGCTAGGATTGGTGGCCCATGCCCGAATCCCAGTTATGTAGAAGACAGATACAAGATTATAAATTTGAGGTGACCAGTCAATGATAGCAAGTCTCTATCTCAAATAACATAGTAGGCATGGTAGAGCAGGCTTGTAAACCCATCTACATGGGAAATGGAGGTAGAAGAATTATTGTCCAAGGTGGGCACAGGTAAAAAGTACAAGATTATATCTTAAAAATAATTGAAGTAGAAACAGGTGGAGACATAGCTCCAGTGGCTTCGAGTTCCAATTCCAGTACTGTAAAAACAAAACAAAACAAAACAACACCAAAAATCGAAAACTGTCAGTATTATCTTCTTTCCTTGACAACTTATCTTTTCTCTTTTCTTCCCTCTTACTTCCCCTCTTCTTTCTATTAGCATTATTTTGGAATTGGTTATTTTCCATAAAAGAGGAATACATTTTGCTTTTACTGCTTAATGCTTTAATTATCTAAGGTATTGCAATAATTGGCTCAGAGAGATCACTGCTGCCCATTTCATGTTTTAAGGTCAAAGTAACAGTGAGAATTAGATTAGGTAAATAGGAGAACATCAGCCGGGAAGGGATAGAAGTTTTGTAGAAAGCTGACAGTGACTATGGCCTGGACCTTAAGCTTTCTAAGTGGCCCTGCTTTCTCCAAAAATATATGTCCACTGATTAAGGTCTGGTCTACCTTTCATTTCTTCTCATTCCCATTCACCTAGGCACTGCATTGGGCAACAGAGTTGGGAAAACTTGAGGAAAAGTAATTACCTTACATTTGTTAAGATGCTTTATAGTTACTTTGCATCATTCTCTCACAAACCGTTTGATTTGATTCGGTGAAACCAGAGCCTTTGAATGGGACTGTCAGAGGAACTAAATTTCCAGTTTTGATTTAGCCACTCATTTTGAGCAACTCTACTGACCTCTGCATACCAAAATATTAAGAGGTAAAATTAGGTCAGTCCTATCTAGGTCCAGCTCCAGCAAATAATTTATTATTCTACCTTTCAACCATCTTTTTAAAATAGACAGGAATGATCCTCATTTTAGAAACAAGGAATCTGAAATTCAAGACTGATCAAATATCATACCTAGACTCAGAGGAAGCAACAAAATTAGGATGAGAATCTACGTCTTCTGACTTTTTGCTTTACTACAGGTTATAAGAAATTGTAATCAGAGGCATTATGAGATATGCATACCTGAAAAAGTTGATTTATTAATAAAAATGTTGACCATGAGAAATGGAAAGTGGCTACCATGAAAATATATAAAACCCAAGGAGAGCAGGCCACAATCTGATTGAGGTAGGTCCACAGTCCATCTTCCTTGAATGTTGTAGTACAATGATTTGACCAATCTGTGAATTAAAAAAAAAAAAAAAGGAATCCATGATTAAAAATGGCAAAAAAAACTCAAAACAAAACACCCCCACCAAACCCAGTGTTCATTCTCCAAGAAGATAAACTCACTGCAATTCTATTCAAAGAGAAAAGAAAGGTAGACATAATACAATGGCATAAATTAGTATTTGACTGTAGAGACTGGGGGAGTAGCTCAGTGGCACAGTGCAAGAAAAGAATTTAGAACAAAATTTAAATAGTCACATTTCAGTTTCTTCCCCAGGGCATTTGTCTGCCAATTAAAAGAGAGAACATCACTATGGTCTTTTTTAGACTGGCCACATATCAATGAAGCTAAGAGCAACAGAAAGGAAAAAACAGGTAAGTAGCAGCAGAAAAAAGAGGAAGGGATATTTGAGGTTACAACTTGTATAGCCCTCTTGACTATGAGGAATGAGTGAATTATTTCTGAAATGAGAATCATGTAGATTTATACCTTGATTTCATAAAGCCCTCTGATAATTTGATAAGTAGTTTCAGACATTTCTCCAAAGAGCTCCTGGGCAGGAAGAAAATGAGTCCATGACTTTGCTTTCAATTGTCTGATCATTTTAGTCCTGCACATCTATTTTTCTTTCTTTTTCTGAGTCTCATTTGATTCTTAGCCATCTTTCATGAATATGGGCCAGGAGCACTCGAAGAGCAATCACCAGAGAATAAGAATCAAGGAAACAAAGAAAATTCTACTCTATTTAGAACTTCTCATTATGGAGAAAGATGCACCCTGTACACCTGATATCTACCTCCTCTTGCACACACACACACACACACACACACACACACACACACACACACACACAGACACAAATTTCTAACAAGAGGTGGAGCAAACAGCTGCTGAGTGGGAAACAATATCTATTTTCTTTAGCTTTTGGATTTCTACTGTTCCCTTTTGGGAAATTTTCTGATAATATAAAATGATGTATACCTAAACTGAAGTTCTCCTACTGAAGAAATGATTTCAGATTCAGTATCAAAGATATAGCTGCAAGTGGCTGTCCACATTATCTTATGCAATATTTATTTATGCTAATGTGTTCTTATCAAGGAGTCATAGGTTTATGATAAAGAACTTATTGTTCCAAGCCAATCATTTTCATCTTTAGATAGCTCTGACAGTTATACAGTTCTTCTTGATATTGATCTAATTCCTCTGTTACCTTAGCCTGTAGACTACTGACATTTTATGATCCTTTTACTGTCCATCCAGAAAACATAACTCACAAAAGATGAAGTGGATTAAGGCTATGCAGAGGCAGAAGTAGCTGCTATTGGATCACAGAAAAAGGAGGCCATACAGCAGGACTCTACTGTAATAGTGTTAATGTAAATAAAGAGGGTGGAAGACAGTGAGGCCTTATAGAGAAATGGTGCACAAAGCACAAATTCATATCTCCTGTGCTAAGGGCATGGCCCAAGTGGTAGGTCAACTGCCTGTATAGCAGATATAAGGCCCTGAGTTTCAACTCCAGAATCACCAAAACACAAAAGTCCATGTTTCCTGTCTGTGAAATAACAGTGACATAATTTCAGTGTAAATATTGTTAGAATACAAAAGAAAACATGTGTAGCTAATCTAGAGTTGTAAGACAGTTCCTCAAAAATAAAATACAGTATAAAAACAGAGCCAGAGAAAAGAGATAACATATGGGGGGAGGGGGAGTGTGTGTAATTTAAAAAAACTAATGTGGAAAGACTGAATGTGATGGAAAATTGTTTGTGTCCTTATCAATAGAGTCTTATCATCGGTTTAGACACCAAATGAAGGTGACTATTTTTAGTTAGGAGAGACAAGAGTGGTGTAAAGTTTGGCTTCTCTTTCCTAGGATCAAGTCCAAGGGACAAGATGGTCCATGGGCCAACTTAAAAAGCTTTTCCAAGAATATGCTTTATCATCAAACTTTAAAAAGGCAGTCTCTGGGAAGTACTGTCAAAAGTCTTATTTATGCCACAAGACATAATATTAACCTCTGACTATATTAGGCCTACTAAAGGATATGATGGTTACATTTAGTTAAAATTACTAACCTAAGGGGTCAGGTAGGAAAGGATCAGGAAAGGTAATTGTAGCTAATATCATGTCTATACCAAGGCAAAAAAGCAATCTATTCCAGACAGATTCTAAGAACTTCTAAACATGAAAGACAAAGACAAGCGACATCTGTACACTGGATAGTTTTAGAGAGAGGAATTAATAGGTTAGGGATAGGGCATAGAACTCTTTCAAAAGTGAAATTTAAACAAGAAAACAGAGGTGAGAGAACACAGATAGTTGATAAGAGTACCAGGGCTCAGGATATGGAGAACATACTTCACTAACATCTTCCTGCAATGATTTTGCTCAAGCAACAATGAGTACTCTATTGGTAACATTATGGTAGACAGGAAGAGGTTAGAAGGGAAAACTGTGACTAAAGTTTTCCTACAGCCTTTAAAATAGATAACAAATAGTTAAAGTCCAAATAAGTAAATAAATTGCTAGCACTATAGATTTTTCCCTTAGGTAACTATACTGAAAGTTGCAAGATTTAACAACTAACCAAGGTAGATTCAGTGCCTCACACCTGTAATCCAGCTACTTAAGAAATTAGAGGATCACTGTTTGATGCCAGTCCAGGCAAATCGTTAACAAAACTCTAACTTAATGAGACAGGTGTAAGTACATTCTTGTATTCCCAGGTATGTGGGAGACATAGGTAGGATGATTACATTCCCAAGCTGCATAAGCAAAAGGCTATCTGAAAAATAACCCAACGAAAAAATGGTTGAAAGCATGGCTCAAGTAGTAGAGTACTCATCTGACAAGCATAGTCCTGAGTTCTAACCTCATTAACAACCCTCCTTTACCCCTACCGAAGAAAAAGCTAACTAAAGTCCTTCCTGCTTCAATTTAAATCTGGTCCTTACTTGCTCCTAAAAGCTGTTTTCTTCTCTCAGGGCTGAGGAATAGTGAGTTAAAGTTTTCTAAGATTTTATTCCTAATCTTCAACTGCTCATTTTCCCATCAATTCTCAGTTTCACTCTATACTTATCAAATGGCATGTGCTTTCAGTTTTGTTCCTCTACCAGTGACTATTCTTTTTCTTTATTTTATTTACTTAATACCTTCTTCTACGTACTTGATCATCTAGCTTTTCCTTTTCACTGGGAATAAACCTATTTCTATTTTTGACCACTTTGCACATTTATCAAGGTTCTTTTCCAAATACTGAGAACTAACCTCCTTCAGCATTTCTTGAAACTTCCCAGTACTAAGAGTTTGTATTAAAGGTATAGTGTAGTTATCTAGCCAGAATGAAACAGGAGTGTGGGTATGTAAGACTGTAAGAAAAATTTATACTTACAGATGAAAGATCCATAGATAACCCAGTCACATACCAGGGAAAGGAAAAGTAAGAAAAAAATATAATAGTGATGGTTGCCAAAACCTAAATCAAAAAGAAACAAAAGCACATTTACTTTTTCTTATAGGGTTTTCCCATATAATATCTTAGTAACCATTGTCTTGTCAATAGCCTTCATCAAAGTAAAACAGAAATAAAGCAATTGCTTTTAAATACTACTAAAAAAACCCAAATAGTTTCGATATGATACAAATGTTCATGTTAACTGATATTTATTCCCTACTAACTTAAAAGGCTTTTACTGTGGAAAATTCAGAGGAAACTCAGGGCTACAGTTAGAAAAAAAGAGTATTCTCTGGGTGAAAGGCAGTCCACCTCTGCCATCTGATTCTAGCCCCTAGATGAATCTCAAAGAAGGCAAGTATAGAGGGTAAACACAAATAATACAAAAAAGTCATAACATAGAAAGTTCGTAACATTTGGAGTGAAAAACTGATACTACTGAAGTGGCCTTCTAATGATCAAATTGTATGTCATGTATGAAACAGTTCCACAAACTCTAAAATATTATAATACTGACAATAACTGTCATTACTAACCTCAATAATTAGCTTTCCAAGTCTTACACTATAAAGACGATTTTCACAAAAGAGCTACAAAATGGGAATCTTGAATGTCCATTTTTTTCTCATAAATCACACACTTAACAAAATATATGCCTAAGTACATAAGAGCAATTGAAAAAATTAGGTATCTCACCTACACACCGTCCAGTCCAAAAGCAGTGTTGATCATATCGAGCCACACAAGAGTTGCACACATGGCAATGGAGTGACCTTAATGGCTTCCTTATCTAAATGGGTAATTAAGAGAGGTCTAAGCAAAACTGTGCCTCAATGTACTAGCAAATCATAAGCAAAATTTTAACCCTAAGTGATCATAAAGACACCATTACAAACAACCCTAAACAATCAATTCACGTAGAAAGTACAGAATACCTTATTAATATTTGCATCCTTATGTCTACTCAAATTAAACTACTGATAAGGGGGATTTAATTTCACAGAACACTTGGCTAAGAGGAACTGAGGCAGTACCATAAAGCAGATCAAAGGTGAACTGAAAAAAATAAAAGAGCTCTATTTCTGGACTTTCTAATTATTTTCCAATAACTTACTATTTCTTCTAGGCTTTGATTTCTCAATTGCAAAATAAAAGGTTTCATTAAGTGGCTTCTAGGTTATTATGAGCCTCTGATTTGAAGTTAGAATACATGCTTTATAGAGAAAAGCAAACAAAACAGCACTTCACAAAGATAATTAACCACAAACAACTTCATGAGATTATCAACATTCTTCCATATGTTCATGGCAGAAAATTGTTCCTGACAATAATACAAAAATACAATTGGAAACAAAATTGTATAAGTATCCATGAAGATGCAATGTTACCCACAGTTGTAACTACTTTCAACGTGCCATGTATAACTGTAGCTTCTATTATTGATGATCTTCTTGTATCACCTTCCTCTGGTTGTACCTACACTATCTCTGTATCTTATCTGAATATATTGGAAACTGTGTATACTGTTATTAAAACTAGGAAATTGAAAGGGAATATCAAAATCGAGAGACACAGGGTAAAAAAAGACAAAAAACTACATAAGCAATACTTGCAAAACTGTTTGGTGTAAATGTACTGAACAACTCATGGAGGGGAAGGGAAGGGGGTAGGATGGAGGGGAAATGAGGGACGAGGTAACAAACAGTACAAGAAATGTATCGAATGCCTAATGTATGAAACTGTAACCTCTCTGTAACTCAGTTTGATAATAAAAACTTTAAAAAAAAGAAAAGCAAAAAGAAAAACAAAGATGCAATGTTACCAAGAATTTTCTTTTTACTATGGAAAACAAACATGGGAAAAAGACTCACAAGACATGATGTACAAAATGTTCGGAAGTCCAGGCAGCCAGTTTCTGCAAGGGTAACAATATTCTAAAAGACACAAAATTTAACCTTAAGACTTTGTTTTATTGGAGAACATATTATACATGGTTATATATCATTCTCACAGCTCTTGCTCCTAAGTGAAGTAGCTAGAAAAGCAATTTGGAACACCTGTCACCAAATCTTTCTGTGCCTGAAATACTATCACTTTTCTAGGCTGTCTTTTTAGCCAGTAGTTATTAAATTCAACTATAAGATTAACAACCTTGTGCCACCTCCCTTATCACTTTCTCATCATGAATTTCAAACTTCCACCAGTTATAATCTACTAGAGAAAAATAAGTATGCATTTATATACACATCATTAAGAAGAAACAAAATATCAAATATAAATCAAAACCAATGGCTCTATGCACCAAGGGCTGAGTCTTTGAGGACTGGCTTTAGATATCAAAAGATAATATTCTACCTAACTTGTGAACATTCATGAGTATGTGGAAAGCATATCCTGTCATCTGACAACTTCATGTTGAAAAGAAGGTGTACCTCCTCAGTTAGTAAGAGAAGTAAATCTCTTGGTCGCTGCCTAGTTACCTGCCATGTAGTAAGTAAGGAATTTAGGCTAAATTGTCCTTATCTAAATGTCATAAAAAAAGAGAAAAATCATATCTGATAACAAAAATCAAATCTAAAAAATCTTGATAAGTTAATACTTTTATAGAAAATAAGTCTTTCATATACATAAATGACAAGTTTAAGTATCAAGAAATCATACTTTTGCTGATTTAATCCCTATACATTTATGTTATACCCACTGAGTTGCAAGAATTAAAGATACAGTTATGATAAAACCCACATGGCTCTAACTTTATGAAATTTATATATCCTCTGATGCAAAAACAAAATATAAAAAAAAATTACAAAGAAAGCTCACCACTTTCCTTTCTTCTTCAGAAGTCTTTGTAAAGCCTGGATCAGTTGCCCAAGTCTTGTAGAAAAAGTAGAGAAAAGCTAAAATGCTGAAAATGAAAACAAAATAGAAAGGGCTACCTGCTGTATGTTAAAGACTAGTTAAGGAATACATCAACCTTCCACTACGAGCATTTGTGATAAAAGCAAACTTCATCACTGGTTCATTAAGAACTTATCTTCTTTATACTGTACCCCAACTTCCCTAGGTACACACCCCATCTCCAAACAGTGGCACTCTCCTATCTTCTAATCCTACAGGAATTTGCTGTTATTTGGTTAATAATTAATGCTTCCTCATTATCTAATACTTTATTAAATATTGATAGGAATAGTCACAACTTCTGAAGAATATCCTCAAGTTGGAAAAACACTCAAGTCTCAAATAAATTAACCATTTAATGGCATAACTGTGGCTCTCCTGCAAGTACTCAGAAAAATATTCTCTGATCATTTTAATAAAATTTTCAAGGAAACAAATTGACTTGGGTCAGAAATTCAAACTAAAATTAAATGAGGGGGAGGGGAGTTCTGTACTGGAGATGAAACTCAGTGCCTCAAGCTTGCTATGCAGATACTATGCCATTTGAGCAAAAACTCAAGCTCCTTTTTGCATTGGTTATTTTTGAGATAGGGTCTTGCTTTATGAGCAGGCCAGCAAACTTTGTACTTTCTTGCACTGTTAGTGATGACAGGTGTATCACTGTCCCCAGCCATTGTGCATAACCTTGTAGTTGAGACAAAAATCCCCAACACTGGTTGAGATATTGTCTCAAAAACTTTTATGCCCACCTGGCCTCAAACTGATCCCTCGAGCTGATCCCTTGATCTCTGACTCTCAAGTAGCTAGGATTAGACTTGAGCCACTACACCAGGCTTTCCAACTTACAATATTTCTCTATATAGCAGATGAATGCTTGCCAAAATTTCTTAGTGGAAAGTTTAAATATCCTGATAACTGTTTCAGGATAACTTAAACCATTCTTCATGTAAAATGATTACAAATTACATACTATTTGAAAAAGAAGGTGATTGTAGATAAAATAGTTTGAGGATAAACATTATTGCTTTGAAATGTTTATTAAAGTGGTGCAATTTCTTTGTGTAAAAAGTAAAATTTTGCTATGGAGAAAGAAAAACAAATATGCAGTAATAAATCATTAAGTCAGGAGAAAAGCCAATTTTCTTTCCTTAATTTAAATTATTACTGACACAGTAATTGTATGTACCTTTCAATGTATTGCCAAACTAACTTGTTTCAGACTTCAAAGTATTTCTAAAAGGAGGCCATAAAATAGATTCTAAGCTCTTGCTACTACTCAAAGAGTGGTCCATACATCAGTAGAAAAAGCTGAATTTCAGGTCTCATAGAAGACCTACAGAATCAGACTCTGGATTCTAACAAGATCCCCAGAGGCTTCATTCCTTCACTGAAACATAAACAGTGCCATTTTAACCAGAGATCAGCACAACCATATTTGGTTCAGATAGGCAGGAACAAATATGGTTAGTTGTTTATCACGGTTTATCTGCAGTTGGGCCTAGCTTTAAGAGAAAGATAAGAAAGAGACTTTGAGTGAAACTAAATTTTAACAAAGTTCACTTAAAATGAACTAAGAAGAATACTACTAAACAAAATATGGGGCAAAATCTTAAAAAAAAATCCCATCTATTTATTTTCCCCCCATTAAGTCTTAATACATACAGTGCATTCTCAAAAACTTCCCTGGTTGGGGAGGGGATGGGTAAGATTGACTGGAATATTTTGCATACATGTGTGAAAATGTCACAATAAAATCTCTTTTGTGTGGTTAATGTATGTTAAGACATACACACACAAATACACATTTGGTTGAATCACATGATGATCCTGCAAAGTGAACTCACCGAATTTGAAGCTCCTGCTCTGAATAATTTAACCAGAACAATCCCAAGACAATCACTGCATTCCTCCCTCCAAGTAAAGTGAATTGACTTGTCCCTTCACATAAATCCAAACACATACCTTGCTTTCTTGCCCTTGCTCATGTGGCTGCCTGACTACGAACAATCAACTTCTTCTGAAGACACAATTTCAGTATGTCCAAGTCCCCATTTTCCTCAAGACTTAGTTCTTCCTCTCCTCCTTAATCTTTTCTGGAGCCTTAGAGAAGATATTCTCCCTTCTGTAAACCTAGTAATGCTTTTTTCTATGGTCCTTAGACTGTAGTTATTTATGTCAGCATCTCCTATAAGCGGGTGACACTTTTGCAGTTAAAGTCTCTCTATATATATCTAAAATTTGACATTCTATAATGTGATCAATTGATTTTCATTCAATGGATCTTTTAGATCTACAATATAGCTGTCCTTCAATTTGTTCTCTATAATTAGCTTAATCCCACATTTGTTCAACAGCCTTTTAAATGAATGCCCAACTTCCCTCACTGGCATCCAAATGATAAGTTTTGCAAACAACTTGGAAGTAGGAAGCAATAATCATGCCTCCAGAATACCAGCAATGTTGTTCCATACACAAGTTTACTGATCATGCTTCTTTGTGTTCCTATTCATTATTATCCCTAAAAGAATAGAATTCAATAAAGCAAACACACTTTTGAGTGTGTCCTCCATGCAGAGGACAGTGAGATTGTTGTTGTCCTTTGGACACTCAAATAGTTACATGAGAATATTCTGGTTTCCTTGACAGTTGAGTTACTGGACACATTGGCCTGCCCTTCCTCCTTCCTTCCTATTCTCTTCCTCCTTTTTTGTGGTGTTGTTGATCCAATCCAAGGCCTTGTGAATACCATGTTAACACTGTATCACTGAGCTACACCCTAAATTTTGGTTTTGTGAGACAGTCTGCTACTAAGGATGGCCTTGGATGGCCAGCCTCCAAACTTTTGAGTGCTGAGATTATAAGCACAAGCCATCACATCTGGCTTTTAATTCTTCTATACTGAAACTAGGTGGTGTCTCTCCATAGCAAGGCCTTGTAAGTTGAGGTATAGCAGTATCATAAACATAACATTCAGTGGACCACCATTTCTTTCCTAAGTCTTGGTCATACCTTCAAATTTATCACTTCCCTTCATAAGAAGCAAATATGTTACTTGCTGAACACATAAAAGGCACCTAAAGGAGCTGCTCACCTGAGAAGCCAAGCTTAAGGAAGTTTTTCCTAAAATTTCAGCCTACATCTACTATTGATTTCATCCAGCAACAATATTAAGTATACAATGCCAACCTGGTAGTGGATACTGTGGCTGGCTCTTTAGAGACATTATATAGCATAGTAACTCTTGCAGCTGTCCCATAAGATTGGTACTGTTATCTCACTTAAAAAAAAAAAAGACTGGGTGAAACCAAGTAACTTGCCTAATGCTACATAACTAAAAAAAAAGTAAAGAGAAAAGAAAAAGAAAAAAAATTGTCTGATTCCAAAGACCATATGCTTTTCACAGTACCCCAGCTCCTCTTTCCATAAAAGATCAGAGGCTGTGGAAAGAGAAGCCTCCATTCACATCCTGACTGCAAAACCTGAAGCAATACTACTCTGACAATCTGGGGTAGGTTTATAGGGCAGTTCTAACAGCTTTTCACATTCCACTTGAAAAGCACTGATCTATGGTAAAGTACGCCACCTACTGACTCAATACTGTATCAGCAGCAGGTTCAGATGGATGCCTACATCAAATGGTTTCATGGTGTACCAGCCAGTCAAACATTCCACATTGTCAACCTAAACATCTTAAGGTTTATCAATAGTTAAATATAATATAGAAAGGAAAGGAATATGCTAAAAGTATATTTCTATCTGCCACATTTCTACTTCCCATATCCTATAAGCAAAGCAAGAACATATAATAGATTCCAATGCCAGGATCATTAGAAGGAGAAAAGGTAGTCCTGAAAGATCAAAATTGGTCCAGTCGAATTGGCCATTATAAACAGACATTACACCTAAGAAGTAGTTGCCTTCTCTTACTTCTAGGTGACTGGACTTGGCCAGCCTTAAAAGAACAATACCTCTTTGAGCTATTCTTGGAACCGGGCTCTGATCCTCAACTGATAAACTTATCCAGCAGATATGAACTTTGCTTTCCATTTCAACCACAGGCTATCTAGCATCCATTAGTAGGTGATGAAAGGATTAACTGGGCTGTGACTACAATATTTTAAAAAGGATATAATTTTTTTGTTTGTTTTTGCCAGTCCTGGGGCTTGAGCTCAGGGCCTGAGCACTGTCCCTGGCTTCATTTTGCTCAAAGCTAGCACTCTACCACTTGTGCCACAGTGCCACTTCTGACCTTTTCTGTTTATGGGGTGCTGAGGAATAGAACCTAGGGCTTCATGCATGCCAGGCAAGCACTCTACCACCAGGCAAGCACTCTACCGCTAAGCCACATTCCCAGCCCAGGATATAATGTTTTACTAGGATAAAATAAAGCTGAGCACACAGCAGGAGTGTGTTTTTCTAAAACCTGTGTCACATATATTTTGAGTGGCAAAGCAAACATTTTTGTTCTGGATTGAGAATTACTGCCTCAGATAATGCTATTTATTATTATGAGAAAACCCATATTTTCCTGAATCTCTCTCCTACGTAAACTATTTTGGTACCAGATGAATAATTCATCAACTTGAACTGATGACCAAACTAAAAGAACCATCTGATCTTGAAGAAATTTCAGAAACAGTCTAATATATTACTACAGGTCCAAGTAAAACAAGAATTCATCCTACTATTCCCCTGCTATATGTAATAAAAATCAGATACCTACTGTTTTCACACTTGGCTCCGAGTTTACTTCCAGTCAAGTAGATTTTCAGTATATAACATTCAATTGGAATCAATAAATGCATGCAACTAAAAGCTACATTCCCTGTATCATTTTAAATATACAGATTACCAATGGCATTACTAGTTTTTAGAGGCAAAATGAGATATACATCTAATTTAACCTTAAAGGATATCAGGAAAAAATAAGATGAACCAAGTCATAAATATCCAAAAAATGGAACTTAGCAGAAAGACTGTTGGTAAATATATAAGGTTCTTATATCCGACCAATAACCTAGGGGGAAAAAAAGTGCATATTAGTGAAATAGAATATAAACATAATTCATGTCTAGTCTAGTTCTAAATTTCTCACTAACAACACTTCCTTGGTGCTTACCCTAGGTCATGTACTACTTTCCACGAAGTAACAGACATGCACTTACTATTTCAACCAATCTTACACATGAAAAAACTGACGTGTATGTTTGAGGCCTGGTATGATGGCTTATATCTGCAATTCTAGCTATTCAGCAACAGAGATTGGGAAGATCAAGCTTTGAAGCTAGCCTGGGGAAAAGTTATGACTGTGATAACTGATGTTTAGATTAAAAGTTATTAAGACGTAAAGTCAATCCAAATCAATGAAAAAAAATAAAGAAATATTTTTAAGTTAAAAGCTTTCTGAATAATAGATAGTTTTAGGTATTTTGGAATTTTCAGAAATTTGAGCATATATTTTACAGTCAAATTTAATTCATTCATATCCAATTATCCTACTCTAATAAAATTCCTCTACTAATTTGTTTTTTCAGGACAAAAGCAATGCATGCTTACTCCAGAAAATAATGGCAAGCAAAAGGATTCAGAAACTTTCATGACACCCTGTAAATAGCAGCACTATATTTCCTTGCAGATTCTTTTCTATGGATGATCATCATTACATTTTTCTTTTTGTTCAGTGATGAAAATGCTCCACAGAAGAGACAAATTTCCTTGCTTTATGTGCCTTACTTATTTAGCACTTACTGCAGAAGAATAAGTACTATGAAGAGAATAAGTGATGCAACAGAGTTTTAGTCAGCAATGGTCTCTCACTAAGGGACATTTGAACTGACACTTGAGTCACTTCTCCAGATACTCAAAGACAGGGTGTCAGAACACTACACAAGGACACTAGCAAGATCTAAAAAACACAGGTAAGAAAGCTTGATATGTGCCAGGAAGAGAAAGGTGGAGAATGTGATAGGATCAAGGGAGAAGGGGGGAAGGAACAAATCACCTAATACCTCATAGACAGTCTGGATTTTATTCTGAGCACAACCAACATATGAGAGGGATATAAGCCAGAAAAAAAAAGATATAAACTGATCTGTACACTCCAGGGGGTGAGTTTAAGACACTGGTTAGACTTGGCCT
This sequence comes from Perognathus longimembris pacificus, assembly GCF_023159225.1. Classification (NCBI taxonomy): domain Eukaryota; kingdom Metazoa; phylum Chordata; class Mammalia; order Rodentia; family Heteromyidae; genus Perognathus; species Perognathus longimembris. The sequence goes on along the minus strand of NC_063173.1, from coordinate 26,206,647 downwards.
GATGTGCCACTGAGTAGATGAGAAGTATACCATGAGGACTGGATGTGGGAAATGAGAGGGGAAGTGCCAGGAACAAGGATGACACACACATCCATGTGAAGAATTGGACACCACTTCACTGAGACAGAGAGAAGGGGATGTGACATCATTGAGTAATAACTACATGTCAGACATTGTCCTAATCCCTTGATTTAACTATGAAGTAGGTATGACCACAGTAATGATCTAGATCTAAAAGATGAAGAGAAACTAAAGCTCAGTAAGGCAAGCAACTTGTTTGAGGTCAGGCTGCTATGTGTTAAAGTTTGACTTGGATCCATGCAAACTGACTCAACCATGAACTAAATACAAACAAGCATATTTTCGTAGAAATAGAATTACCCTGTAGTTACTATTTTAAAATCTCTCTCATTTTTAATCAGGTTATTTTAACAAAAAAAATCATTGGGCAAAAACATGAAATGAACTTAGATTTTTTTCAAAGGCAAGAACATTTTTGAAAAATAGAAAAATAAGATTGAACACACAAATAACTACAAAAATCTCTACTGTTCACCAAAACAATTCAAAAAGCAAACTGTGTAATCAAGTCAATCAGGTATTGGGTTGAGTAAATTGCTTTCAATCAAAAAACAGGCAACAGGGGCTGGGAATATGGCCTAGTGGTAGAGTGCTTGCCTCCCATACATGAAGCCCTGGGTTTGATTCCCCAGAACCCCATATATAGAAAAAGCCAAAAGTGGCGCTGTGGCTCAAGTGGTAGAGTGTTAGTCTTGAGCAAAAATAAGCCAGGGACAGTGCTCAGGTCCTAAGTCCAAGTCCCAGGACTGGCAAAAAAACAACAACACCAAAACAAATAAATAATAGGCAACAAAACTCTTCCATTTTATCAGGCCCAGGATACTGTATATGGTTAATATTTATAATGCAAAAAAACCCTGTGATTTTGGCTAATAAACAACAGAGATAAGCAATTACATTGGCAATACAATAACAAGCTTTGCAAAGACAAACATACATACCTTGGAAACAAAGATGTCAGGAAAAACAATGTTACTAGAAGGCATCCTTTTAAAAGCCAAGAATCTGAATTGAAGTCTAGAATGTATCCAACAGCCCACATGGTAATCACAGAGAGCAGCAGCATCAGGAAGAGCTAAGAGAGTCAGACTTTTAGAACCAGCTAAGTAGTTAATAATAATTTGTTCTGTACAAGAATTTCCTACGTATATTAAAACAGTACAACAACAGAACTAGCACAAAGATTTTTCTCATTAAATCTGAGCAATGTATTAAAACAGTACAACAACAGAACTAGCACAAATATTTTTCTCATTAAATCAGAGCAATATACACATCTTGGATAATCTCTCAAAAGCCCTACAGTCCCTGAAGTGTTATTTAACCATATTTTATTTTGCTTTTGTTCTCTTTAAGAAATGGTAGGGTTTATTATTTTTGGTTATCTATCTATCTATCTATCTATCTATCTATCTATCTATCTATCTGTCTGTCTGTCTGTCTGTCTGTCTGTCTGCCTACATACCTATTATCTATCTACCTATCTATCTGGAAAGTACCCATGAGAACTGATTTTCCAAAAATAACAGTTTTCATATAGCACTCTGTATCAGAAAGCATAAAGCAAGATAAAGGAACCACTCAAAAATCAATATACCCAAGACTCAATTGAGGGGAGACAAAAGCTTCAATTTAAGCACTGTGTTGCATCACCTCCCAATAAAAAAGTGTTAAGAGAAACAGTTCTGCAAAAAAGATAAGCTCGGTTTGGGGCAAGTAAAGTTCTTTTTTTTAACTGTATCTTTTTTGTCTTTTCTTTTTTGGTACTGGGGATTGAACCCCGGACATTGCACTTGCTAGGCAAGCGCTTTGCCACTGAGCTACATCCCAACCCGGGGCAGGTAAAGTTTAAAACACCTAAAGCAGTCAGGAAATATCCAGGAGTCAGTCAAAAAGGCAAGTTTTACCATTTCAGAATACTCTTGAGATTGACCAGTATGTAGGTGGTAAAGTTATGAATGAATAATGTTCTCAAGACTATGTAGGTACAAAGAGGCAGAAGTTGGACTAGATGGGCTGAAGAGGACCTACTGAAAGAGTATGTTGGATAAACCAGGGAAATTTCAAGAAAGGTAAGGTGCTCTATTCCAAACTTCACATGGAGATAAAAGATTGAAATATAATCCATCCTTCCCTTTCCTCCCTCCCTCCCTTTCTTCCCTTTTTGTACAGGACCAGGGTGCTGTCCCTGAGCTTCATTTTGCTCAAGCCTAACATTCTACCACTTGAGCGACAGCTTCACTTCCAGCCTTTTCTGAGTAGTTTATTGGTGATAAGAATCTCACATACTTTACTGCCCAGGCTGGTTTTGAACCTTGGTCTGTCTCCTGAATAGCTAGGATTATAGGCATAAGCTACCAGAACCAGAACCTGCAGTATTTCTTCAGGATGACAAGGACTCAGGTTTTCTCTAACAAAGTTAAAAGAATAAATGTAAACAGTCTGTTTGCACAGAAGCAAGGTTCCACATTTGTGCAATACAATTCCTTAACTACAAGTTACTAGACCATGAAAGCAAGCAGGGCTTTGCAACAGCAAAAAGGAAAAATATACTTTGCCACTGTAATTTCTCTGAGCCTACTTGGGTCTAATCTTTTAAATGTTTTCAATTCTAATTTGCTTGGAGACACTAAGTCAGTTTAGATTTTTTTAAAAAATAAATTTAGATTTATATATAAGCAATACAATCTCAGAACAGAAATAAGAACTGGGTTGATAATACATGCCTGCTTACTTGGGAAACAAAAGCAGGAAGATATTAAGTTTAAGGATAGTCCTAGGGACAAAGTTAAGGAGACTTTACCTCAAAAATAGATACAGCTCAAGTGGTAGAACACGTGCCTAGTATTCACATGCTGGTACTACCAAAAATTTTTTTAAATTAAAAAACAAAGAGAAAAAAATAAATGTGGGTCTCAGTGCTAAATTCTAGACATAACAGCCTTACAAATGAGTCATACTATTTATTTGTTCCATAAGTACACTTTACTGGGACAAATCAATGAACTTAAGGTCTTTTTCTATGGAACTTAGATTCTAGCTGGGAAGACAGACAAATAAATGTGTTAATTTTTATAGTATATAAAAAGCTGAGCCACATGAAGTCTAGCAGGCTATTGTGAGGACTTAACTTTTACTCTGGGAGAGAGACATCAAAGGAATTTGAGATTAATGACAGGATCTAACATCTCTAAAGCTTCATCTGACGGACTAACATGGCTTTGGTAGGATCAGATTCTACATATAAACTGAAAGCAGAAACAGCCAGAATCGTACCAACAGAGGTATATTGTATGACAGAACAAAGGATGATTGGAAAGCTCAAGTTGCCATCTACTGAGATGTGGAAGGCCTAGTTAGTGGTGGGGAAATGATCAAGAGGAGTTTTTGTTGTTGTGCTATAAATGTCTACTGGACACCAAGCTAGATAAGTTTAGCAGTGCTTATCTAAGAATCAAATCCATTTACATTTTAATTTATCCATTAAAAATATGAAAGTATGGGCTGGGGATATAGCCTAGTGGCAAGAGTGCCTGCCTCGGACACACGAGGCCCTAGGTTCGATTCCCCAGCACCACATATACAGAAAACGGCCAGAAGCGGCGCTGTGGCTCAAGTGGCAGAGTGCTAGCCTTGAGCGGGAAGAAGCCAGGGACAGTGCTCAGGCCCTGAGTCCAAGGCCCAGGACTGGCCAAAAAAAAAAAAAAAAAAAAAAAATGAAAGTATAAACAATATGCACAAAGAAATACATAGTTTTATAGCCATCTAGCTGAGGACCATCATTTAGTATTCAATGAAATATCAAATTTCTGACTTTGGGTTGTGGGGTACATGGGAAAGATATAATCAATAGATATAATACAATACTCTTTGCTTTCCCTCATTGCCCTAAAAAAGAAAATAAGCAAGAACATTTTTAAATTCCATAGGACAAGCTCTATTTGAAAATACCTCACATTTCTGTATCCATTTCCAAAGCTTGAACTTTTGATTAACTCTTGTTTTGGCTTCTGTTTGGAGCATGTGAATAATGAGCTGATTTTTGTTTTGTAGAGCCATATCAAGAGGTGTTTCTCCCTTTAAAAAACAAAAAAGTCAGTTATACTTTTGATACATTAAAAGATTTAAAAACATTTCCACCAGAATTATAGACTCAACACATCTACTTTAAAGGTAACTAGCTATTATTTTTAGTATTTATCTTGTGGTATCCAGAAACAAAATGCATATCTGTATATTAAATTATCAATCTCCTGTCTAACTGAAGCTCTAATAAACTATGAAATAAATACTTGGTCATACCTTAACATTCCGGATGTCCAGGCTAGAACCAGCTTCCAAAAGTTTATCAACTGCATTAACATTTCCTGATGCAACTGCCCAGTGGAGTGGAGTGTTTTGGTGTACTTTATCAACAACATTGAGAGAAGGATTAAACTTTAAAAGAAATCCAGTTGGTTCTGATCTGCCTCAAAGCAATAAAATGGCAAGAGACATTAAAAGGATAACATTTTGAGAAGTAAAATAAAAAATAAAAATTTTAAGCTAATGTACCAAATAACCAAGCAGTAAGTAAGAATTCTGAAGATTCAAGTAAGTTTATTACATTATTCTAATAGGAAGAGTAAACAAGAAAGCAAGCAAGACATCTTAAATGACAGCCTACTAAATAGACAATATAATTTAGACATTAATATAGTAAAATAAGAAAAAAGCTTTTACTTGCATGTTGTTATTCTGATTGGTTAACACAGTTTTTTCAAGTGTGGATTTAACTTTAGCCAAATACTTAGTGCTATCTACTTGAACAGTAACTAAAAACTACTTTACACTCTTCCTCAAATTAATTACTAAGTAATACAAGTACAAAGTCAGGTTGAGTATCCCTTATCCAAAATGCTTGTGATGAGAAGTGTTTCAGATTTTGAATTTGTTTGGATTTTAGGATATATGATATACATCAGATACCTTAGAGAATAGATTGAAATTAATTTGATATATACTTTGTACATGTAACTTGAAGCTATATTTTAATTTTGTGCACGGAAAAAGGTTTCATAGTATGAAACCTTCATAGTATGAAATTTTGTGGTGTCATGTTTTGTCTAAAAACAATTTCAATTTGGAGCACTTAGGATTTTGGATTTGGGGATTAGGAATGCTCAACTTGTAATGTCCTACTACAAGTACATTTTAGAAAGCTACCGAGTAGGCAAGGTACCAGTGGCTCACACTTGTAATCCTAGCTACTCAAAAGGCTGAGATCTGAGGAGTGTGATTTGAAGCCAGCCTGGGCAGAAAAGTCTATGAGACTCCTATCTCTAATTAGCCACCAGAAAACCCAAAGTGGCACTGTGGCTCAAAGTGGTACAATGCTAGCCTTGAACTGAAGAGCTCAGGGACAGCATCCAAGCTCAGAGTTCAAGCCACATGACCGACAAGAAAGAAAGAAAACTACAGACTAGAAAATAGAATCCAGCAAAATATGTTTCTCTTACCATCAACACTTTCTATTCTTTCACAAATACTCAAATTCTTTCAATAGAAACAACATTCTAGCTTATGCTATCAAGATCTTGCTTTGAGTTATCAGTAAAAAGAAAATGCTTTCTAAAAAAATTCTACCCTTTGCCTCATCACTCTGTAAGAAGGAAATGACATTAGAACTAACTTAAGTTTCTAGAAGTCCTAAAGGAAAAAACTAAAAATTCAGTATAATGTTGAAAACATTTGATAAAGTAAAATTTGTAGCATGCATTTGTATAGATGAATACCTTAAGTTGGAATACATGGCATATATTAAGAACATTTTTTATAAATAGAAAAACTTAAATATGTGTGTCTGGTGTGAATATGCAAATGAATTCTTTTCATAGGTTAATTACAATTGGTATTTTCAAAGAAGTTAGCAATATTATCAAAGAATCTCAAAATTCATTGCTTTAAGGAAAGCCTATTTATCATCTGGATTTCAACTTGTAGAATCTTTTTAAAAAGGTAAGAGAGGAAAATCATCATGTTAACAATTATCTTCATAGTATATGTGCTGTTCTTCTACAAACTGAAAAATTTAGTAATCACTACAAGGAGCAGTGGTATTTTGAACAAAGATATATAACAAGTAAAAAACAAAACAAACAACCAAAACCCAAATATAAGCTAAGGAATCTTTACCTCTTTTTAAGGAAACATTTTTCTTATTAGTAACTTTCAAACATTTCACGAAAGCTATCAGAAAAGGGAAAAACGTATTTGAATAGTTCTTCTAACTACAGCTACTTTAAAAATTCATATCATAGTGGGCTGGGGATATAGCCTAGTGGCCAGAGTGCCTGCCTCGGATACACGAGGCCCTAGGTTCGATTCCCCAGCACCACATATGCAGAAAACGGCCAGAAGCGGCGCTGTGGCTCAAGTGGCAGAGTGCTAGCCTTGAGCGGGAAGAAGCCAGGGACGGTGCTCAGGCCCTGAGTCCAAGGCCCAGGACTGGCCAAAAAAAAAAAAAAAAAAAAATTCATATCATAGTCCCAGGGTAGAAAATATTTTTTTAGCATGTACTATCATATCATACAGACTAAGATACATGAAAGTACATTCACAGAAATTAAACTCACCCAATTACTTTGTAAGCTGATAACATGAGAGGTGTCTGCCCATTGACATCTGTCATATTCACACTCTATTAAAAAGCAGAATCAATTAGCAAAACTATATAAGTCAAGGTTTTTCTCCTAATAGTAGTACTATTTAATACATCCAGTCCTACCATTATTCTACAAGAAAGGTTCGGTATTATTGAAGTGAAAAATAGAGATAAGAGTTGCATGGACTTCTGGCTTGGGCTGGCTTTGAACCGTGATCCTCAGATATCAGCTTTCTGAGTAGCTAGGATTACAGGCATAAACCATCAGTGCCCGGCCTGCTTCACTTTCACAGGGTAAAAATCCATAGATATATATTTTTCTAATGTGGGAAATGATGAGATTTGTCCTCAGGGCCTCATAAATAGGTAAATTAAGAAAATTAAGCCAATCCCAGCCAAATCCATGGATTTCTACAAAATATTTTTAAAGAAAAAAAGTGAATATATGGTATGAATTATCTAATGAGTTATAGAAACCATGTATCTCATGTGTGAGTTATATAATGTCAATGGAGGCCATCTAGAAGCAAAATGTTGATCGCCACCAAATATGACTTTTGAGATATTTGAAATCACCTACTTTAATTGATATATGAATTCATGTTTTCATTTATCAAGCAACATTATCCAGTTTCTACTAAAACAGTGTAATATTGAATTCCCTATTGTATGAGTGCACTTGTAATTTTGCACCAAAGTCTTAATAATTAAAACAAAAAAAGTCTATTTTCTAGAATACAGGAAAAAAAAAGTCATACCTCCACAAGGATATGCTCCTTATGGACAAGTTCCTTATGGAGCAAGTTTAAACTATACAACAATGATAAAGAGTTTCAGTTAATGATTTGTATGGGCCTTGGAGAAAAACTTGGGAAAGAAACCCACACAAAAACAGAAAGGATTTTTTCTCATATACCATTCCAAAATGAAGCCGAAGAGGATATGATTATCATATTTCAACTCGACAGGTGTGAGAGAAAAGTGCTTATTTAAAGGTAACACAGTCATTGCAAGAGCATATGTGCAAACACAGCTCCACACCTGTTCCAGGCAAGACTGCTAATATGTAAACTACTTTGTATCAAGAAAGCACATTCCAGAGAAGTATAGCCGACAGTGAAACTCTCACTGCCAGTAACCTATAATTTAACCAATGCCGCTTAAGGCAAGTCATTTTTCATGGAATTACTTTAGAGCTCATATTCAAATTGGTCTCCCATTTGGTCTCAAATAGTGAAAGCCAATGGTGGGTTAATTTAATGTTATTACTACCATCTCTACATTCAATAAAAAGAAATGACAGGTTTTGAAAATATGTTTTTTAAAACTTCTTTGAATTACTGAGTTCATAAGAAACACCATTAGAAGATTACAAGTTTAAAAAACATTCTATGTTACTGACTTAAATGATCTGTACTTTTTCCTCCAATGAAGCTAAAAACAAAGTATTTATTTAGTAGCTAGACTTACTGAGGTTCAAGTTTGTCTATCTGGATAGTTATAAGCTTCAACTGTGAAAATGAGGCAGACTACAACAAATAATCTTCCCATTCTCTTCAAATTATAGTATCTGGAACAGAAGATACATTCCATACCTGCCCCTTTGAAATGAGATACGCTATGATAGGCATGTGTTGAAATAATACTGCCAGGTGAATGCTGCTGAATCCCTCTCCGTCAATGAGGGTGGGATCTGCACCATATTGGAGTAACAATATGACCATAGGTAAATGCCCTTGTCTGTAAATAGAGAATAAAAAATAATGCTGTATCTGTAGAAATATCATTCATGCAGAAAAAGAAAAAAGTTTCAAGTAGAAAATAATATCTCACCAAACAGTTTTGCAAGTATTGCTTTTGTAGTCGCTTGTCTTTTTATCCTGTGTCCCTCAATTTTGGTATTCCCTTTCACTTTCCTAGTTCTAATACCAGTATATACAGTTTCCAATGTACTCAGATAAGATGCAGTGATAGTGCAGGTAACTGTTTGGTGTAAACCAACTGAACAACTCATGGGGATAGAGGGAAAGGGGGAAGGGGGAAGAGGGGAATGAGGGAGGAAGTAACAAACAGTACAAGAAATGTATCCAATGCCTAACGTATGAAACTATAACCTCTCTGTACATCACTTTGACAATAAATAAGAAAAAATAACATAATGCCAATTTTTCTAATATACTTCGTAGTCAGAGAGAACCTATTTCTGGATTAATAATGTCTATAAAAGACATGACAGGGGCTGGGGATATAGCCTAGTGGCAAGAGTGCCTGCCTCGGATACACGAGGCCCTAGGTTCGATTCCCCAGCACCACATATACAGAAAGAACGGCCAGAAGCGGTGCTGTGGCTCAAGTGGCAGAGTGCTAGCCTTGAGTGGGAAGAAGCCAGGGACAGTGCTTAGGCCCTGAGTCCAAGGCCCAGGACTGGCCAAAAAAAAAAAGACATGACAGAGTCACTACCAAAAACCTTTTCAATAAGAGTGAAAGAATAATCAAGACTGTATGTATGAGTATGCATGTGCATTACTGGAAACCAAATGCAGGATTTGTTACATAAGCAGATCATACTTTATTTGGGCCTGATATAAGGCACTATTAAAGTGTATGGTATGATTTTACTTTGCTCACAAATACATTTTGGGCTCCAGGGCTGGGAATGTGGCCTAGTGGCAAGAGTGCTTGCCTTGCATGCATGAAGCCCTGGGTTCGATTCCCCAGCACCACATATATAGAAAACGGCCAGAGGAGGCGCTGTGGTTCAAGTGGCAGAGTGCTAGCCTTGAGCAAAAAGAAGCCAGGGACAGTGCTCAGGCCGTGAGTTCAAGGCCCAGGACTGGCCAAAAAACAAAAAAACAAATACATTTTGTGCTCCAAATAAACATAAAATATTTGAAAATTAAAAAAAAAAGAAAATAATATCTCTAAGGACATTCCCAACAATAACATGTTGGAAACACTGGAGAGTATACAATGTCTTTTACTTTAATGCTTCAAACCTAGAATTATATGGATGGTGCTTCCTGCCAGCAAGTGATACTAGTAATTTCTCAATAAAAAAATCTTAAACTTTATGCTGCTACCATGTGCAAAAATGTCATCAAATTAATGCTAACAATGAAAACTTTAAAACCCCCTTAGACTTCATTGTTGCTAAAAAAAAATCAGGAATATAATATTTTGACTCAGAAATATAATATTTAGACTGTGGGTACACGGTGACAGTATTAAGAAATGTATTCATTAACCCAAATATAGTTCATGCAAAGCAATAATAAACCTCAGTAGCTTAAAGCTTAAAGGGATGATTTACCCTAGGTTCTTCAAAACTATGAAGAAAGAAGTTTCAAACTCCTTGCCTTACAGGAACAACTGCTCACTTTCTTTTTCTTTCTTTTCTTTTTTTTTAAATTTAATTTATTTATTAATTGAACACAATTTTTTTTGACAAGGTGTTGTGCAAAAAGGGTAAGCTTACATAGTAGGGCAGTGTGTAAATTTCTTGTGATATCTTACACCCTGTCTTTCTTTCCCTTCTCTAGGTCAGGCAGACATATATACAATATACAATTCATCAAGAACATATACAGTAGCCACGTGGCCAAGCCCAAGAAAATTCGCCTAGGGCTTTAAATGTAATGTCGATATTAGACAATATGTCGACAGTAGACTTATATGAACGTACATACATAGCTTTTGAGCTATTGTATTCCACTGAGAGGTCGATTTTTGACCTTTATATGTTGAGTAGTTGTTTGGTTGTAGTTACATACTGTTGGGTCGCTGACCCAATCCTGTGGGAAATACCATTTGACAAGCAGTTTTTGGTTTCACAGACCTGGTCTCTACTGTCTCTCCGTCTCCCTTTCTTAACAGTCATATATCAGGGAGATCATGCCCCTTTGTTTTCTGGGTTCTAGGTTTGTCTTGCTCAACATTATTTGTTCGAGTTCTGACCATTTCCCTGTGAATAACAATATTTCACCATTCCTAATCGCTATGTAGTATTGTGTACAGCTACCATATTTTTTGGATCCATTCATCTGTGGAGGGGCATCTGGGTTGTTTCCGTATTTTGGCTATTGTGAATTGTGCCGCGATAAACATGGAAGTACAAATGTCTTTTTTATATCTTGGGACTTGCTGTTTAGGATAGATGCCTAGGAGTGGTATGGCTGGGTCATAGGGTAGGTCTATATTAAGCTTTTTGAGAAACCTCCATACTGTTCTCCAAAGTGGTTGTACTAATTTGCACTCCCACCAACAATGGAGAAGGGTTCCTCTTTTCCCGCACCCCCTCCAGCATTTGTTGTTGCCTGAGTTCAGGGTATAGGCCATTCTAACTGGAGTGAGGTGGTATCTCAGGGTTGTTTTTATTTGCATTTCCTTTACTACCAGGGATGTTGAACATTTCCTCATGTGTTTCTTTGCCATTTTTATTTCTTCTCTTGTGAAGTCTCTCTTTAGCTCCTTTGCCCATTTCCTAATTGGTTTATTGGGCTTGGAGGGGCTTAGTTTTTTGAGTTCTCTGTAGATGACAGATATTAGGCCTTCATCTGTTGCTGTGCTGGAAAAGATCCTTTCCCATATGGTTGGCTGTCTTTCTAGTTTGGTGGCTATGTCCTTAGCTGTGCAGAAACTTTTTAATTTGTAGTAGTCCCATTTGTCGAGTCTTTCCCCTATTTGTTGTGCCCCTGGGACTATATTCAGGAAGTTCCTTCCTGTGCCTATAAGTTCTAGCGTCTCTCCTACTCTGTCCTTCAGTAGTTTCAAGGATTCAGGTCTGATATTGAGGTCTTTGATCCATTTTGAGTTGATCTTGGTGCATGGTGATAGGTTTGGGTCTACTTTGAGTTTTCTGCATATGGCTGCCCAGTTCTCCCAGCACCAGTAGTTGAAGAGGCTATGTTTATTCCATTGTATGTCTTTAGCTCCTTTGTCGAATATCAGCTGACTGTAAGAGTGCGGTTTTATTTCTGGATCTTCAATTCTAATCCATCGGTCTTCCGATCTGTTTTTATACCAATACCAGGCTGTTTTTGTTATGATGGCCCTGTAGTAGAGCTTGAAGTCTGGTATTGTGATACCTCCTGCACTGCTTTTTTTGCCTAGAATTGCTTTGGCTATTCTAGGTTTTTTGCTGTTCCATATGAATTTATGGATTAGTTTCTCTATTTCAGTGAAGAATGTGACTGGGATTTTGATAGGGATTGCATTGAATTTGTATAACAATTTGGGCAATATGGCCATTTTCACTATATTGATTCTGCCTACCCATGAGCATGGGAGGTCTTTCCATATCCTTGTGTCTTTGATTTCCCTTATTAGATTTTTATAGTTTTCACTAAATAGGTCCGTCACATCCTTGGTTAAGTTGATCCCTAGGTACTTTATTCATTTTTGGCTACTGTAAATGGAATTGTTTCTATAATTTCCTTTTCTGTTTGTATATTGCTGGTGTACAGAAAAGCTGCTGACTTTTGTGGGTTGATTTTGTATCCTGCTACTTTGCCAAATTGGTTTATTAGGTGTAGGAGTTAGGGGACTGAGTTTTTTGGGTCCATCAGATATAAGATCATGTCGTCTGCGAATAGGGATAACTTGATTTCTTCCTTGCCGATGTGGATCCCTTTGATGTCCTCCTCTTGCCTTATTGCTATGGCTAGGGATTCCAACACTATGTTGAAAAGAAGTGGGGAGAGTGGGCATCCTTGTCTTGTTCCTGAGTTTAGGGGGAATGATTTAAGTTTCTCTCCATTTAGTATGATATTAGCAGTTGGTCTGTTGTATATGGCTTTTATTGTTTTGAGGAATGTTCCATCTATTCCTGTTCTCTCCAAAGCTTTTAATAGGTATGGATGTTGTATTTTGTCAAAGGCTTTTTGGGCATCGACTGAGATAACAATGTGATTCTTGATTTTAGTTCTGTTTATGTGGTGAATTATGTTGATTGATTTACGGATGTTGAACCATCCTTGTGACTGTGGGATGAAGCCTACTTGGTCATGATGTATAATTTTCTTGATCAGTTTCTGGATCCTGTTAGCTAATATTTTATTGAGGAGCTTTGCGTCTATGTTCATTAGTGATATTGGTCTGTAGTTCTCTTTTTTTGTTGGGTCTTTGCCTGGTTTGGGAATGAGTATGATATTAGCTTCGTAGAATGAGTTTGGGATTTCCCCCTCTGTTTCTATTTCGCGGAAGAGTTTGAGGAATACTGGTATTAGCTCCTCACTAAAGGTTTTGTAGTATTCATTGGTGAATCCATCTGGGCTTGGGCTTTTCTTTGTTGGGAGGTTCTTGATTACCTCCTGTATCTCACTGTAAGTTATTGGTTTATTCAGTTGATTTATTTCTTCTTGGTTCAGTTTGGGCAGTTTATACTTCTCTAAGAATTGACCCATTTCTGTAAAATGATTGTTTTTTGCTGAATAGAGGTTCTGGAAATAGCTCATTATGATTGTTTGAATATCGTGTGTACTTGTAATTTTTCCAGGGGAGTCCTTGATTTTACGTTTATGAATCTCTTCTTTTTTTTTAAGTCTTGCGAGGGGTCTGTCAATTTTATTTATTGTCTCAAAGAACCAGCTTTTAGTCTTATTTATTTGTTGAATGGTCTTTCTATTTTCAATCAGATTTATCTCTTCTTTAATCTTTGTGATCTCTCTCCTCCTAGTCATTTTAGATTCGGTCATTTCTTGTTTCTCCAGTTGTTTAGTTTCATCGTGAGGTTATTCACCTGCTCTGCTTCCATTCTTTTAATGTGGGTGCTGAGGGCAATGATCTTGCCCCTCAGTACTGCCTTAGCTGTGTCCCATAGGTTTCTTTGTGATGTGTTTTCTTTGTCATTGTGGCTTATGAATTCGTTGATTTCATCTTTAATTTTCTCTGTGGCCCAAGTGTTGGATAGCAGCGTGGGGTTTAGCCTCCAAGAGTGTGTATAGGCTCTGTGGTATCCTTTGTTGTTGAGGGTTACCTTTAATCCACTGCTTCTGGCTGCTGGTTTTGCTGGGTTCTTGATGGGGTGTTGGGTGCTGAAGTTCCCAGCTCGCTATTCAGTTGGAGCGAGTCGGGCGGGGTGCCTCCCTACTGCAGCAGCGCCATCTTCCCTCTTCACTTTCTTTTTCTTTGGTGCTGCTACTGGGGCTTAAACTCAGGACCTAAGCTCTTGCTGGCACTCTACCCCTTAAGCCACACCTCCATTTCTGGCTTTTTGGTGGTTAAATGGAGGTTAAGTCTTTGGGACTTTTCTGCCTGGACTGACTGAACTAGAATCCTCAGCTTTCAACCTCCTGAATAGCTAGGATCGCAAGTATGAGCCACTGACACCCAGTTTGTAATTTCTTTTGCAAGGGAAAAAGAAAAAAAAAGCCATTCAATTTTCTCTCTCTCTCTCTCTCTCTCTCTCTCTCTCTCTCTCTCTCTCTCTCTCTCTCTCTCTCTCTCTGTCTCTCTCTGTCTCTCTCTGTCTCTCTCTGTCTCTCTCTCTCTCTCTCTTTCTTTCTTTCTTTTTGGCCAGTCCTGGGGCTTGGACTCAGAGCCTGAGCACTGTCCCTGGCTTCTTTTTGCTCAAGGCTAGCACTCTGTCACTTGAGCCACAGCGCCACTTCTGGCCATTTTCTATACATGTGGTGCTGAGGAATCGAACCTAGGGCTTCATGTATATGAGGCAAGCACTCTTGCCACTAGGCCATATTCCCAGCCCCGCCATCCAATTTTCTATAAGTGTTCCCCAGTTGTCAAATTGGTTTACAATATGGTGGCCAATAGCCAAATAGTTATTTAATTTCAGCATTTAAGGAAAACTTACCGAATAGCCCAATGAAGAGGAGTTGAATTTAAATCTCCACCCAACTGATCTACAACAGCACCTTTTGAAATATAAAACCTATTAAAAGCAGACAGAAATGCAAATAAGGTTTGAAACTTATACTTCACATTGAGAGAGAAAACACTATTTTTTTTCTAAGTAATAAATGTGCTATAAAATGGAAATTATAAGTTTTCTTTAGGATTCTAGATTTACAGCAGTCTCAATAATTTATATGGCAGTATCACACAAACCCCTAGTAAGCCATTATGGCATGTAAATGATTGATCCTGCTTTAATTAACATTCCATTCTAACACACATACTATATACATGATAACTACTCGGCAAATCCCAACTACCATAATAATTTTGAAATTGCTTACAGTCAAAAGATTTGGGGTTATATATTCTACTTAACTTGGGAAGAGAAAGACAAAATGATGTCATATGTAGCAGTTCAAAATTATAATCACTATGTGAGAATGAAGTTTTGAAGCAGTAAAAAAAATTTAAATCTTTTTAGAAAAGTGATACATTTTGAATGTTTTTTTTTTTCTATTTTGGAAGGATAGGCATGCTTTCATGCACTATGAAAGGTGAATCTATAATGTAATAAAAGTGACTTAGAGAAGTTAATCGCATTACTTCAAAGTTATATCATGTTATCTAAACAATCTACTAATACCAGAAGTTTGTGAATATGTGTCAGTATATTTTAAACTTTAGTAAATTTTCTTTTTTTTAAGCCTCCAGGATTTTAAATATATAATTCTATAATACAAAATATTCACATGCACATTACATTTTACATGTTAAGGTATTTAAAAAAGGAGGTAATAGGGATATATGAAGGGAACATATTTTATAAAACTCCAATGCATGCGCCCCTAAAACTATACTCCATATCTGTCAAAAAGTAATTCTCTGCCTTTCTATTACTCCTGACATTAAAATGCACAATATTTTAATGTTACTTCTAGAATTAGATGAAACTTTTATCTGTCCTGAGAAAGTCTGACATGTTTTTCTTTTCTGAAAAAAAAAAAAAGTTCACTTTTATTTCTTGGTCTTTATCTTTATAGTGGACCCCCTTGACTTCCTCCAACTTTTCTTTCTGGATTTGTGGATCTCTAAGATCCTCTTCAATTTCATAGCAACCACCAGTGCAGCCAGAAGTCTCAAGTATTCATTTATAATAGAGATTAATTATAGGTGGTTTAATACTCGGAGAAAAAGACAAACAAAATATAAATATACAATCCACACAGACATATTCATCTTACTTTACAAGATCTATTCTGTTGTTAATAGCAGCCCAATGAAGAAGTGACACGTTTTCTTTGTCTGGTTGTCTGACATCATAGCCTGCTTCAACCAATTCTTTACATCGCTCAAAAATCCCGTATCTCAAAAAAGAAAAACAAAGATAAAATTAATATCATGAAAATAATTTCACATATCAAAATTTGTTGCCTGTTCTTTAAACTATCTGACAATACAGAGATGCAATACTCCATGAAAGACAATACAGAAATACAATATTCCATGCAAGATTGGTTTCAGGATCCCTTGTAAATTAAAAAAACCCAAAAAAACTACATTTGCCTATAAATGTGCACATACTCACATATATATTGTCATCTCTACATTCAAGTGTCTAATATAGTACATATTTTACATAAATTATATTATATTATCTAGGCAATAGCAACAAAAATCTACATGTTCAGTACAGGTACAATTTTTAAAATTTTGAATCCTAGGTTAGTTGAAGCTTTGTAATTGGCTGAATCTGTGAGGCAGAACTCACAGACACATAGGGTCAACTACAATTAACAGACGTAAAAAGAGGATATAATGTTAAGTCCAACAACAAAAGTAAACTTAGCACATTTAATAATCAGATTAACTCATTTAGAGTTGAGTTTGGTTTTCTTAAGTATACACACCTAATAAATTTTACTGGATCTTTTACCATGTGCGAAGAACATATGGTGGTGCTATCTTGACTACATCTTATCCCTATGAGTCAAACAAACCAAACCTGTGCAATAACCTCATAATCTGGGAGAAAATCTAAGAGCAAAATTGGAATGGGATAAACTGAAGAACAAAATGTGGACATGATACAGACCTGGCAGAGGAGGGGATGCTGAACCCTTCCCAGAGGAGATGAGATAGACAGATATTGATACATACAGATATATACATGCACTATAATTTACAGGCTGATAAAAGAAGGAAGGGCACTTTGGACAGGGTAATTACAAAAATCTACATGAAATACCGCATGGATGTTCATTATAATGCATTACAAATGGAAAAGTAAGATATGTTATAAATAAAAGGCAAACAAAGCCCAAGGGCCTCCTTAAAAGCTTAGGCTTTATCTAGTTCAATGGGAAATGAATAAAAGATCTAAAAAAGACAAAATCTCAGAGCTTTATGAAAGATCCCCTCAGTGGCAGTAAGGAAGCTGCTTAGACCAAAGTGAAAACAGAAACTGAGAGGACCAGCTTAGTCATTATTATAACAAAAATAGGTGATAGGCAGTAAGAACCTAAAGTGTGATCCAAAAAGTGAGAAGAGAAAGTAAGAATGAACCTGAAAGACAGTCAACCAATGGACTGAATGTAAAGTATCCTTTTCAATGCTTTAATAATTTAAAATATTAAAAAAGAATAATAATGCCGGGCATCAATAGCTCATGCCTGTAATCCTAGCTACAAAGGAGGCTGAGATCTGAGGATCATGGTTCAAAGTCAGCCCAGGCAAGAAAGTTCATGAGACTCTTATCTCCGATTAACCACCAAAAAACTGGAAGTGGCTAAAGTGGTAGAGCGTTAGGCTTGAGCTGAAGAGCTCAGTGGATAGCACCCAGGCCCAGAGTTCAAGCCCTATGACTGACCACCCCCCTCCCCCAAAAAAAGAATTAAAAAATGCTTAATTTCTTTCCAACAGAAATGAAGTTACAACAGACCTTTCAGCAGTTTCTTTGATGCCTATTTATACTAGAAGGTCTTTAAAGTTTCAAAAGGTCTTCAAAGGTCAAAAGTAAAACCAAATGTCAGAATTGTCTTCTATTTCCTACATTAATAAATAAGAATAATTTCTGAGAAAAATATGCATGTGTATCTTTTTGACAATTTAAAAAGGTCTGAGGCACTTGTTTGACAATATTAAACGAAAATAAGTAAATTTTTCACAATGGAAACATACAAACACACACACACGTTTTTAAATGTCAGTTTTAACATTTTACTGGAAAAGAGACAGACTACTTTAGAAACACTTCAATTGAGGTTTTGGTAGTTTAAAACACACAAACACACATGCGCGCATACATACATTCACACAACAGTAATAACACTGCCTATTAGGTAACAAATATTTAAATGTTTCCACACTAATTAAAACAAATACTGACTCTAAGAAATTCTCATCTACAAATAAATGTAAAGATAATAAAATAACACTCACCTGAAGTATTCATTCATAGGATACTTAAAATTCATTGTAACAATTATTCAAATTATCAATATATTTTCTAATAAATATACACACTAGTCAATGTTAAGTCCAAAAAGGTTAATTAATCACCAAACATTTTTCTTCTTAACAGAAATGATACCAAATTAGTATGCTAACACTAGTCCCTTTGGTGCTGATTAGGTGAGCATGATTTACATTTGATGGGCAATCTAATGGTGAGATTTATGCTTGTTTACCAAAATATGGCTTATTATTTATTGTAGTCTGATAAATAAAATATTTCAAAATATATTCAACAGCAAGATACAGCAGAGTTGCTAATAATTAGAAGAGCCATGCAAATGATTGACTTAATAATATAAATACTCACACATGGTGATCTTGAGAAATTTTAAAAACGTATTTCTATTTTCTGAACAAGCAAAACAAACCCTCTACATATTTCAAGTGAGCAGAAAGTACCTTTCTGCCTTTCCCTTTCTTTCTTCTAGTATATACAGCACAACAATAACATAGAAAACAATGAATAAATGTTTAAAACCAGAAGTGTATGCTAGGTTACCAGTGGCCTCATATCTGTAATCTTAGCTACTAAGGAGGCTGAGATCTGAGGATGGCAGTCTGAAACCAGCCTAGGTCAGAAAGTTCATAAACTTCAGTGAACTATCCCCCAACAAAATGCTTAAGTGGAGATGGGAGCCGGTGGCTTATTCCTGTAATCCTGGTTACTCAGGAAGCTGAGATTTGAGAATCACAGTTCAAAGTCAGCCTGGACAGCAAAATCCATGAGATCCCTATCTCCAATTAAGCACCAGAAAAACTGGAAGGGGACCTGTAGCTCAAGTGGCAGTATGCTAGACTTGAGCAATCAAGCTCAGGGATAACACCCAGGCCCTGAGTTCAATGACCAGCACACACACAAATAATATATCCAAAAGTGTTAGCTGAAATTTTCATCCCATTCATATATTTAAGTTGAAGTACATTTTACACTCAAAGTTTAGTTTCTATGTCATTCTAAATCATTCAATACTTACTGGTCACCTAACAGAAGACAGGAATTATATAGTAAGATTAACAAAAGCATGTCTTCTTTGTACAAAGATGAAGTTCCTTGGAAGCTGCTCACAGTCTAATGAGAGAGACTGATATACAAACAGCTGAGGTACACTGTACTACATGCTTTGATAATGATATGTCAAACATACATAAGGCTGGTATTAGTGAACTGTAGAGTGCACTGAAAAAGTAAACCTATAAAGTATCGTGAGTTGTACAATATTTCAATCAACAGAAAATAAAGATAAAACAAACCATTTGGAAGACTTACTGGGTAGCTTTGACAATGTCACAGTTACTACAGTCCTCTATGAGAGGAAGAACTTCTCTTGCCTGGTCTTTGTTCTCATGTGCACAGACACCATGTCGACCAAATCCTGGAGGGTGTGGGCCATGGCTGTGATTTCTGCACTGCAGAGTAAGAGCAATTTGGTAAAACATACAAAAGAATTAATTTCATGTTCAATTACACAATGGCACATTTGCTCCTATCAATAAATCAGAATTGTCTTAGAATCTTAAGAGGTATACCCTAGGAAGTTTTCTTTATCCTTGATCTGTTTACTAAAAATAAGAAAGACATATGTCTTTTTTATTAGAAAAACCCAAATAACACATTTTGTCATGAAACAAAAGATCATTTGATAAAGCATGAATGGTATTTGTTAGCTTGTAGTGGGATAGAGAATTGTGGCTATTGACCAGGTACCATATTGTTATGGGACACCCTAAGAATACCTGCCCCTTGCTCCTCAATGGTCAAGTTTTTGAATCATCCCTTCTTCTGTAACTTGCTTAAAGCAATGCCAAAAGTGAAAGGACAATCATTCCTAAGATGCAGTAATATCATGGAAGACTGTGTTAGCAGGTCTTGGATGCCTGCTGCTCTATGGGCACATGTAAGAGGGTCACATGGAAAGGAACTGCCTGAAGCCTCTAGGAGTCAAAGTTTCCACTGAGGTGATAGCCAATGAGAAAACAGAGATTTTGACTAATATCCACAAAGAACCAAATTCTACCCATAACAACACAGGCTCAGAAGAGAACAGTCATGGCACACAGTTGAGCCTTCATGTCATATTTCTGAGACTCAGCAGGGGATTCACCTAAGCCATGCCTTGAATTCTGACAGAAAGAAACTAGGAGATAATGATTAACTGTTATGTGAGGTCATTAGATTATGATAATTTGTTTATGGTAACTGATATCTAATACAGAAATAATTATAGGTTCAGGGGTGTTAAGTATTATTGTCAAGAAAACTCTATCAATTGAATTAGCAAGTGTTAAGACTTCAAATCACCTATCAGAAACAGAGGCAAAAGGCAAGCCAAAGGATTGTCATTAAATCAAGTCTAAAATTTCCAAGACTCAAATAGAGGGTTTCTAATCTCAAGAACTGAGCTTACGGTTTGGCAGAAACTCTCCTCCAAAATTAGGGAAGGAAAAAAGGGAGAGAGGAGAGAAGGAGGAAGGGAACAGAAATGGAAGGAAGGAGGGAGCAAAGGGAAGGAGGGAAGGAGGAAGAACATGAGTAAGTACTAAAGCCCATAAACTTTCAAGACCAATTATCCAATCTATGTATTTTAAGTGTATTTTGGGTTTCCTTTATAAAGGATAATCAATGTAGATCAGCAATTCTGACACTTGTCAACAACAGCTAAAATAATTGATAGAGGGAGGGGTTAAAGTCAGAAAAAATGAGCCTCCCTGAATCTCTTCAACTGCCCAAACAAATATCTAAGCTTCATTTGAGCAAAGGACTTTAACAGCTGAAGATGTGAGAGCATTAAAGTTTCTCAAAGTTCAAGGACATGAAGTATACATTTTACATGTACTCTATATAAAATATTTTTAAAGACTCCACAGTATAATTCTACAATTCCTTGGCCTATCAATCAATTTAATCTCAATTCCAAGTAGAATAGATCTAAGCTAAAGTATACATCTTCAATACACAGTTTATATTGCTTTCTCTAAAGAAATGCACTGAGGTATAGTATAAATTCCAGAGTTATTATTTTAAAAATTACATGTAGACATATAAATTTGTTTTGTATAATGCAATCAATATAAAATAAGCTCCACGTTAACACCAAGAAACAATATTGCCAGCACCTGAAGACTGCCACAATATGTGACGCTCTAACACATTCCCACACTAAAGAAGCAGTTTCTTGACATTTAGGAACACTTTTCTTTTTTCTATATAGCCTCATCCCTACATTTACAACCCTAAAAGTGATTTCTGTTTGTCTTATAGTTTTCATATCTATAAAGTGAAATCACATATGTATCCTTTATCATTTGTTTTGCTTAACATTAGAACTTATTAGCCTTATGCTGTTATGAAAAATTAATACAATTAGTTCATTTTCATTGCTGTATAATATTCTAAAATATTAACATACCATAAATTATTATACCAAGGCTAGATAATTGGATTGTTCAGACTTTGGGACTATTGTAAACAATACTGCTATGAGTATTCTTGTACGTATCTCTAGGCATATGTGTATCAGCAGTTCTCAAGAAAAACACTGCTAGAGGACTGGGGATATAGCCTAGTGGCAAGAGTGCCTGCCTCGGATACATGAGGCCCTAGGTTCGATTCCCCAGCACCACATATACAGAAAACGGCCAGAAGCGGCGCTGTGGCTCAAGTGGCAGAGTGCTAGCCTTGAGCAAAAGGAAGCCAGGGACAGTGCTCAGGCCCTGAGTCCAAGGCCCAGGACTGGCCAAAAAAAAAAAAAAAAAAAAAAAAAAAAAAAAAAAAAAAAAGAAAAACACTGCTAGAAGTACAACTACGGCTTCTAAGATATGCTTAACCCTTCTTAAAAACAGTTGCACCAATTAAATTTCTTCTAGTAGGGCATGAGGATTTCTGTGAGTCTAATCCTCACAAACACTTGATATCAAATGTTGTCCACTGTTGTTTTATGGGACTTCTTTTTCTTCTGGTATAGTAGAATTAACAATTTCTTAACTACTTACAAAAAATCAAGTAGAGCCTTCTATATCTGTACATAATAGAATAATCAAAACTGAACTTAACAACTGTTGTCCTACAAAAAGTAACCAGGCACCAGTGGCTCACATCTGTAATCCTAGTTGTTCAAGAGGCTGAGAACTAGAGGATATGAGTTCAAAGCCAGCTTGGCAAGGAAAGTCTAGAGACTCCATTTCCAAATTACTAGCAAAACACTAGATTGTTGGCATGGCTGCAGTGGAAGTATACTAGGTAGAGCAAGAAAGCTGAGTGCGTCCAACTCAGCATAAAAACAAGCAAACAACAGCAACTAGAAAACTAGACATTTTTTTGAAAAAAAATATTAAGTCTAAATAGCAAGAGGAAAGATAGGACTGTGCTCACCAAGAAAATGAAAAAAATAATAAAGTGAGGTCCCAGCAATTTCAGAATTGTAGGCATTAAGGAAACCACTGTTTTAGAGCCTAATAGCCTCACTAAATTGAGAAGACAGAAATTAGAGATTGGAGAGGCTGATATGGCTGCAAGTTACTCAACTTGAAATAGATTTGAAAACAGAAGCTAGTTAGGCAGAAAAAAAAGGGGGAAGGGGAGTTTTAACAAATGTGCCAGATATATATATAGAAGGGGAACTGTACCAAACTCTGACCAGCCAAAATGGTAAGTCCTTTAATGATCTGTGCATTCAGGAGAGACCTAGGAGAATAAAACATGGCTTGAAAGTAAAGGAATGGAAAAAGATATTCATGGAAAAAGAAAATACCACAAGCCATGAAAAAAACATTAAGCATAAGGAACGTAGTAGCTATCTTAAGACAAAGTAGATGTCAGTACAGAAATATTACCAGGAATAAAAAGGGATATTTCAGATTTAAAAAAATGGATTCACTATGCAGACATATATAGTAACATTAAATATGGATAAATTCAAAGGACTTAAAAAATTCATGAAGCAAAACCTGATGAAACTGAAAAGAGCAACCGAAACATTTACAATTAGTTTCAACACTTCTTTCACTGACAGTATGAGTGAGCAAAAAAATCATATAGGACTGAAAAAAGGCTGGGAACCAGAAAAGGATAGAGAAGATTTTCAAGTGTATCCACCAACTTGGCCAATTATCAGTTATAATAGATGTACAGTGTATCTCTTTATGGTCTTAATTTCCATTATCTACAGTAGCTAATGAAGCTGAGCATCGTTTCATGTGCTCATTTGCCATCTGTATATCTTGGTGAAATTTCCATTTAAATCTTTGCCTACTTTTCATTTGGGCTATTTTCTTACTGCGAAGTAAGAGTTCTTTATAATATATTTTCTAGTTACAAATCCTTTATGAGATACAAGATTCAAAAGTATCTCCTGGTCTGTAGTTCCTCCCTCCCCACCCCTATCTCAAATATTTCTCATAAAGAGGTCCTAAATTTTGTATACAAGGTGAGCACTTGACCACTAGGCCATATTCCCAGCCCCGAGGTTCTAAATTTTGATAAAATGCAGTTTACAAATTTGCTCTTTTATGGATAGATATAGTTTTGGTGTCAACTCTAAGAACTACTTTCTTGTGATTCGAATTCTTCTTTTCACAGAGGAAGTTCTTCCTCAGAGTTTCAGGTGCCTGGGCTGCCAGGAGAATCCTTTCCCGTTCTTTGAGGGGAACCAGAAAGCTTTTCATGGAATTCTGTCTGCATAGATACTCACTTTCAAGGCTCAAGTTCATGCTAGGGGAGCAAAGTTACATTAGCTACTGGCTTGGAGGTCCTTGAATTCTGGTCTTCTTCCATCTATTTGAGTCTATATCTTTCAGAATTCTTAAAGAACTGCTATCTGAATTCTGTCTAGACTTCATAGCTGTATTCATGGGAGACAGAGTACAGTGTATTTACTCCATCTTATCCTGAACCAGAACCACAAATGATCTTTTGATTAGGTAAGATGTGATTTTTTTTTCTTTTGGTAAATACTCAAACACAGAGTCACATACAGCTAAAAGTAAATCTGTAATTAGTTATATTAAAATGTATATAGGGCTGGGAATATGGCCTAGACGCAAGAGTGCTTGCCTCATATACATGAACCTCTGGGTTCGATTCCCCAGCACCACATATATAGAAAACAGCCAGAAGTGGCGCTGTGGCTCAAGTGGCAGAGTGCTGGACTTGAGCAAAAAGAAGCCACGGACAGTGCTCAGGCCCTGAGTCAAGGCCCAGGACTGGCAAAAAAAAAAAAAAAAAAAAAAAAGTATAAACTGATAGATATCAATTTTACAGATGTGGCAGTACTGAAGTAAATAAAGGGTTGATAACTTGGAATCTTCTCCTTCCATTATTATACCAGCAGAGACATTCATTAACCTTAGTCTATCTTTGTTTACATCTACATCTGTATTTGCTCTATTGGGTGGACTGTAGATACAGATATATATATCAATCATGCACCCACATACATATATACATACATTATACTGTATACATATACATTTTAAATTATTTCCTTATTATATTTACTTAACAAAGATTAGGACTATAGTATTCATTTACTCTTCAACTTGCTTTTCTCTCCTAACAACATATGCATAGCCTTTCAGGTAAGTAATAGTTGAATATTACTATATTTATGGATCTGCATAATTTATTCAATCCTCCTAATATTATATGCAGGTTGATGTCATCTTTTTAAATGTATAACTAGTTCTAAAATTCTAGTTGTGTAGGACTGATTCCCCAAAATAGAACTTTGGGGTTAAAATATGCATTTTAAACAGAAATACATAATGAGCAAATATCCTTCCGAATTTACACTCCCAGTAGCTGATATATAGGCTTTTCCTAAGTAAGTGGGAAGGTTACAATCTTGTCAATATAATGGCTACCAAAAAAAAAGGAAGGGGGGCACTGTGCTTTTTATTTATATACCCCTAGTTGTTAATGAATTTCAATGTTTTGTTGTTATATATAATAGTTCTCAAAATTTTCTCTTTAGTGGTCTGTATTTATATTTTTACTTTTTTTTTTTTTTTTTTGGCCAGTCCTGGGCCTTGGACTCAGGGCCTGAGCACTGTCCCTGGCTTCTTTTTGCTCAAGGCTAGCACTCTGCCACTTGAGCTACAGCGCCACTTCTGGCCATTTTCTGTATATGTGGTGCTGGGGAATTGAACCCAGGGCCTCATGTATACGAGGCAAGCACTCTTGCCACTAGGCCATATCCCCAGCCCTTTACTTGTTTTTTATAGTGCAATATGTATAGTTGTTTCTGCTTGTAAGTTTATATACAGATTTGTCAACTCAGAAAATTGGACTCACTGTTATAATGCTTTAAGGTATTAAAAACATCCATTTTATTTTCCTATTATTATACATTTCAAGGTATAAAATACAATTAAATTAGTTTACTGATATAGTAATTGATTACTATGTGTCTATAATGTATAAATACAATTTGTACCCCTCACAGGCTTAAGTGTAATGGGGAGATACATCACAGATTAAAGTGAGAATAAAAGATAATCTAGGGGCTGGGAATATGGCCTATGGCAACAGTGCTTGTCTCGTATACATGAAGCCCTGGGTTCAATTCCTCAGCACCACGTACATAGAAGTGGCACTGTGGCTCAAGTGGCAGCATGCTAGCCTTGAACAAAAAGAAGCCAGGGGCAGTGCTCAGGCCCTGAGTTCAAGGCCCAGGACTGGCAAAAAAAAAAAGATAATCTATGATTAAATGGCAAAAATGGGTGACAAGAGACCAAAGAGTATAAGATGTACCTCTGTTCATGGCATAATTTTTACCTAAATACAGACTAAAACAAAACCAAAAAATGACTATATAAAGTCTATGTTTGAAGTCAATGGTCCTCAAAGTGAGATGTATTTAGGCATGTATAAGGGGGGAAACAGTTAAAGTATCTACTTTAATTTTTACCTAAAAAGAAAAAAATAGTAATTTTTAAGCTTTATTACCTTTTAACATTGCTATCTGATTTGTATATAAGCAAGTCATTCCTTACAGCCTGCTAACAAAGTAACCTAGAGATTATACAACCAGAGGGACTAATAGTGGAAACTTTGGCTTACTTATATACTGAAAGAATCTCCAAACTTTATTACCTAATTTTATCTAATTTATCTTTCCCAAACAAGCAAGTGGTTTGAGATAGCTTACACAAAAATTTAATTAATTAAAACAGTAACAATATAAGTACAAACAAGAAAACTGACACTTCTATTCATAGCAAGAGCATTTTCATCATTCACATAAAGTATAAAACTAAGACAATCTAATACAAATTAATCCCCCACTAAAAGAATTAAAAATTATAAAAAAGGCTAATTTGAAAAAATTTATATGCACTGACTCTCACTAAAAATTTACCATATAATGAACTATTAATTAGTGAACATAATTTAGAAAAATATTGTGAATTCTTAAAATAACAGGAATTGTGACTATATGAATTTGGCAACTGGCTCACATCCCCATGATCAAAGAGGAGTTGAAATTTTGTTTTGCATGAAACTGAAGGAAAATCAAGAAAATGGTGATGAGGACATATAGAGAAGATGACAACCCTCAGTTGCAAAATTTAGAAAAGAGGAAACTGAGTCTTGTTTCTGCAGTATTCTTGGAAGCTTATTTCCTCCTGACTGAACTGATGAAATAAGTGTTAACTAATCAAAGCTTTTCATAGTTACTACTGGAGAGAAGTGAATCCTCTACTCTATTATTGGCATCTGTTTCTAGTTCCTAAAATGCAAAGAGCAGATCAATATGCCATAAAGTTTTATCCAGCTTCCATATCAGATGGTCCTAAGAGGAGCTGTTACAACAGTCAATACTGACTGAATAAAATCAGCCCTTATAGACAGGGAACCTTAAATGCTACAAAGCTATCTACAATATTAATGGAACAGAAAAGACAAAATAAACTCTCTCAAGAATTTGCAATCCCAAGAGTTTTCACTCAGGGAAGTACGAAAAACCTACTATGTACCAATCACCATATTAAGTGATTAAGGATTAAAGATGAACAAGATATAATTTCTGCAACAATTCATTCTTTTATCAGATACTTAGCAGATGCCTATGATGTAACAGGCACTGTTCTAGACATAATATATGGCAATAAGCACAACAGACAAGATCCCCAACTTTCAAGGGAATTATATTTCCTCCTGCATTCCCCAAATCTCATAAAATAATGCTCCTCAGGCCTTGGAATAAAGAATGTGACAGTAATCAAACAAGATCATCATCATAATTGGACCATATGAATAACAAGGGAAAAAAAGGCACTGCATCAGCAATCTTGAGACTCAGACTCCCCTGTTATGCTGCCATAAATCTACAGAAAATAAGCTAAAACTTCTGAGTATCAAATATTTGAGAAAATTAAACAGGCAATATTAGACCAAGACGTCTAAAAGCCTATTATTATGCATATTTAAAATGATATTAAAACTTAATGATATTAAGACCTCTTCTTGTCTCTTGAGATGTTCTTTTATTAAGGTCTCTTACTCAAAGAATGCACAAAAATTATGCAAACAAACTAGTTTTGCATATCATTTCAAGATGTTCATGGATACCCTGAAGCTTATTCACAAAAAGCTTTCCACCTCCAAGTATTTTGTGATTCAGTTTCATTTTGCTTCTTCTGTCTACAAATGCCTCAAGGTACTAGGATAACAAATTTGTTTTGGTTCACTTTTAATTTAGATACAAAGGGATAGGAAGTAAGGGGAAGAGAGTACCAAAAAAGAGAAGTGTATTTAGCTGTATTTTATAGGAGGTAAAAGGCAGAACAAAATATTAAGAAAATTATGTAAGGGACATATACCTATAGTGAATTTTTTTTACATTGTCTCAAAATTCCTCACTACTTCTCCAAGAAGTGTGTGTGTAGGGTCTATGTTTCTTCTTCTAGTTCCTCAACTATGTGATTGTTTCACTATCAGACTATTGCAGAAAGTGACACTGTGCCAATTTGCAAGCCTAGGCCTTAGAAACTGGCAGCCTGCTCTTCCTGTCTCCTGAGAAGTCTTTTTTTAGAATCTTGCCACCACATGCTGTGCATTAGCCTAGGCCACATGTAGGTGTCTCTGCTGAAAGTCAGCACTGACTGTCAGATCTGTGACTGAAGACATCTTTAAATAATACCAGTCCCAGCTATTTGAGTTACCTTCAGATGAAGGTAGGCTTTAGATATAGTGAGCAGAAACAAATCACCTTGAACTATACCTTGTCCAAATTCTTGAAGCATAGAGCCCACAGCATGGCAATAGCTGTTTCACAGTACTATGTTTTAGGGGTAGTTTGGTAAACCATAATAGGTAGCTAAAATATCTTTAAGCTATAAGGGATCATGCAATATTTCTTTCTTGAAAATATCGAATAATTTTTTAGATAGTAAGTAAATACAACAGACACTAATTTAAGAGAAAATCAAGATCTACAAACTCTAATAAGGGTCACTATCCAGCCTTATCAAATAAAACACTAGTGGGTGGGAATATGAGAAATAACCATTAAAATCTGTCATGATACAAAAGTATCAGAGTTCTTTCCAAGTACACTTGTTGGTTCCCAGTGCTAGGTCCAGTTGTAGATACCAGCACATATCACTGTTGTCATACCACTTGAATTCAGTTGGAGGGAAAGAGATCATCCACGGGATTAATGAGTATGTTAAATAACATTTGATGCTGAAAAGAAATATATTTAATAACAGGTAGGGGCCAGGGAATTTTGCTGACAGTAGTTATGATGAGAGGCCTTGAAGTTTTAATCCTGAGGTGACATTTTTGTCAAGACCTTAAAGAGGAGAGGGAAAATATGTCATGAGGCTATAAAAGGAAAGAGCATTTTAGGCAGTAAAAGTAATGCAAAAGCGTGGAGGCCAGCATGGCTGGAATTCACTGAGCAACCAAGAAAATAGTAAAAGAAGAAGTCAGAACCAGATGAAGTCTGGAAACGAGACTATATGGGCAAATTTGACAAAAATCCAGCAAACCCATCAGCTTTGAACTTGGACTTAAGAGAATCAAGTTTACCAAGGGCAAAGATGTTTCTGTCTAGTTGTTTTCCCTGCCATCAAGAATGGCACCAATTCCTAGTAGACACTAAAAATATATCTGCTAAGTGAATGAATGAGGTCTTTGCTTCACTACTCATTGTTACAAGTGACACCAATATTTTGAGCTTCAATTCTCATCCCTAAAATTTGAATCATCCCTCTCACTTCACATAATTACAGCAAGAAAATAGGAAGTATTCTTCAAGCTATATATAGTTTTGCAAACAGTGTGCAGCACCATGTATAGCTAAGGTCTTCACATCATAATTGAAAAAATTAACAGTAGCAATTATTATTAACATCAAAAACAATCTTTCTACCTTGACCCATTAATATCAACCTCCAAATCATTCTCTCCTCCTATGCCATAGAACTGGGAATAATTTCCCTTTCATGAAGGAGTGAACTTTAAGTCCTTGAAGGCATTTATGCATGAGTGGCAGTAATTAAGACATGGTAGTTACTCCTACCAACTTGTCTTTGAGGCTGTGTGAAAAGAAGGAGATATAGTTTCCACGGGAAGAGTATCCCCTTTTGTAAACGCTAGCTCTCCTGCAGACTATTCTTAATTCTTTCAAAATTCAAGAAAACCCAGTAAGAACACCTTGACACTTCCCCCCACTTAAGCCTATAGTAGACTGTTAGAAGAAGGGAAGAGGGGCTGAGGGCATCAGAAACACTCTCAGGATTGAATTTTTTTTGCAATCCAATTATCTCAAATTGTTTGAAAATTTTCCACCTAACTACTTTTAAATGGGGTCTTTTGCTTGAAAAATCTACCTCCTAAGTATTTGAATTAAATGGGGTCTTTAAAAAAGATACTTCAATTCTGGAATAAAATGATACATATAAAAGCATCTAGCACATGCTAAACATTCACTAAAACTGATTGAAATCTGGAAATGACTCATTTATTCATATTACTCAACTAATTAGAATTACAACTTGCCAGTCAGTTTCACAGGCAGTGGGAAAAAAAGGCCCAGTAGAAATGACAAGATTCTAGTTCTCTTGGGGCTAAGATTCACCTCCTTAAACTTCCCATACGGGCTCCCAGTGTTCTACATGTGGTTTGGGGTGATAGGACCTCCTCCACTGAACTGAGTCGTGGGCTTTTGCAAAGATCCTTTATCAGTCTACACACACTGTCATAATTCTTTGAAGGAGTAATCCAGAATCTTGAGAGCAAGAGCCAGGACAGAGGCTGAAATGAGGTGAAGGCCAGGACCTTTGCCCAGGCTGAAACATAAATCAACAGAATCACTCAGACTCTCCCGCCAAGGTCAACACCGGTGGGTCCAACTCAGGTATGTCACCTGAAGCTCTCCCCGAACGGCAACTCTCACCCCAACACCCTCACCTCACCCCACCCCAGGCCAGGATCCACCAGGGTCCCAAGCCTGGCACGGGGGCTGGGGGGACGCTCCGGCCTGAGGATGGACGCAGCGGGTTGCCAGTTCCTGCCCTTGCCCGTCTGTCCTCGCTTTTTCCTCCCCAGTGACCCCTGAGAGAATTGCCAACGTCATTCTCGTAGTTTCCAAGCTACGGCCACCCACCTCCCCTCTCCCAGGCCCCTGACCCCAGCCACCCGCCTCAGGCCGGAGACCCCTGACGGGGAGCTACCGCAGATCCACGCTCTCTTCCTCACAGCCGCAAACAAGACAGCCTCTGGAGGGCAGCCACTTTCTGGTCACACTCACCTGTGAACCCAGCCCCGGCCCCTCCATCTCCTCAGGTACCCGCAGCCGCCGGGATTCCTCCACAAAGTGGCGGATGCCTCGTCCACTCACACCCGGCAGCCCGCCTTGGCCGCCTCTTCTCCGACTTCCGGCTCCAGACCCCGCCTCCGCCCCTGGAATCGCAGCTCGCGCTCTGCTCCGTCAATCAACTTTGCTTGGCCAATATCTATCCTCTTTCTGCCGAAGGCGGGACTTTCTCACCGACTGGCAGGCCTGCAGGGAACCTCTAGCCAAAGGCTCCACCCCTGGCCCTCCTTCACAGCACTCTCACTCCGCCTTACCCCCAACGACTGTTTCTTCCCTCTAGATGTCCACTAGCCCCAGATGTATGTATGTATGTATATACATAAGCTATCAATCAGGCTGTTATTCCAATGTCAACCACTATCGATTGAGAGCAAACAGACTGGTCTACTTAACAGCTAGAAGTCCTTGGGAAAAATCTCTTTAACTCAGTCTCCTCATCAGTGAAATGGGAAATATAAGATCACCTACTTCATGGCATTGTCTGTAAGATTAAACAAGAAAAATCTTGTAAAGCTTTCTCAGCCGATGCTTGGCATATGAAAACGAATCATATCTTACAGGCTGTATAGAAATTAACAAAATATTTGCTGCTCTTCATTTGTGTGTTCTTGGGCATGTCACTTGTACCGTCTGTGGCTGTTTCCACACAGAAAGCAGAATGTAGATAAGTTCCATATTCACAAGCTAGAGGGACACTGAGTACCCGATCACAGCCCCTTTTATGGACTTCATGGAAAAGTCACCATTTAAATCGTACACACTTTGATCAGCTATAAAGCAAGGATAGTCTTGATTCCTGACCTTGGGTTCTTGCTTTATAGACTGAAGCTCTTCACCTCCAGAAAATAAACATTAGGGAACTTTCTAGGCCAGCAACAGGTGTCTGTTGTGAAACCCAGCTACAATAAGGCCTTCAGAAGCTAATTTGAGCAATAATTGAGCCTGGTATAGTAATGTATCTCTGTAATCCCAGCTCTTAGGAGGCTAAGGCAGAAGGATCATAAGTGAGGATAGCCTGAGCTAAATAACAAAACTTTGTCTCAAATTTTTTTTTTATTTGAAAATATCTTACAAAGGAGTGTCTGGAAATCCAACAGTATCGAGACTTCCCAGGAAAAATACTATGATAAAATAATAACCTTATTGTTATTATTTGATTGGGCATACCACTTCTAAGTCAGCCCAAAAGCCTATAACCCATTGAGGATGGGAACCATATTTTATCCATCTCTGAACACCCAGTGCCTAGTATAGTACTGAGACATAGAAAATGTTTATGATAATTGAATGGAATGGATGAGGGTAGGTATGGACAAGTCATCAACTTTTATAATTCAAATTGAGTTACTAATAAAATACCAGACTTCCTGGTATTTTCCAAAGGAAAAAGCAGTTAATTTGGACAAGGTAGGATAAAGGATTGGGCAAGATTGGTCAAAAAGGAGAGAACCTATGGGTGTGGTCATTTCCTTTATGTAATTAGTGCTCTGTTTATTGATCACTTAGTGTGTGTTGGCAACTGTGCCAGTGTTTTACATTCATTCTGTCTAATCCATGAGCTGAGTATTATTTTCCCCTTCTCTGGGGAAACAGGTTCAAACTGATTCCATAAACCCAAGTCAGTCCATTGGTAAGTGGTAGAGAGAGGTTTCAAACACCTTTTTCTCACTACTATGTACACTGGCCAATATAGTTTCACGCTTTCCTTTCCAAGGAGTTATTTAGGATATATTATTGAACTTGAGGCTGGATTTTACTGTTCCAGGCTCCCAACTCTCCTTTGCTCATTTATTTCCTGCATGTAGTGATCTACTTCAGATTTGGATAAACACATCCATGTCAAATGAGTACATGAAATCCACCCCCCCCCCCATGACCCTGCTAAGTGCTACCATTACCTCTCACTTTTGAAATAACTTTGCCCTGTAGACATGCCACCATATGGTAGCGTGGTTGTAAATGCTACTGAGGCTGACTTCCTATGTCTGGATTCCCAACTCTAGCACTTTGATTTTTGCTCTTGGGAGCATTGCTACTTTCCTTTATACTTCAGTTTTCTTATCTATAAAAGTGGGACAATAACAGTATTTACTTGACAGTGCTGTGGAGAAAAATTAAATGACCAAATATATTTCAGGTAATTATAGGACAGCCTGGTACATTCTAGATACTGTATGTAGATATGCTATTATCATAATTGTTGTATGAAGAGTTCCCTAATCCCCACCATCAAAATATAGATGACAACAAACTTTGTTCTTACTTAATGTTTGATTCGGGCCTCGTTTCTTCTTCATCCCTAGAAAGGGAAGGTACATTTGTCTTGTTGAACTATGGAATTATGGTAATAACCATATTTGTGTTGAACCCAAATGATCTTTGGGAATGTTAGCACAGAAAATATGCAGAAACCAAAAGAAAACTAAGGCTGATAGCAAGGAAAGGAATGGAAAATAGGAAGAAAAAAAAAAGGAAAACAAGTGATATAGCCAAAGAAAGATCTGTAAAGTGGGGATGTGAATACATACTTCCTAGTGGCTGGCATTGAGAAGAAGAAATTACAGAGTATATTGCTTTGTAGAATAAACACTCTGGTTCCAAACAGCTGGTCCTTTGCTCCCTTGCATTATGATAATTTGTCACTGTTCCTTCTCTTCTCTTAC
Source organism: Perognathus longimembris pacificus (assembly GCF_023159225.1). Classification (NCBI taxonomy): domain Eukaryota; kingdom Metazoa; phylum Chordata; class Mammalia; order Rodentia; family Heteromyidae; genus Perognathus; species Perognathus longimembris. The sequence goes on along the minus strand of NC_063173.1, from coordinate 26,173,075 downwards.
CTCCTCCCCTGCCAAGACTGTACATTTACCTTGGTAGGAAAGTGTTAGCTTCTCTTTTCATCAAGAAGTGCTTCTCGAACTTGTCAGTCTCAGTACCTGCCTCCAAGAACACAGAGCAACTCGTCAGCCAGGCCTGATCAGTTACAGTACTCCATTTCATAACATGGAATACAAAGTAATTAAAGTGATGATGTCTTTATTTATTATTCGCAAATAAGTTACATGGTAACCCCCCCAAAAAGATTGTATGAATAGTATGATGCTATCTTTTTTTTTTTTGGCCAGTCCTGGGCCTTGACTCAGGGCCTGAGCACTGTCCCTGGCTTCTTCCCGCTCAAGGCTAGCACTCTGCCACTTGAGCCACAGCGCCGCTTCTGGCCGTTTTCTGTATATGTGGTGCTGGGGAATCGAACCTAGGGCCTCGTGTATCCGAGGCAGGCACTCTTGCCACTAGGCTATATCCCCAGCCCTGATGCTATCTTTTATCAATAAATTATATTCAGGTGTGTATTTACTTTTAGACAGTATGAACTCTTAGTTGACTTCTAACCACTTAGTTGACTCACTAGTTGAGTTGGTCCTCCCCTTTCCATCTGCAAAGCCTCCAGGGATGATGATTGGGTCCACTGAAAGTTCTAAATGGGAGGCTGAGTGTCTGCTTCTACCAGACAGCTTGTGTACTTAGCAACAGTCACTTCTAGAGTTGTCTATGTAACTCCTTTATAACAACTTACTGCTCTTGCAATTTCATGGTTATATATTAAACAAATTGAAAATGACTAGAAGTGAAAAAAAGGCTTACTTAAAACTAATTAGCATGTTTTGGAGAACTCAGTGATTATTTTATTTGGGGGAGGTTAAACAGCTACAAAATATGTGGATAGAGTCATAAAAGATTGTCTTCTCAGAATAGCATACTTTCTCTTTTTCAAAGCCCAAATATGAATTTCAAGGAAGAACTCAAATAGTGTCATTTCTTAGAAAGGCAAAGTCAAAACCCAACAAAATAAGCAGCAGGAAATGGGTACTAGAAAGGGATAGGATAGAGCTAAGGGGGAAGGGGCAGACAAATGAATTGTAGAAGTGAAGGAGAATGCAGTCAAGAAGTTAATGCCTATCCTACAAAATTAAATAAAGGAAGGAGTAGTTAGGAAACGGTGGGTAAGAATGTTATAAAAGGTGACTGATCAAGATGCATTGGCTACTATTGGAGAAAATCTGGAGATCTGGAGATAGCAGCAGCTCCAAGTGAAAGGAAGTTGGGCAATGAGACCACATATTACTTAGAAAGTTCTAGCAGCAGTGTTGGCTTTGTGTGTAGGGGCCACGGATTTGAATTCATTTTCTTCACTTACCAGTGTCTGATCTTGGCAAAGTACTTATCACTTCTGAGCTAAACTGCAGTATCAGCATAACCATTTTATTACTTTTGAATTACATATATTGTGCTTGATATAGAGAAGATATTTTATAAATACATTGAATAAATGAACAAACTAAAGACACTTAGCACAAGGTGGATATTTACTAAGAATGAGTTCCTGGGCTGGGGATATAGCCTAGTGGCAAGAGTGCCTGCCTCGGATACACGAGGCCCTAGGTTCGATTCCCCAGCACCACATATACAGAAAACGGCCAGAAGCGGCGCTGTGGCTCAAGTGGCGGAGTGCTAGCCTTGAGCGGGAAGAAGCCAGGGACAGTGCTCAGGCCCTGAGTCCAAGGCCCAGGACTGGCCAAAAAAAAAAAAAAAAAGAATGAGTTCCCTTTGCTAATTTCTTCCCACTCCACTTTTGAAAAAGTTATATTTTATCATCTTTAAATAGTTATACAAAGTTATAAAAAGTTATACAAAGGAGTAAGTTTCTAAGTACAATGCATCTTGATCAATTTTACTCCTTTCGTCATTCTCTCATACCTCCCTCAATTTTCCTAGATTCCCAAGATATACATTGAATACTGTGATTATATCCCCCCCCCCATTTCTATCTTTATTCATCTGTCTTCTTCCCATTGACTTTCTCCTCACATACTTCCAGTATAAGCTTCCTGGTATTCATTTTGTTAGACTGTGAGTTAGTTATTTACTTTTTTTTTTTTTTTTTTTGGCCAGTCCTGGGGCTTGGACTCAGGGCCTGAGCACTGTCACTGGCTTCTTCTTGCTCAAGGCTAGCTCTGCCACTTGAGCCACAGCGCCACTTCTGGCCATTTACTGTATCTGTGGTGCTAGGGAATCGAACCCACGGCCTCATGTATACGAGGCAAGCACTCTTGCCACTAGGCCATATCCCCAGCCCCGACTGTGAGTTAGTTGTTCTAAAGAGTTACCCATTTGAATTTTTCCCAACTCCACTTTTTAGCATACTATTTTGAAATATTGCAAGAAGAGTAAAGAGAAAGCTCATGTATCCATTATCCAGGTAACATCCTACAAATGTATAACCAATTGGTGCAGTATGGTTTCACCAAATTCTGCATGTATTCATTTGTACATCTTTTCATATGTATAGAATGGCTACCACACTTCCACACTCAAACAGAACTGTCCATAACCTCTAAGGAGCTCTCTAGGGCTGCTCTTTTTATAGTCATATCACATCTTTTTTTCCCCACTCCTCTCCATCTCTATAATTTGTTATTTTGGGAATATTTTGTAAGTAGATTCACATAATCTTACCTTTTGAGAGTGGCATTTCTCATTTAGCACAGTAATTTTAAGGCCCACCCAAGTTGTTTTACTATTAAGGTGTGTATGGAGGGGGGGGGTTCAAATTTCATAATTCACGTAATGCATACATTTTTCTTTTGGATAATATCATCCCTTCCTGCACTTTCCCCAAGTCTGTACAGGTTTTTATGTCAACTTCAGTTTTCACTTTTTGAAATAGGATTCTGATTATTGTGGCAAATACTTAATTTTAAAATGTCAAATAATATATGTAATTTACAATGTCAAATACTAATACTAATATGTCAAATTCTAGTTTGTTTTGACTAATATGTCAAATACTTAATTTTTTTTTTTTTTTTTTTGGCCAGTCCTGGGCCTTGGACTCAGGGCCTGAGCACTGTTCCTGGCTTCTTCCTGCTCAAGGCTAGCACTCTGCCACTTGAGCCACAGTGCCGCTTCTGGCCGTTTTCTGTATATGTGGTGCTGGGGAATCGAACCTAGGGCCTCGGGTATCCGAGGTAGGCACTCTTGCCACTAGGCTATATCCCCAGCCCCTCAAATACTTAATTTTAGTTTATTTTGACTAATATGTCAAATACTTAATTTTAAAATATATTTCCAAACAGATTTCCAGAAATGTTAAATGTCTATCACAAATATATGAAAGTTTCTGTGTCCTTTCCAGTGTTTGCTTTATTAGTATTTTAATACTGGTATTCTAACATGTGTGTAGTAGTGCTTTAAAATGTGCATTTCTTTAATAACTGTCAATGTTGACCATCTTTTCATGTACTTTCTTTCAATCCATATATCTTCTTTAGTGATGTGTTTAAGGCTTTTGGCAATTGGATTGTTTGTTGAGTTTAGAGAACTCTATTTTGAAAGCAAATCTTACTCGGTATGTGACTTGTAAATATTTCCTCTCCAGACTTTTCATTTACTCTCTTGAATTTGGTGTCTTTCACTGAGCAAACTTTTCTAGTTTGAGTAAAGTCTAATGAGTTCTTTTTCCTTTTTGGATTGTGCTTTGGTGCCATGTCTAAAAAATTCCTCTAACTTAAAATCATAAAAATTTTCTCTTACATTTTAATTAGAAAATTCTGTGGTTTTATCTTTTACTTTTAGACTCACAATCTATTTGAGTCTATGTACAGGGTGTGAAGGGTAGGTCAAAGTGCCTTTTATTGACTGTTAACCTTCTGTTTCTGCCAAGTGAGCTAACAAGACCCAATTCTACAGGAATCACAGAAGTGATATAATCCACAGGGAGGCAGAATGTCTATGCAGCCCATTAATCCATCCCATATGTATCTAGAATGACCTTGATGCTATAGAAACCAAACAAGCCAGAGTCTCTCTTCTGTAATCATGTTGTGCGACCAAACACTGTCCATACTGTGCATCCCGAGGAAACCCGTTTCCCTTGTATCATAGCCTAGAGCCAATTTCTGTTTGAAGTAGAAAGTGAACATTGCAAACTCCTGTTACACATGATAAAGTATCATCTATAAGTAGAAAAGGGCGTGTCATACAGAATCAGTCCCAGAGATAGAAAGCAGGAGTCCCTTTTGCAACTCTGTACCAAGAAGGGCAGACTTTGATTCAACCAGAACATACTGATTGCTACTCTGTGTTAGGAACTACACCAAGTAGATGAAAGTGAACAAATCACACCTGGTCCTTACCCTCTAGTTGGGGAGGAGGTGGAATATTGGCTAATTACTGATGACATAGGCATATGCTATATTATCTGCATAAAATTCATGAGAATGTTGAGAGAATATGTGACTCCTAATTCACACTTGACTGAAACTGAGACCCAATATATATGCAGAGTGGCATAGGTGGGTAGGACAAGTAGTAAGAAAGAAGAATTTTCCGGTCAGGGGGTAATAGCACATACAAATGTCCAGAAGTCAGCGCAAGCATTACAGGGCATGGAATCTTAAGTGTCTAGCACAGGTGGCAGTGGTACACAGGGAAAGGCTGACAGTCAGGGAAGAAAAGATCATGGTAAAGACTTCATGTATTTCATGAGGACACCAAAAATCCACTGGTGAAATTTGAATAGGAAAATAATACATCCATATGTGTATTTTAATCTCACTCTGGAAACATACAAGCAAATTTATGAGGACCTAAACAGGGTACTGGAGTAGTGGCTAGAAAGACAGTTGCCAGAAACAACAGACCAGATAAGGCAGATGAGGTGGAAACTGGTTTATGCATTTACATTGGGGTAGAATTATGTTTAAGGAAGATGAAGAAGATTACATTTGTTTTTATTTTGAGAAACAGAGACACTACTGCAGAAAAACAGAACTAAAAGCCTGTATTGAAGGAAGAATTGAGGTTGAAACATTTGCTTGGACATTCTTAATGGAAAAAAGCCAGTTTATTCCTTCTGTGATCTGTCCATGTTGGTTGGTCCTGTTGAGCCGAATTCCGTTTTCTGTAGCTTCATGCCTTGGTCTAGCTTTGGCATCTAGGCACAATACAGAATCACTCTACCTCTTCTAGTCTGTGATATATCCCTTTGGCAGTCTTAAAGACATGGGCCATTCCTTCAAGTTTCCTTTCCTGAGTTCTATAGTTACTTCAGCACTGTTTGCTGACTCCTGCTCTTCCTAGATTTTGCATTTCCCATCTGTTATTCAGTCAAGCACTATCCAAACTTGAATAAAATTTGAGATCAGAAAGATTCCCTTCTGGAGCCTGGAATTCGATCCTTAGGTTTACATACTATTTTATTCTTGTCAGGGAAGCTACCTCCCTCTGTGAATGAATGTTTGGTCTAATCCTTTCTCCATCTCCCCCCACCCCCGCTGCCCTCTCAGTGAGATTTATGGTCACCTTGGATATTAAGGACAAGCCTGAGCCCAGAATCTCAACTAGAAGAACAGGTTTAGTGAGCTTCTCACTGACACACCCTTCAACAGCAACCAAGCAGGGCTTGGGAGCCTATGACCCAGTCATACCAGGAAGTAGATTTCCTGCCTTTTCTCCTCCAGTGAGAATCAAGGCATCAGTCATCTTTCATTGATGACTCTTGGTGATGACACTGAGGTAGGGAACACAAGAATGAAACATTGGCTCTATCTTCAAGAAGTTCAGCCTTGTTGAGAGAGAGTGTATACGTATATAGAAAGGGCATAGGGGACCACTGCTGGGCCTTGGAGGGCAATATTAGCTATTCAGAACGATGAATACATAGAACTAGGATGAAAAGGGAAAGGTACAGGAGTCAGTGCATCTAAGAAGGACCTAAGAAAGGAAAGGAAGGCATAGGTCATAGCAGAGTCTGTGTATACATGAGCATTGAAAAACACTGTAAAAGATTGGAACTGTATTGAGATCCTAGCTATAGAGTAGACTCACTTGCAGGCTGGGAAGACCACTGAGGCCTCGTGAACCCAAGAAACAAATGATTAAAGTGGTGGATAATTTGCTATTGAGTCTGTTGAACCTAGATAAATCAATCCTGTGTGCTGTTGTGCCCAGAAGCACAGAGTGCCATAATGTTCAGGTAGGATAAAACTTACAGGAAATGATTCAAGGAATCCAGAGAGAATCCTTCTTATCCTAACTTTACCTCATTCTAAGATGATATTTCCAGTACCCCTTCCTAGGGGGATACAACTAGAAGAAGGAACAAAGTATTCAAATGAGTCATCTGAGAAGCTTTGGGTAGCAACAATAAGTACTGGAATCTCAGAGAATTTTTCAGAGTCCCTTATTCACAAATTGTGATGATTTTCAAGATAGCACCATGATGCCAATCATGGAGTTGTTATTCTAAAGATGGGAGCATCATGTCATGATGCTGGCTGTAGGATAAAGAAGGGGACAAGTTTCTTTCCCAATAAACACAAGAAATCTCAACATTCCAAATTACCTAGTCAGTTTATGAGGCTTTGAAAAGAACAATATAGAGAACAAGGTAAGGAAACTTGAACAATGTAGAGAACAAGGGTAAGGAAACTTGAATTCTAATTCTGGCTTAGCTTTGGAATTTATGAATCATTTGACTCTTGGGCTTTAGTTTTCTGTTCACATTAAGTGTTCACTAGGTTTTGTTTCTTCCATGTTCCATAGAGAAGGCCCAGTTTTAGGACTTCTACAACATAGCCTCTTGCTGAAATATTTGAAGGATGACACATGGTTCCAATGGATTTAGAAAAACACATTTTTATATTAGAGCAATCTGCTTGTATATGTGTGTGTACTATGTATATATAAATATATGCATACATTTGTATCTTAGAGCAATCTGTCTGTATTTATAAATACGTATATATACACACATACATACATACATATCTGCGTATATATGTATAGTCACAATATCTTCTTTTTGTTTTGTTTTTTTTTTTTTTTTTACCAGTCCTGGGGCTTGAACTCAGGGCCTGAGCACTGTCCCTGGCTTCTTTTTGCTCAAGGCTAGCACTCTACCACTTGAGCCACAGCGCCACTTCCTGCTTCTTCTATATATGTTGTACTGAGGAATTGAACCTAGGGCTTCATGTATACGAGGCTAGCACTCTACCATTAGGCCATGTTCTCAGCCCCCACAATATCTTCTTATTTCACTAGAAAAGTCATTTTTTTTTGCCATTCTCTCAAGAGTATATATGAAAAGACTATTTAGGGACTGTTATTAACTATCCTGCCAACTCTGTGTCAAGTAAAATTCCTCCAATTTTTTTCAATAATGAGTAACTGAAACAGATCTCTAAGGCATTTTTCAACTTTCAGTTCTATGTTTCTTTAAATCTCTTAAGCAAATAGTTGACTACTTAACATTATGTGGTACTAGGGTGAACTTAATTACCTGTTGACTAATATTAAGCTCACTGGGATAAAAAGTGAGGCATGATTCACCTGTGAATCTCCAGTTCCTAGCACAGTACTTCATACTTAGTTACGAATTAAGACAATAGAGCTGTTAATGGATGGAGAAGGTCTCTGGGAAAGAAACTTAGAACAAGTTAGCCAAGGAGGTAAAAACAAAGATGTAATCATAATCAGCAAGGAAAATCAAGTACTGGGTGGCCAATATCTCAAAAGCAACAGAAAATTAGGGCTATAAAAATAGACACCAGGGCTGGGGATATAGCCTAGTGGCAAGAGTGCCTGCCTCGGATACATGAGGCCCTAGGTTCGATTCCCCAGCACCACATATACAGAAAACGGCCAGAAGTGGCGCTGTGGCTCAAGTGGCAGAGTGCTAGCCTTGAGCGGGAAGAAGCCAGGGACAGTGCTCAGGCCCTGAGTCCAAGGCCCAGGACTGGCCAAAAAAAAAAAAAAAAAATAGACACCAAGCTGGCCACTGGTGTCTAATGCCTATATTCCTAGCCACTAAAGAGGCTGAGATCTGAGGATCATGGTTCAAAGCCAGCCCAGGCAGAAAAGTATGTGAGAATTTATCTCCAATAAACTACTCAGAAAAGGCCAGAAGTAGTATTGTGGCTTAAGTAGTAGAACACTAGCCTTGAACAAAAGAAGCTCAGGGATAGCACCAGACCCAGGAGCTGAAGCCCTAGGACTAGCCTCCCGCACTCCTCTGCAAAAAAAAAAAAAAAAAAAAAAAAAAAAAAATGACACCGGCTGAGTGCTGGTGGTCCATGCTTACAATCCTAGTTACCGAGGAGACTGAGATATAAGGATCATGGTTCAAAGCCTGCCTGGGTAGGAAAATCTATGGGACTCTCATCTCCAATTAGTCACCAGAAAACTGGAAGTGGCATTGTGGCTCAAAGTGGTAGAACAGTGGTCTTGTGCAAAAGAGCTCAGGTACAGCACCCAGGCCCCAAGTTTAAGAACCATAACTGATGAAAACTAAAACCAAAGGAACACACCAAATTCCATAATTAATTCAGTAGTGACCTCTGTCTGAGAGATGAAATGCTGTGGGATATTAAAGAATGAGAATGTCATGAATAAATGTGAACAGCTGACATAAGTAAGACTTTCAAGAAAACCTGGTGGCAGAAAATAATAAGATAAGATGATTGTTAGCACATGACAAAAGCAAAATCCTTTGTATTTATCATTAGTGTATTTATCATTAATGCTGAAAATTTTATAGAGGTAAAGAGGAGACAAAGAATGGCTTTATGTCCTCGAAGAGTCAAAAGAGAGGAAGAGTACCAAGAATATAATTCACCCACTCCCCTAGTCTCTTCCACTTGAAAATCTGATAGCTCTCCAGATCCTGTTGAGGGGGTTGAACAAAGTGACCTTTTCAGTTCTTTTCCACTGTTTCTGTGACCACCAGTCCTACAGATCCTTATTATGACACATGGTTTATAAGAAAATGGCTAACTGTAAATAGCACCTTTGTAACCTAGTCTTGTACCTTCAGCTCATCCTAACCTGATCAAAGAGGAAATGGGCCATGCATGACATGCTGCATTTGTCTGGCAATGTGGCCCCAGGAGGAAGAGTGGAGCAGAAGAAAAATCACCACAATGGAAATCCTCCTTTAGAACTTGTCTGATAGTTCATTATGTACCCATGGGTATACTTCTTCCCTGTATTGTGGTTTTAGAAGAACAGTAGTTTGGAATAGGTGGCCAGAATATTTCTACATGCTATGGTGCCGAGTATTACAGAGTCATCCTAAAAGATCTTCCTGGGAAGCTGTTCTGGGTTTAATGCAATCATCAATACATGCTGAAAAACAGGTCTTCTAAGGATTGAGCAAATAGATCCTCCTTGGAAATTCACACTATGTCACCAGTCTGCCCATCAGCTCCAACAGGAAAACCCACATACTTATCAGTGACATTCTGAACCCTCCCATGTAGGCTGTGGCATTAGCATGACTGAGTCATATTTAGTAAAGGAAGACTGTTGTTGGGCAGTGTACTGATGGCACCTATGTAACTGAATATTGCCTTGGAGAACTAAGTTCTAAGTTCTGAGTTCATGACTTGGCTTGCTATTTGTCAACTAATCACCACATAGAATTAATGAGAGCCTGGTACATATTTGTCATTGAATATATCAGGGCAAATTATCCATTTATTAATTTCTAAAAATGTGCATTGGGCAACTATTTTGTGTGTGCTGAACCTGTGACTTGAATTCAGGGCCTAGGGGCTTTGTCCCCGAGCTTTATTGCTTAAGGCCAGTGCCCTACCATTTGAAGTACAACTCCATTCCTAGCTTTTTTTTTATTTTTTCTCAAATTTTTATTATCAAACTGATGTACAGAGAGGTTACAGTATCATACGTTGGGCATTGGATACATTTCTTGTACTGTTTGTTGCCTTGTCCCTCATGACCCCCTCCCTCCCCCCCTTTCCCTCCCCCCCCAGGTGTTCAGTTCATTCCTAGCTTTTTTGTGTGTGGTTTATTGGATATAAGGGTCTTGTGGACATTCCTGCCCAGGCTGGCTTTGAAACACAACTTTCATATCTCCATTTCCTGAATAGCAAGGATTAAAGGCATGAAACACTGGTGTCCAGGCGTGGGCAACATTGTGTGTGTGTGTGTGTCTCTGTGTGTGTGTGTGTGTCTGTGTGTAATAGATGACAAGATGGATGGATAAAGAAGATAATCAGGATGGAGCTTGACAATTATCTAGGAGACCCAGGGTCAATTACATAATATCACTTATCAGATCACGATCAAAGATGACTTTAGCTACAAATGACAGAAACCTAAATCAGAGTGGATTATGAGGGAATTAAAAACAGGATTCATTGAATAACACAAATAAAAAATAATGAAGAGCTTGCCAAAGTTCCTCGTTATCCTGTAGTTTCTTTGATGCCAACAGGTTTCCCCACTAGCAGAAGCTCTAGATTTGCATTCTTTTCCATTTATCTGTTTTGTACTGGTACTAGGAATTGAACTCAGTGCCTCTTGCTCTATCACTTGAGCCACACTCCCCTTCTGGCTTTTTGATGGTAAACTGAAAGTAAGAGTCTCATGGTCTTGTCTATCCAGGCTGGCTTCAAATTGCAATCTTCCCATCTCTGCCTATTGAGTAGCTAGGAGTACAAGTGCAAGCCACCAAGGGCCAATAGGTTTACATTCTTGTAGCTTTGAAAACTCAAAGGAAAGAATGTCTTTCCACCAAGAGCTGTAAAACAAACAAACAAAAAAACCGCCCTCTAGAATTTTCTTCCTGGTCCAGTTTGAGTTATGTGCTCTTTCTTGAATTATCCTATGGCCAGGCAGTGCTAGGTGCTGAATGACTGTACCTGTCATGAGTTCACCTACAAGATGCAGAGGTGATGCCATCTTCAGTGAAGCCCAAGAACTGAGAGTGAGGACAGGTAGCACTTCCAGAGAAAGGGAAGGATACTGGACTGGCCAGATCCTCAAATATTCTGTTGCCAGATGACACCAAGTTAGTCCTTTTGCCATTTGAAACCACCTCTTAGTTTCTTCTCACTGTTCTTGCCACACAGGGCAGCCTTCTTTTGAGGTGAAGTCCTTTGATGAACTGGGAATTATTCTTTCCACTGGTGTATCATTCTCCTCCCTCATGAAGCCTTCTTTAACATTTGGCCTCTAGATTCCTCCTTTTTTTTTTTTGCCATTCCTGGGCTTGGACTCAGGGCCTGAGCACTGTCCCTGGCTTCTTTTTGCTCAAGGCTAGCACTCAGCTACTTGGGCCACAGCGCCACTTTTGGCCATTTTCTATTTATGTGGTGCTGGGGAATAGAACCCAGGGCTTCATGTATGTGAGGCAAGCACTCTTGCCACTAGGCCATATTCTCAGCCCCCTCTTTTTTTTTAACCGATGTTACTTAAAATTTTATTTCACTCAATTTGACAACTAATACTACAGTGAGTTCAAGTATCTCTCCCCCAACCCCCCAGGAAACTCCCAGTACATTATTGCATTGCTCTCTGAGTGCTTTCTATGTTCTTCTAATCTCTAAAGCAAAACTTCAGATTCCTCAGTAGCAAGACCATGTCTGTCTTCTTCTTTCGTGTCACCTATGTCTCTCCAGGCCATGCCATACTTCAAGTACCATCCCAGTGAATCAGGGCCTTTGGGAAACTTTTTAGTGAAATATATGAAAGCCCCAACCCACAGGTCTCAACCTAAGAAGCCATCAGCCAGGGCAACAACCCTCTTTGCAATCTCAGAGTACCTGCCTTGCTTCTATCCTATGCTATCTCAGGGCCCTCTGTCACTCCATCAATGGCACCCTCATCCCCAGTTGGAAATGACTTCAGTCTCTTTGCTCCTGAAGTAATTGGAGTTGTGTGTCCTGGATGCTATTAGTATCTAGCTATCTTCCGGTTTAGGTTCAGGCAAGGTTCTTCTCTGCCCAATTTTGGACTATCTGTCAAGGCCAGAAACAGTATGGTGCCTTCATGATCTTTAGTCAACAAATCTGTTCTGAGTGCTTAACATTCTATGCCTAGAAAATGGTGACAAGGCTGGTGGAGTCCTGAAGTCCAGGAGTCCCACAAACCAGCAGGAAAGACTGTTGGATGCTCTCCCATTCATGAGAGAACGAAGTTTCCCAGGCCCCATAGTAATACCCTCTTTTCACCCATTTGAATAAGAAATGATAAGGACTAGGTATCCATATCCTAGATGCCTTGAGGAAGAGAGTTGGAAAGGAAGGGAAGGGGTGACAGTCAGTAGTCTATGTCATTGGCAATCAAGTCCTTGGACCTACAAAATGTATCCAGGTTCACTCTGCCTGTGCCTACCGCCATTGGTCACTTGCTGGAAAATCTTTGCCTTGGCTTTAGCCATTCATACCAGGAAGCTAATTAAGGCTCTCTCCAGGATTTTCTCTGGTCCTCTCTGCTTACACTAATGCACCCTAAATCTTGAAACCATCACTTCAAGAATACACTTCACATTGCAGGTTGGCATACTGGGGACCAGCTCAAGCCCAGCTGATGACTACATTGAAGGCAATGTGCAGCAGACAACTTGAATTGATCTGAACTGAATGAGCTGCTCCTAGTCATTTACGAAAGAAGCTGATTTATTTTAATGAGGGGCATTTCCAGATCTGCTTTTCACTGAATACCGGAAATCTCACCAAAGGTAAGCAGTTCCCGTTCTTCTCCCTTTTGAATTTAGAGGGGAAATTTTACCCAGGATTGCAGACCCTTTTTCTCTCCCCTCCTCTTTTCCTTCTGACATTAACATTAGTCTTAGCCTTTCACATCCACACAGGGATGAGGCGGGGCTCAGCTAATGAATGTTTGAGGAGTCCTTTGAGATCCTGGATGAAAGGCAGGCACCTTATAAAATACAATTAAAAATAATAGGGGTAATTACTAGCCAGGCTAGTCCACACAGGGTAATTAGAGAGTTTCAGGTTCTGACTCCATGCTGAAATACATGGGTTCAAAAAGCAAAACTGATGTGAGATTTAGCGACCACTGTCACATTTCCTCCAGCCAAGGATCAGGTGTCTTTTCTGATACCTGAGAATCACAGCAGATCAAAGCCAGGCCAGGGCCCTTTGAGAAGATCTATCAAACCTCTTTAGATGCCAACTGAGGACATTGAACAGCAAGTATGGAAGACCTATACCTTGGAGGCTGAGTCCCTGGCCACCCCAATTCAGGGTGTTCTATCACCACCCTTAATCAGTAGTACATCCTCTCCAATCTACATACTGGTGACCTTCTGTGTAGAGTCCAGGAATGAGAGTGACAGAGTTGAATCTACATCCTAGGTCTGCCATATGTGGAAGACAGTAGTTGGCAAGTACACTTTGGGTGCCTTCTTTGTAAAATAGAAGTAATAATATCTGTGTCATTGGGTTACTGTGAGGAGTAATGAGTCACATATAAGGAAGCACTTGGCATGGAGCACGTGTTCAGTTCAGTCTGTGGTCCTTGATTGGATAGAATGTTGGCCATTCCCAGCCTTGACCTAGAGTCCTTGCTTTATTAACTGTGTTTGGTTAGGTGTATTGAGAACTTATTATGTGGTTAATTTGGGGCTCACATTCCAGTACTTTATCACTTTATCATTTATTCATTGTTACATCCTTTCAGAGGTTCATGCTGATTAGTGGACTTCTCTAAGAACACATAGCTGAAAGAGGCAGAAGGGCTTGGATCCAAGCTCTTAGCCATATGCCACATTGCCATCCCTTGTGAAAAGAGGTACACACATTACTGTAGTCACATTAAAGCCCTCAAAGGATTATCTGCTGTGGTAAGGAAAGAGGAGAGTAGGAAATGTTGTAGCCTAAGATGATTCATTGACATGGTTTTATGTTCATGGTTGTGAAATTTGGACTATTCATATGAGAGGATTTAATTATTCTGAGGTGCTGCACTGATGAAAGAAGTAATATGACATCTCTCCCCCCTCTGCCCCACAAGAAGGGCAGTCAGTCCTGGTCATTGAGCTTGGAATCGAGAAATCTGGATCAAGTCCTAGATTGATCTGAATCAAGTCCTTAGACTGATGCCTTAGGAACCAAGTGTCTTGGCTCCAATGGCTCAGTCTTCTGAATCTCATTGTCTTCATGATTGCAATGTGACTGATAGATGACAATCACCAATTGACCCCTTCTGCCTGGTCTTCACTCTTCACACCTGGCTGAAGGGGAATGGGCTGACATCTGAAGCACTTTGTCAGCTGCAATTTGGCACGAATGCAAATCATTACTATTGACATTCACAATCACACTGACTTCCAGCATGTGAAAGGAATTGGCTAGAAGTCCAAGACCAGTGGACTCTGGGGAAACTGACTTAGTTTACTTGCCAAGTCATAGACAAAACATATTAATTCACCTCAAAGAACACTTCAGGGCTGGGAATGTGGCTTAGCAGTAGAGTGCTTGCCTTGCATGCACGAAGCCCTGGGTTCAATTCTTCAGCACCACATAAACAGAAAAAGCAAGAAATGGCACTGTGGTTCAAGAGGTAGAGTGCTAGCCTTGAGCAAAAAGAAGCCAGGGGCAGTGCTTAGACCCTGAGTTCAAGCCCAAGACTGGCAAACCGTGCCCCCCCCCAAAAAAACCCCAACAACCCCACAACAACCCCCAAAACAAAACAAAACAAAACAAAACAAAAACCACTTTATAGCATTCATAGCTTTCAGTTCAGATTGTTTGATTTGAAAGACGGAATTTTAGGGGACAAGTCCTTTAAAATTCAGTTGTAAATCATTACGTGTTCCATTTGTTTCAGGTTTTTTCCCTCCCTGGCAGAGAACAAAGATCAGAATCTGCTGGCACTTCTCTGTGTGTGTGGAAGAAAGCAGGCTCCTGGACAAGGCCATTGTGAGGCTGTCAAACATGGAAAATATGGAATGTAATTCAATACTCCTGATGTCTTCACCCACCAAGACTTTCCAAACATCTAGAAACTAGCAAAGTCAGGGATGGGAGCTTCTGAACACCTCAGAAGGCACAACTAAAACAATGACAATGCTTTAGATATTAAGGCCAGAAGTAACTTGAGGTCACTTTATGTCAGCTTCATGCCAGATTGCCAACTCTATCTATCCTAGGGATGGTAGAGGTTTCTTAGGGTCTTCTGGAGACATAATCATTCAGTAATTCAGTGATGGGCAACTTCCCCCTCACATTCTTAGAAATTCATGAAAACTCATTTTATGATTTGTTTCTGTGTATTTTCACCCACTGCTCAAGGATTTGTCATCTGGAGGTGCAGTGTCATGTTTGCTCTATGTAATAGCACTGCTAATGTATCAACCCCAAAACAACCTTGTTTAAGATTAAATCCCTATGTTAGAGAGACAGAAGGGTAAATTCCCATCTACTCAATTCTATCCATTGGAAAGGCTTGAATTTAAGTTCTCACCCAATAACCCAGTTTGGTAACTTTGGGAAATTTACCAAAGTAAAATTCTCAAATTTGAGTATACTTAATTTTAAAATCAGTAAAAATCAGTGGTACCATTCTATATTGCTGGGAAGATAAGAAATAAAGAATTTTCCCATAGTAGACAAAGAGAAAAAATAGTAACTTTTTTCTTTATATAAATTTTTTTTAGAGCTGGAAATGTGGCTTAGTGGTAAAGTGCTTGCCTAGAGTGTATGAAGCCCTGGGTTTGAGTCCTCAGTACCACATGAAGAGAAAAAGCCCAAAGTGGCACTGTGGCTCAAGTGATAGAGTGGTAACCTTGAGCAAAAGAACCTCAGGGACAATGCCCTGAGTTCAAGCTCCATGAACGGCAAAAAAATTGTTTTATTTATTTAGAAATTATGCTTGAATAGTTGTACAAAGGGGTTTTAATTCAATATGGCAGTTTATGATTACAATGCTTGTTGATCAGTGTAATCCCTTCCATCATTGTTCCCCATCTCTCCTAACCAAGCACTCTCTCAAGTTACCTGGTTTCATTTTCACACGTACATAGAAGATTATGACTGTATTTACTCTCCCTGCCTTCCTGCCCTTTGACTTTCCCACATACCTTGCACCTTCATGGTATTCATTTTGCTAAACTATATGTTAGTTGTTTTGAAAGAGTTAGACCACTGTGACCCTCCTCTCCATATACCATATTTTAGTCAGTATGTTTGTGTATATATGCAAAGGGTCCTGTATATGGAAAAACATTAGCCTTTACATAAAAAGATTAATTTCTTCTTAAAACATTACTGAGAGGCCTTTACCTGAGTACTTTTCTGGATGCTGTATACAGGAAAGCAGAACAGCACAAAGAAGGTGAGCTTGGCATCATAAGACCTGCTTTCTAATTCAAATTCTATCACTTAGCAGCTGCATGACAATTCCTGGTCAGCTAACTGAATCTTCCCAAGCCTCACCTTTCTCATCTCTGCACAAGGGTGTTTGTGCAGATTAAATGAGATGCCATATGTAAAGCAGGAGGTTAGTGCCTGCTGAGGCTTACGTGACATCAGTTTATATTAAAGGAGTGAGGGGAGTGAAGTTAACGCAAAGTCAAGGTCAAGCTGGAAAATTTTATTATGGGAATGTAAAGTAATCCCATTTAACTTCATTGTTCGTAATGCAGAATTATGTTTTCCTTGTTCACTTCCTAGAGAAACAGACTTCATATACAGTGACACGTTCTGTCCTTCTAGTTTGTTATGTTGGGATGTCCATGGGAGTCTTCTTCATTAAGGATAATATTTGTACCAATCAGGTGCACACCTGGCCAGAGAAAAGAAGAAGAAAAGGTCAGGTCTGGGACTCAGGTGGCTCCATCTTCTGTCCCCAGTAGGGAAACTAAGGCAGAGCAATCATACACACTGGAACAACAGGAAGGAAGGGGATGGGCTGGAGGAGAAGACTCTGAAGGCATGGGAGTGGCTAGGCTCTTGGGCTCTGTTTTCCTTAGGCTAAGATCATACTGGGAACTCTGAGCCAGTTTCCTGGAAGTCATGTCTGGAGCAGGAACTGTCCAGGGCTGTATCTTTATGTGGGGAAGTATGTGGGGCTAGAAAGGCAGTAGCTGACAGAGCTGTCACAACTCATCTTAGCCATCCATTTCTCTTTGTTTGACTCACCCAGGGAAATGCAGGAGAAGAGACAGAAACAGTGGCCCCATTCTAGCAAACCCACACAGAATGTCTATTGGGTTTCTGCTCCAGATCATAGGGGAAAGGAAAGCTGTGCTTCTGAGTCCAAGTCACCTGTGGGTGCTAGTAAAAAATCAGTGGATCTAACTGGAGCTGAGATTCTGTATTTCTCATGAGCTCCCAGGCTGTTTGGAAACTCTCTTGCTATGGAATGTAAAAACATTGCAAAAAAAAAAATACCTTCTACAACATGCTTTGCCATCAATAAGAGAGAGCTCAAGGAAAGGGAATCTAAGCTGGGAGTGAAGGCAGACCCAAGAGAATCTTTTTGAAGAACTGTACCCCAGTCTGTGGGATTCCATGTTATTGAAAGACCTAGAACTGTTATGGATAAATCCTTGCTGGCACGGGAGGGCTGACCCTGCAGCAATCACCATACCCAGGCAGGGCAGAGATTCACATTGTAGAATCATCTAAACAAACTCAAATCTCCTATATAGTGCAAACAGAAAAGAATCTCTGTTATCCTTGCATAGTTAGAGGGCTAAGTTCTGGCGACATCTGAGTAGGGAGTCTGGAATGAGACTAAGTTAGCATAGTCTTACAACTCCCAAGGTTATCAGTTAAATTTAAAATAGATTCTGGGAATATACTCAAAGAGTCCTGGTCTGATATCAGTATATCCTCATGCCTCATAAAAGCAATCACAAATTCTCTGAATATCTTCATGCCAGACCATGTAGATCCTCAACACTAGAGCTAACAAACCTAAGAAAATAAACTACCATGGGTACATAACAACAGAAACAACAAACCAGAGAAACGGTATAGCAAACACTTGAAGTATTGGAAAAAATATGGACTATAAAATAATTATGCTTAGTATGTTTAAAGATGTTAAAAAGAATAAAAATGAGTAAAGAGCAAGAGATAATAAAAGTGAACATATGTGAAAAATAATCAAATGCCAACTAACGATGAATACTTTCTTTAGCTATTATAACCCATACACTTTTTATTAGAAACCAGATCTATTGGGCCGCATTTCTGTGGCCATTAATGTAACTTCTCTATGCACTGTGCCTGCATCTAAAAACTTGAATGATGAATGTTTTTGTAGAACCATTTTCTGCCGATCCAACTTTTCTTGGGCTACTTTTAGTTTTGGGGTTCCTGGGCTTCTTTCCTTAGCTGTCTACCCTGACTTCTGGCCTTCTTCCTTATTTGACCTGCTCAGACACTCTTTAGATCCCTTCTCAGATCCACATTTCATGGCATACCCTTTACCTTTCCTCCCATTTCTTTCCTCTTCCTCCTCTTCTTTCTCCTTTTACTACTCTTCCTTCTCCCTCTTCCTTTCCTCTTCTTTAAAAAATGTCTCCTGTGCCTCTTCTTTTTATTATAGCCTTACTAGGTAGCCTAAGCTGGCCTCAAATAAGTCAGTCTCCTGACTCAGCCTAATCCATCCTGGGGTTACAAGCCTGTGTCATCACCACATTTGGCTAGAAGAGTATGTTTTAGCGCCACAGAAACACATTTTAAACTTTTTTTTTTTTTTTTTTTTGGCCAGTCCTGGGGCTTGGACTCAGGGCCTGAGCACTGTCCCTGGCTTCTTCTTGCTCAAGGCTAGCACTCTGCCACTTGAGCCACAGCGCCACTTCTGGCCATTTTCTGTATATGTGGTGCTGGGGAATCGAACCCAGGGCCTCATGTATATGAGGCAGGCACTCTTGCCACTAGGCCATATCCCCAGCCCGCATTTTAAACTCTTGAAAGAAACATCAAAAGATACCTGGTTAGGTAAATTGCAATGCTTGAGTCATGGTTCTGTTTGTTTTACTTTTGGAAGATAACTGGGAAGAAACTAATGGTGCCCTCTTGTGGGTAATGTTTGCACTGCAAGACCAACTACTCACCTGCTCTTCAGAGCTGCTGAATTGCTGAATGAGGCAGACAGGGTGCTTGCTGCTTGCTCCTAGAATTTACATTCTCAGTAAGGCAAATGCAAGACAAAGAAGCAAAATATCTGTCCAGGCAGATAAATGAACAGGTTCTTTTCCGACAGTGAAAGTAAGCAACATAAAATAGCACGATGTGCCAGAGTGCCAGAGTGGAAGAGGTCTGGAACATGGTATATGGTGTGTGTTCAAGGAAGACTACTTGGGAAAGGGGAGAAGTGGCTGATCCAATCCATGAATAGAAGATCATTAGCAACCATGTGAACCTCAGCGAGCAGCATCCTAGGCAGTGAAAGGGTGCTGAGGCAGGAAGGAGCTCAGAATGATTGAGCTCTCAGAGAAGCATGTATGGCACGTGACAAAGAAAATACTCGAGTGAGAGAGACTAGAGGAGATAGGCACACCAACTCACCTTGGTGGGAACGGGGCTATGATTCACAATGTTAGTACACTTAGCTCTTAGTCTCGTGCTCCTCCCTCATCTGTTTCATCAGCCAATCTAGCCAGCTGTGAGACTTCCCCTGTCTCCACAGCCAACCTCAGTCTCAGTGTTCATCCTCTCATTCTCCTCAGCAGACAAATGACCTGGCTCCTGGGGGATCAGAGTCTCATCCTTAGAACAAACCTGACTCTTATGGCTTCTCCCTTTCTCTGTGCCAGCAGAGAATAAGCTGACTGCTTTGCCTTTGCCATGCTGGGAAGCCATTCTCTAGTTCTTGGCAGTTCCATTATGACCTGCAGGCAACTGCAACTTTCTTATTAAACCTTTCTAGAGTATACTTTCTCCAACTGAGCCCTCAAATGACACTTGATCACATCTGTCATATTGCTTTCTTTTATGGTATCAATTATAACATTCAATTATCTCTTTTTTTTCTATATTGGATGCCAACTTCCACAAGGCAGAAACTATAACTTTTTCTCTTTTGAGGCGTTAGGTCCTCAAAGCCTGGCCTAGTTCCTGGAATTATGTCTTTGTGTAAGCCCAGTAATTCTCAATTTTCATTTTTAGTGCCCAGGCTATTTGCAAATGGAATGTTATGGAAACCTAGGGGCTTGTCTGATTACTTATAGGACTAGAAGAAATGGGATAAATATAACTTGAACTGTCTAGCTAGAAGAAAAGAACACCCATAGTCATAAGAGAAAGAGAGGATAGATGTGGAAATCTGAGTAGCACACTGGGCTCATGCTCACTGAGCTCTGGTGCCAGTCTCCTCCCAAAGGAAATCACAAGGGCTTCTCAGATTCTTGTTAACTCCAGATAAGACAGCCACTTTTGCAAGCCTTGTTCCAAATGGAAGACCATAAGGTCATTTTAGAGTCAAGAACTGTAAGAAAATCCTTCTACTGCAAGTCAATGCTAAGCTGACTTTCCACTGGAAGAAAGGAAAAGCCTTACTGAGCTATTTTCCAGTAATACTTTTTCATTTAAGTCCAATTTCTTTTCCTCAGGAAGTTAAATGATACAGAGAATCTGGAGCTCCAGCAACTGTGTGGTGAGGGAATCCTACAATGCTATTATCAGACTGATCCAATTGGAACATCAATACTTTGTCTTAAGTGCTTCTTTATTCTCTATTCTCCTGGGGAAAGCTGGAGAGGAAGCTGAAAGTATCCAGAATGTACAGCCAGTCCTACCTGAGTTAACATAGTTTATGGAGGATCTAGTATGTTCCAGGGTCTGGGAGGATCAACTGAGCATTCAGGCACAAAGGCAGCAAGCAGCGATTACTGTGGGGCATGGTTAGTGAGCAGAAGAAAAAGAAGTGGAAAGAAAGTGAGTTGGGGTTGTTTGGTCCCAGTAATCATGCTCATTTTCAGAACTGAGTCATGGACATTTGTTACAACTGGAAGTTTATGAACAAAAAAATGCTGATTTCAAATGATATTGCAACGTTATAGCAATGAAAACAGTGTCATAGCCAGGCACTGGTGGCTCATGCCTATACTGCTAGCTACTCAAGAGGCTGAGATCTGAGGATGGCAGTTCAAAGCCATCCCAGGCAGAAAAGTCCCCATGAGACTCTTATCTCCAATTAACCACTCAAAAACCAGAAGTGCCCCCTCATCAAGTAGGCTAAAGACTTAAAAAGAGACTTCTCTGATGAGGAAATGAGAATGGCCAAGAGACATATGAAAAAGTGCTCTACATCACTGGACATAAAAGAAATGCAAATCAAAACAACACTGAGATTCCATCTCACCCCAGTAAGAATATCCTATATCAAGAAAACTAACAATAACAATTGTTGGAGGGGATGTGGCCAATAGGGAACCCTACTTCATTGTTGGTGGGAATATAAACTGGTTCAGCCACTCTGGCAAGCGGTATGGAGATTCCTCAGAAGGCTAAACATAGAACTCCCCTATGACCCAGCAGCCCCACTTTTGGATATCTATCCAAAAGACCACAAACAAAATCACACTAAAGCCACCAGCACAACAATGCTCATCGTAACACAATTTGTCATACGTAGAATCTGGAACCAACCCAGATGCCCCTCAGTAGACGAATGGATCAGGAAAATGTGGTACATATACACAATGGAATTTTATGCCTCTATCAGAAAGAATGACATTGCCCCATTTGTAAGGAAATGGAAGGACTTGGAAAAAATTATACTAAGTGAAGTGAGCCATACCCAAAGAAATATGGACTCTATGGTCTCCCTTATAGGGAATAATTAGTACAGGTTTAGGCAAGTCACAGCAGAGGATCACAAGAGCCCAATAGCTATACCCTTATGAACACATAAGATGATGCCAAGTGAAATGAACTCCATGTTATGGAAACAATTGTTATATCACAGTTGTAAGTACTTTGAATGTGCCATGTGTAACTATAGCTTCTATTATTGATGATGTTCTTGTATCACCTTCCTCTGGTTGTATCTACACTATCTCTGTAATTTTATCTGAGTATAGTGGAAACTGTGTATACTGGTATTAGAACTAGGAAATTGAAAGGGAATACCAAAATCGAGAGACACAGGGTAAAAAAGACAAATGACTACAAAAGCAATACTTGCAAAACTGTTTGGTGTAAATGAACTGAACAACTCATGGGGGGGGAAAGGGAAAGGGGGAGGGGGGAGGGGAGAATGAGGGACGAGGTAACAAACAGTACAAGAAATGTATCTAATGCCTAATGTATGAAACTGTAACCTCTCTGTAATTCAGTTTGATAATAAAACTTAAGAAACAAACAAACAGAAGTGGCCCTGTGGCTCAAGCTGAAGAGTGCTAGCCTTGAGCACAGAGAGACTCAAGGACAGCGCCCAGGCCTTGAGTTCAATCAAGCAATATGACATATGAAAATTGATAGGATAAAGGATAAAAATCACATGATAATTTCAATAGATAAAATCACCTGACAAAATGCAATATATTTTTATAACAAAGTATGACTTATAAGAGAATTTATTTTAATCCTCTTAAGAGTATCTATGGAAAACCCTCAGGTAATAGGATACCTAATGGTAAAAGACTAGTAGTTCTTTGGTATGATCCGAAACAAGATATGGATGTCCAATTTTGCTATCTATATTCAAAATTGTTATAAAATATTATGGAAAAGGAGGGAAAGATATTAAGTTCAGACACCCCCAAAGAGGTAATAAACAGAGATCCAATATACGAAGACTTTCATTGTACAAAAAATCAGCTTTATTTTTTGTTCACTAGCAATAAAGAATTCAAATACACAATGGATGGTTAAAAACAAAAAGTAACACTTAGACATGATAGATTAAATGGGGATCTAACATTCACACAGAGAGAACAAACAAAGTTATTCTTGGGAGAGGATGACAAAAGGTTCAGTAAATATGTGCATATGATCATATAAAATGAAGGTTATAGAAATGAACTCCAAAAAATAATTCAAAAATGAAATTGGAAAAAATCCACTAAAATTATATAAAAAGGATAAAAATGCTTGAAAATAAAGTTAACAAAGTAAATTTGTATACTAGAAACATTAAAACACGATTAGCATAATGTAGAGATCTAAATGAATGCAAAGATATCCCATGTTCACAAGTGGGAGACAAGAGAACAAAAACTGACTAATCGAACACAATTTTATGAAAATACCATGTAGCTGAAATTGATGTGGGATGACAATGATCTCCAAATAGTCAAGGCCATTCTAAGAAGACGTAGAAGCTGAATTTCATTTTTTATTGCAGAATGTACACAAAACTACGATAAATAAGCTTTTGTGATAGTACCACCTAAAGATAAACAAATAGAATTGAATCTGAACATAAACCCACACATACAACATTAATTGGGTAATGTTAGGAAAAGATTGTCATTTCAAGAAATGGTACTGGAGGCTGGTGGCATGGGCCAAGTGGTAGAGCACCTGTCTAGCAAGTGTGAGACCCTGAGTTCAAACCAAGTACTACCAAAAACTGGTACTGAAACAGCTGGATACTCTCATGCAAAACAATAAAGTTGGGTTGCTAAGTCACATGTAAAAATTAACTCAAGATGGATCAAAGACATGCATGATTATTAAATTTATTAAAATATTTGAAGTAGAGGTAAATCCTTGCAACCTTTCAATGGGCAATGAATGGTTTCTTAGATATGATATCAAAAGAACAACAACAAAAATGTAGGTAAATTTGTATTTATCAAAGGCGAAGGTAGTTAGTTGCCCATCATTGTTTACAAGCTTAGGATGCAAACATACATTCCAATACTCAGCTTGTTTGCAATATTTAGTGTGACATTTAAGAACTTGCTTAATTTCCCTGAATATCCTACCCTAATTCCTGAATTAGAACTCTAAGAATCATTGAATAAATTTATAAATGTTTATATATTTAGTAAAGTTTAAAAATATTTATGGCTTGGTTTATTTGGGCAGAAATTATTTTTCTTATCTTTTCTTTCTTTTTTTGTTTTTGAGAGCAAGATCCTTGAGGAGGAAGAAGTGAAGGGCAAAATTTTGCATATTGTCATCAGAGGGATGAGTAAGAAACAGGAAATACATTTGGACACTAGGTGGCAGTCACAGATTTTTGCTGACATTGCATAAGCAACCCTTGACTGGTCAGTAGGAGACCCAGGCCAGTGCTGCTCTTGGAAAAATGCCTGAGCTTTTCAAGTAGGGAAGGGACAAAGGGAGGGAAGAAGGGAGGGAGGGAATGAATGAATCACACTAAGAGAAAGTATAAAGTCTAGGAAATGTCTCTGCCCACTGTCTATCTATCCACATCAATGCAAAGCAGGAACATGAGGGGGAAACCATGTTGTTTCTGCAGCGTGGGCATTCACAGATGTCTGTGAGCACACCATCGCCTGCCAGTGTAGAGCAATATCTATGAAGCCATTTGCTTAGAATTCTGGCCTTAAGATCTACTAAACCTACTATTGCTGCATGACTGCTATTACTGCCATTGCTAAATCTGCCTAGTTAAGGTATTTAAACTTACTGATTCTCAGTTCCCTCGTGGTGGAATGTTGTAAGGGGTGGGAGTGAGTGTGCAGCAGTCATGACATCGATACCACACTACACTTGTCCTCTTCATCATCTTAACTATCCTCTCCTCCCCTCAAATTTCTGTAAGATCTCTAAAGCCCAAGCATGCAACCCAAATTTCTGAGTCTATCAGGTCTGAAGGCACTCAGCATGAAGCCACCACTGGTCTTTGGAGGCAGAACTGCTCTGGTGCCAGCCAATGAGTGCAGGGTGTGGCTCTTCCACTTGCCACCTGGGACTGTGGGAGAGCCCCAGGTTCCACTTCCCTTCTTACTTCTCTCTAAAGAAGATATCTTTTGTGAATATGAACTGAGGTTGTAAAGCCCTATGAATTTGAAATATGTCTACAGTTGGTACAATTCTCTCTGTTTTACAGGGAGCAAAAGATGGAGATTGTTGCCTTAGAGTTGTCTCACCCGACAGTTCTTCTCCCACATCTCTGAACTTCTATGTGATTTCTATGTCACCCTCTTCTCCCCCTCTTTCTTCAAACATGGCTCTTCCTTGTATACTCTGCCAGCCTAGTTTTCCCACTTCCACTATCTGGCCAGGGTAGGGCAGGGCAAGCTAATGGAGGTGGTTGCCAGGGACTGGGCACAGGGTTGGGCAATTGAGGGCAGAGGTCTGGGCACAGAACTGGATTCTACTTAGGCCTACAGTGGAGCAGGCCCCAGCACTAATTCCCTGGGGACCAGGTGGCTCTCAGGCTGTCCTTGCTGGAGGAAGGAAGTCAAAGGGGCCTCTATCAAGTCCTCTCTTTCTGTGAAGCCCACCTTTAGTGCTGGGGAGGTGAATTCATCCCCACTTCCATATATTTGTGCTGTCTAGGGTTACACATTGGGACACCGAGGACTTAGTGGGCCAGAATATGTAGAGTTGAAGACGCCTTACAGTCTGCACCCTTTCTCTCAGCCCTCTGAATTCTAACCTGCCCCTACTTCCCAGCCCAGCCCCAACCCAGCCCAGTGGGCCTGTCTTTATGTCCTTCCATTCCCTCTGCAGAACTCTCTTTACCCTTCAGGACAACCAGTCTCCCCTGGGAGGTTGTATCCAGCCCAAGACAGCATCTCTCAGCTGCCTTCCACGGTGACACAGCGCATATCATGCTCCATGTTTTGTTTTGTTTTGTGTTGGCCAATACTAGGATTTGAACCCAGGGCGTCACACTTGCTCATTCAGCACTCTACCACTTGAAACACTCCTCCAGTCCAGGTTGCTGTTTTCAATTGATGTCTGATGTTTCTTCTCTACTTTCAGTCTGGAAACACTCTGAGAACAAAGCTGTATTGTTGATCTATTGGTTCATATTGGCTCATTCAACCATTTGTCCACATTACCGGGTAGCCTGTTTTGGGTGCTAGGGTTGTCACAGTGAGCCAGGCCAAGAGTCAAATCTAAAAACTACCTAAGATACAACAGATGGAGCCCAGCCCTGCTGGTTGTGACCATGTTGCTGAGAGCCCTAATTATATAGCCCTGATTATATAGCTGTGATTTTTCAGTCTTGAAATCATTAGTAGAGCTTGCTTTTCAAATTGTTGATAACTTTAGATTTCTCTCTATTGTTGTTGCTTTTTGCATTACAGATACTGAGGAGCTAGGAATACAGGCATGAACTATCAATCTCCAGGTAGCTCATTTAGTCATTCACTTGTTTGTTTCTTATTTGTTTGTTAATATTAATTTTTTGCCAATCTTGGGCCTTGAACTCAGGGCCTGGACCTTGTCCTTGAACTTCTTTTGCTCAAGGCTATTACTATAACATTTGAGCTACAGTGCCACTTCGACCCTCTTCTGTTTATATGGTACTGAGGAATTGAACCAAGGGCTTCATGCATGCTAGGCAAGCACTCTACCACTAAGCCAGATTCCCACCCCCTGGTTCATTTATTTTGATTGATGAATAGCACTTCATTTTATGGATATTTCACCACTTGTTTCACCACTCTCTCAGTGAAGAACATCTTGGTGCTTCCGACATTGACAATAATGACTAATACTGCTCTACACATTGGTTAGCAGGTGTTGGTGTGGGCATAAGTTTCAACTCATTTGGATAGACAGCTAGGATCAGGATTGTTAGGCCTTATGGTTTGTCTATATTTAATGCTATAAGACATTTCTAGACTAACTTCTGGGATGCATAACATATTTATTCCCCCAATGCACGAGTATTTTTGTTGCTCAATATCTTTGCCACAATTTAATATTGCTAATATTTTAGAATTTTGTCATTATATGGTATAGTATCTCATTCATTTTTTCTTATATTTGCATTTTAATAATACATATAAAAATGAATATTTTAAAATCTGTGCTTATTTCTCATCTATGTATTATCTTTTATTAAGTATTTGTTGAAATCTTTTCCCTGTCTTGTAATTGGGTTGGTTATTTTCTTTCTTTTTTTATTTTTCCAGTCCTGGGGCTTGAACTCAGGGCCTGAGCACTGTCCCTGGCTTCTTCTTTTTTTGCTCAAGGATAGCACTCTACCATTTGAGCTTTAGTTCCACTTCTGGCTTTTTCTATATATGTGGTGCTGAGGAATGGAACCCAGAGCTTCATGTATATGAGGCAAGCACTTTACCACTAGGCCATATTCCCAGCACTTGGTTATTTTCTTATTGCTGTGTTTTAAGTGTTACTTGTTTCTTATTTCCAAGTCTGTGTTTTGCAAATATTTTCCCCAGTCTGCTTGTCTTCTACTTTTCAAATATATATTTGTTGTTCTTGTTTTCGTGCTTGTACTGAGGGTGCTGTCCCTTAGCTTTTTTCCTACTTGAGTGACTCACTGATCCACTTGTAGCTTTCTGATGATTGTATGTGTGTGTATGTGTGTCTATGTGTGTGTGTGTGAGAGAGAGAGAGACAGAGACAGAGAGAAAGACAGAGAGAGACAGAGACAGAGAGAGAGAGAAAGAGGGAGAGGGAAACAGAGAGTGAGAGAGAAGAGTCACATGAGTTTTCCTGCCTAGTGTTGGCTTTGAACTGCTTTTTATCAGATTTCAGCCTCCTGAGAAGTTAAGATTACACATGACCTTTTGGTGCCCAGTTTCTTAACAGTTTTCTTTTCAGAGCAATAGTTATAGCCTACCTCAATCCCTGTTGCTGGAGATGAAATTGGGAATTTCATATTTGGCCCCTGTTGACTGATTTTGGTGTTTTCTTTAGTTTTCTTTCTCCCCGTCCTCATCCTCCCCCCGCTCCTCCCCACCCTCAACTCGTCTTTGTCTTTATGTTTTTCTTTGTGAGACCCTATCCTGCTGACTTTGGCTGTGCTGGCCCCCATCCTGTGATCCTTCAGCTTCTGCTCTCTAAAGAGTCTTAATTTCGTGTCTAGTCATGGTGCTAATTGTGGCTTGTTGATTTCCAAATTTTCAAAACAACCTTATTACTAGGAATAATTTTACATGTTCAGCAGTGAGATAGCTTGGGAGACGCAAGATCTCCCTGGTTAACATGGCTTCTAGATGTCAAGGCATCATAAGATACAGAAATTTAAACTCTTAACCAGCTAGCCTTTTAATTAATGGTGAGGACTAGATACTCTTTCCAATGTGTTTTTCTGATTTTGCTATTATCTATTTCTCCATCTGTGAATTTTGGTAAAAGAAATAAAAGAAATAATGGTTGAACCCATTATTAGAATTGCAGGTTTTAACATCTTTCTCTAGATGACAGATTCACTGGGCATAAAATCAGTAACAGTAACATTTAACTGAAAGGTACCCTCAATCTACTGATTTTGAATTGATCCAACAACAACAATAATAATGACAACCATTTCTAATTCATTATGATCTAGTACATTTGTAACATTTTTACATCTTTGCCTTAAAAATTTAAAGAATAGAATTATACAAACCATTCTTTCAGACAACAGTGAAATGAGTGTAGAATTCAGTTACAGGAAAATAGTGAGAAGTCCTCAAATATTTGCCCATTAAATGGAAAACTAGCAAAAATTATACAAGTTTAAAGAGAAGTTTCAAGTTATATGCAACAATGATACTCACAAGTCAATATGTTGGAAATGAACTGTACAACTTGGTGTGAGGAGGTGGGAGGGAGGGAAAATGGGAGAAAAACGAGAGAGATAGGATAACAATTTTTGACAAGAAGGGTACTCATTACCTTATGTTTGTAACTGTAACCCCCCTAGGTATATCAGCTTGACAACAAAATTAAATTAAAAAGATAAATATAAAAATATGCTCAGATTCATGAAAGTTAAAGAAAAAAAATCTGCAAGATGCAGCCAAAGTAATCCTTATGGAAGATTTTGTGTAATTGAACAGGTAAAGAAGTAAAGAGGGGCTGGGAATATGGCCCAGTGGCAAGAGTGTTCGCCTCCCATACATAAAGCCCTGGGTTCAATTCCCCAGTACCACATATATAGAAAATGGCCAGAAGTGGCGCTGTGGCTCAAGTGGTAGAGTGCTAGCCTTGAGCAAAAAGAAGCCAGGGCAAAGGATATAGCTCCTAAGATAAACAGAAAGCCCACAGACTGGGAGAAGATCTTTACCGGCCATTCAACGGACAAAGGCCTCATCTCTAAAATATATGCAGAACTAAAAAAATTACCTTCTTCCAAAACAAAACCGCAAAGAACCAATAGCCCACTCATCAAGTGGGCTAAAGACTTACAAGGAAACTTCTCTGATGAGGAAATGAGAATGGCCAAGAGACATGAAAAAGTGCTCTACATCACTGGCCATAAAAGAAATGCAAATCAAAACAACATTGAGATTCCATCTCACCCCAGTAAGAATGTCATATATCAAGAAAACTAACAATAACAATTGTTGGAGGGGATGTGACCAAAAGGGAACCCTACTTCATTGTTGGTGGGAATGTAAAACTGGTTCAGCCACTCTGGCAAGCAGTATGGAGATTCCTCAGAAGGCTAAATATAGAACTCCCCTATGACCCAGCAGCCCCACTTTTGGATATCTATCCAAAAGACCACAAACAAAATCACAGTAATGCCACCAGCACAACAATGTTCATCGCAGCACAATTTGTCATAGCTAGAATCTGGAACCAACCCAGATGCCCCTCAGTACACGAATGGATCAGGAAAATGCGGTACATATACACAATGGAATTTTATGCCTCTGTCAGAAAGAATGACATTGCCCCATTTGTAAGGAAATGGAAGGACTTGGAAAAAATTATACTAAGTGAAGTGAGACAGACCCAAAGAAACATGGACTCTATGGTCTCCCTTATTGGGAATAATTAGTACAGGTTTAGGCAAGTCATAGCAGAGCATCACAAGAGCCCAATAGCTTATACCCTTATGAACACGTAAGACGATGCTAAGTGAAATGAACTCCATGTTATGGAAATGATTGTTATATCACAGTTGTAACTACTTTCAATGTCCCATGTGTATCTGTAGCTTCTATTATTGATGATGTTCTTGTATCACCTTCCTGTGGTTGTACCTACACTATCTCTGTAATCTTATCTGAGTATAGTGGAAACTGTGTATACTGGTATTAGAACTAGGAAATTGAAAGGGAATACCAAAATTGAGAGACACAGGGTAAAAAAAGACAAACAACTACAAAAGCAATACTTGCAAAACTGTTTGGTGTAAGTGAACTGAACACCTCATTGGGGGAAAGGGAAAGGGGGAGGAGGGCGGGGGGTATGAGGGACAAGGTAACAAACAGTACAAGAAATGTATCTAATGCCTAACATATGAAACTGTAACCTCTCTGTACATCAGTTTGATAATAAAAATTTGGAAAAAAAAAAAAAAAGAAGCCAGGGACAGTGCTCAGGCCCTGAGTCTAAGGCCCAGGACTGGCAAAAAAAAAAAAAAAGAAGAAGTAAAGAAAGAACTCAAATCCACTATCTGAAAATCCATCTTAAGGAGTTTAAAAAGACAAAAAATAGATATTCACAGATAGAAAAGAATGCTTACAAAACCTCATTAACTATCAATGATGAAAACAAGAAATCAGAGGAGAAAAATGATAAAATCAAAACCTGAACATTAAAAAGGTCAATAAGGGCCAGGAATTTGGCCTAGTGGTGGAGTGCTTTCCTAGCATGCACGAAGCCCTGGGTTCAATTCCTCAGTACCACATGCACAGAAAAAACAGGAAGTGGCACTGTGCCCAGGCCCTGAGTTTAATCCCCAGAACTGGAACAACAACAAAAAAAAAAGGTCAATAAAACCAAAACCCCTTAACCAGGTAGAGAAAAGAGAAAGGTGACACAAATGATTGGTATCAGGACAAGCTTACAGGATTCATGGACATCAAATAGGTAAATAAAGAATATTATGAACAAATCTATCCCATGAACTGTGCTAGCTTGTTGCTCAATTGTTGGACAAGTCTGACTTGAGATCCACAAAATTTTTCTACCCTCTAAAGAATTTCTTTGAGATCTTTAGCAAGGAAGTTCTACTGATAACAAATCTCCTCAGTCTTTTTCAGAGACATTTTTTTTACTTTCTCAAATGGTTACAATAGATTTAGAGTCCTAGGCTGTTGGCCCCCTCCACCTCAAGACTTAATGCTCTTGTGCTATATAAATTCTGAAGAGAGGTAATTCTTTTCTTCTTTCTATGTAGGTAATACTTTTCTGGAGCCATTCGAGACTGTGTGTCTTTGATTCTTGTAATTTGAATGTTATATGTCTAAGAAATGATCTTGCAATTATGCCTGGCATTTTCTGAACTTCTTGAATTTCTGGTTTATCACAGATTCCGCTGAAATCAATTTAAGCCTGGCATCTATGGTCTGTGCTGGTAAATCTACCTATTCAGGAAGAAAGTTCTGGTGGATCCTGGTTGAAAACCAGCCTTGGCAGAGAAATCTGTGTGACTCAATCTCTAATTAATCAGCAAAAATTCAGGTTGGAGGCATAAATCAATGAGTACAACGTCAACTGTAAGAATGAAAGCAAAATGAGCATGAGGTCCTGGGTTCAAGTCCCCATACTGGGCAAGAGGGAAAATGATCCAGGAGAGTAAAATTAAGAAACTGTTTCACCTTTTATCTCATGCACCACTTCCTGTCAATTGGAAGGAACATGAAAAGAAATCTATTAAGGCTATGATAAAATATACTACAAAGAAGTCAAGGGCCTTAAATGTTCTTAGTTACACAGGCTCCCAGAAAAACCTCACACTGTCTGGCATTACTGACTAGCTGGCAGAATGAAGCTCCAAAACAATAATCACTTGTAGAGAAAGTTACCCAGTAGGGTGGGGATGGGTAGAGGTTGAAAGATAGAAATGTAAGATAAAATTTTTTTAAACATCTGGTGAGAAACAATATCTCAACAAACTTCACATTCTCATTTGCCAGTAGGTCCCAGGACAGGAAATCACAGGGTTGTCCTGTATCTTGATAAGAGACACTGGGGCGCCATGGTTCACTCAAGCAGTTCTCTCCAAGGCAGGGTAGTGCTCTATGAACATTGTCAACCCAGAAGGTTCTTCATTTCAGCAGGCAGCACCTTACCATCCCTGCAAGAAAAATGGAGCAAAGGTAAGACTTTACCAAAAGCCCATCTTAAAAACGCCTGTGTCTTTCCCCTGCCAATCCAATCCATATCTTTTACTGGTGGTAGTTTCCTGGGAACCAATGGGGTCCATAAGAAACAGGAGATTTGAAGCTTCCTCTTGACAACTTTGTGTACTAGAAGAATTGACTCTAAGATGCTGAAAGTTGTGAAGCAGGAATTTCCTTCTTGGTAGAACTTGTCCCCAACTATCTTTTATTTTGGTCTTTCAAACTCTTGAAATGATAAGACATGTGCTACTTTCCTTAATTTAGGAAAGCAAGATGGAATGCAAAAGTGCCTCCTCCAAACAAAGTGCTGGGAATAAACCAGTCATGTTTTATTCATTTAAAATTTTTCTTTTCTGTGTATAAGTGCCAGGGCCCTAGGAAGTAACAGATAACCTAAAATGGGATGGGTAAGGTTGGCTTAATTGACCAGCAATATGTTATTGCAGGTAGGTTTAGAGAAAATATATTTAATGATGAAATTTTTGACCGTCATGGAGAATGATGGGGAATGTTAAAGGGAATATAATATCACTAGATATTGGGAAGGGGAAGTTATGAAAATTGAGCTAGCTGAAGATAGTTTTAGGAAAGATGCACAGATAGATTCTCCATCTTTAGTCCATTATTAGTTTGCAATATAATGGAGAGAATAAGGAGACAAAATTAGAAACCAATTTTCTGTTTTTTTGTTCTCTATAGAGAGCAAGTTTGTCGCATTGACTAAATCTACCATACACAGGGGGGAAATTCTATTGCGATTGCACATGTATGTCACCTTTAAGGACATAAAGAAGAGTAGAAAAATGGGACATGAAAGGTCAAGTGAGGAAAGCTATTTCTTCTCATAGTCTCCTATCTTTTGTGTTTTCTAATACCTTCTCTATTTCAAGGTAATTAGATAAAATTTTCACTCTATCTTCCCTCATTTGTTTGACTTCTTTTGTTCTTACCTCCTTATCTTATAGCATATCTTTTAAATAATCTCTCACTTGGATTAAGTTACCTAATAATACACATAAATGGCATTTTCCTCATGATATGTCATTTACAGGAAAATAGATGGGCCCTGAAAAAATTATGTTAAGTGTAGGAAGTCAGGATCAGAGGCAAAGGACACATGTTTTATGTGGAAGTTGGCCCTAACTTATAATCATATATAAAAACATTTACAGGGTCATATGTAAACATATCATCTCAAGTATGGCCTATGCAATGGAGGTTTGCAAAGGGGTAACTCCTTCAATGACTAAGATGGGACATAATTGTCAGGAGGAGGGAGGTAGAGTAAAGGGGGCAGCTAAATGGAAAGAGAAAGAATAGGCAAATACAGTCACATGTGAAAATGTAGGAAGGTAACGACTGCCAGCCATGAGGTTGTGTTTATACCTGAGCATAAAAGACAAAGAAGATCAAAATCCAAGAGTTTGTTTTATGAGTTCTTCCTACCTCCTCTTCACTAGTGTAGTCATTAGAGCTCAATACCATTAAGGGAATTTGGATTTGAGTTTCTCTCTCTGTTATAAAACATGCCAGTTTTGTAAGACATGAACATTATCAGCCTTTACATACTGATTCTCCTTTAAGTTTCCAATCTCATGATACCCCAGTAGTCTTCTTGGGAGCTCCTCACATAGTGAATGTGAGGCAGAGAATGGTGGGGAAGTCCTGGAATCTAAGGAGATAGAGATGGAGTTGGATTTGCACTTCATATGATTGAGATGATTTTGGAATTCATCAATATCAGATTCTTCTTATGATAGATGAGAATAATATTTCCAATATATAGTCTCCTAAAATTGTGTGCTAGAGGCTGGGGATATATTAGTGAACCGCAACAAAAACGCAGCAGATGTAGTTATTACGGAGTTGAATTTAATGAAAGTGGGAAAAAGGAAAAAATAAATATGTACATTGGAATGTACCACTTCAAACAGTGTTCAGTAACACAAAAAAAATCAGTGAGCCCAAGGGAAAAGCATGGTCTAGTTTTCTTTCATACTCTCCTCAGGCCAAACAGGGGTATAGGAACTAAGAAAACATTTAGTATATGTTATCCTTGATACAGAGGTTCCTACCATCCTTCCCTCATCACCTCTTTGTCCTGTATGAGCTGTGGGCAGTCAGGATTGGATGGGACCTTTTCAGAGGCAGGTAGAAGCACAGGATTTGAAGTGTTATCTGTGCCCCTTCATCCATCTTTTTGTGTATCTATTTCCTGGGCTTGTTCCTTTTCTGTTTCTAAAATCTGCAGATCCTTTTCTAACAAAACATGAAGGAGATCAAATCTAATCATACAGAGTATACTTTTCCAAACTTCTTTCCCCTTTCCAGGTGTAGTGAAGCTGCTGGGTTCCTGAAGGGCAGTAACATCAGTGCAGAATTCTTAGCTCCTCTATTTCTTTGTATCAGATCTGGGGCAAATGACTCAACTTCTTTTTCTTCCTATGTAAGATGGAAATATGTATATCTGACAAGTAGCTATTTATTGGATTAGTAGAGTCCATCAATGAATCATTCGATCATCTGCTACTGCTCTGTCATTTCTGAGTATATTCTTGCTTTACAGCTGAATTGTGTCATGAAAAAAAATGGTATATTTTCACAACATTCCCCTTAATTTCCTACAACTTGTCTCAAAATGGAAAGTATTAATTTCAAACTCATTCTAGAAGACTAGTCTTTAATTCTGGCAGGAATTAGAAAACTTCATCTCATTAGCTTAAAGTATTATGGAATAAATGACTTATTAGACAAATATAATGGATGTTTTCATAATGCAAGCAAGTGTTCAATCTCCATTTATCAGTTTTAAGTCACCATCTTTATCACTTCCACCATATTCAAGCTAGTCAAGCATTAAGTCATATAACCAGATCGTGTCCACATACATCTAATGTAGATTGACTGTTTCTCATGGTTTATTTCACATGTCCTCTGTTAGAAGCCCAGCTGTATCTCTTCTATTCCTTCTCCTTTGACTGCCTTGATTGACCCTGATTCTATTGCTCTCTGATCCTTTGTGGCTGGTTTACTAAAGATTTAACAGTTTTGTGTATGACTTTTGGTGTCAATTATTTTTAATCTTAGGAGTTCACAACATTGGCTTCATTCATCATTTTTACACAAATATTTTAGTTAATAATTCTATGAAATAGTATATTATTTTAAATGGCACATTGAAAAATAATTTTAGAATAATCTTTAATAAGAAAAAATTAAGATGTAGTGATATACAACAATAAGTATACAGCAGATGTGTTTTGGGAAATGATTGTATCCAAGTGAACTAAAACCACAATGACCCATGGCCACCCTTAGTTATTTATTATAAAGCCATGCCATTTGGTTGTGTAAGCTGGATACATTGTTGCCTATAAGCAGACACTTAGAAAAGGGAGGTGGACCAAACAGTATGAGCTGGGGTGGGATGGGATGAATTGATGTATAAATGGAAACAGATGACCAGAAACATCTCTGTGAGGATCCTGACTCAAAATGGCTCTAGTCTCTGGCTTGCTCCCCCAGACCTCATGCAGGAGATCACAGGAACTGTCCAGAATCTTGAGAAGCTCCATTTCATCACTGGGCTTTACTCCAGAACCCCCAGGCTTCTCCTGATTAAAAAACAAAAAAAAGGAAGCATACTCTGACATCAGGCTGTAAAAGCTCTTCCTCTTCACTTTGAGTCAACCCTACAACTGTGCATAGAAGAATGGAAGAAAGGGAAAGGGATGTGTGAGAGAATCAGAGTCCCAATAAGCATTTGCTCTGAGTTAACATCCTTCTATTTCCACATGGAGTGACATATGTGACATTATGGTAGGGTGCTGCCTTCAGAAAAATGAAGTTGATAGGAGATTCTGAAAACTGAGTACAGGTAGACCTAATGATTGAACTTTCAAATGAGTCAACTAGACCAGCTAGAAAATCTAGTCAACTAGATTTTCTTGCTGTATTCTCTCTTTTAACCATTCAGATCTTTATCATGGAAGCGAGGAATGCTGTCTCTTAAATCTATGTAAGTAGCAAGGTGACACAAAAATATTGTTACCTAGAGCTTAAGGTTTTATTGTTTTACCATCTTACCAAAGTTATTCTTTTTGGCATGTTTTAGAAATATCATGGAAGGAAATGTAAGCTCAAATGGGAATAAATGAGTAGCACTACTTGATATATTTACAAAGAGAAGAGTTAATGGAAACAGACACTGATGGCTGGTAAAGCATCCTTAGGCAAACAACAGTGAAACCTTATTCCAACAACTAGGCTTAAAGGGATGGGGGAAGAAGAAGGCATCATGAGAGAGCATAGTGCTATCTACACTTAAATCATTACAAGTGTATAAGTGGGAAGGTGGAGAAACCCTGCTATTGCTAACACACAGTCTCACATGGAGGGACCTAGAAGATGAAACAAAACTAATCCTTTTTTTCTGCCATCCTGTCTCCTGGTTTTGTGTCAGAAGCTTA
Organism: Perognathus longimembris pacificus; assembly: GCF_023159225.1. Classification (NCBI taxonomy): domain Eukaryota; kingdom Metazoa; phylum Chordata; class Mammalia; order Rodentia; family Heteromyidae; genus Perognathus; species Perognathus longimembris. The sequence goes on along the minus strand of NC_063173.1, from coordinate 26,136,474 downwards.
AGTCAACCTTAGAGAAGGATAGGATCCTATTGAGGGGTGTCATGGGAGACACATTTATGGGCTGTCAAACAGAGTAAAGGAAGGTGGAATAAAAATCCTTATGAAAGATGGAATCCTGTTGCTGGGGATGCGGCTTAGCAGTAGAGTGCTTGCCTAGCATGCGTGAAGCCCTGGGTTTAGTTCCTCAGCACCACATAAACTGAAAAAGCCAGAAGTGGTGTTGTGGTACAGTGAAAAGAAGCTCAGGGACAGTGCTCAGGCCCTGAGTCCAAACCACAGGACTGCACACACTGCCCCCCCCAAAGGAAAATGGGGTCCTTTCCTCATAAATCATATCTTTTTTAGTTCCTGGGAGTTTTCAATCTAATTACATTGAGTTGCTTCTCATCTTACCCCACCATTGTTCCCGCGCCCCCCCCCCCCCAACCTCGTTAGCAGCTCCTGTTTCTGTGGTAACTTATATAGAACATTTATAATATTGTTGAAAAATTCTTTGGTTGTGAACAGTAAGAAAAAGAAAACATATAACTTATTGGTTAGATATCAGTTTGGCTAATTCAATTAAGAATCACTACCGTAATGATCGTAACAAAAACTGCTTCAGAGTTTTATACTCTTTAAGCAGACTAAAGAACTTCTTCTATTGACTGGGAATGTGGCTTAGTGGTAGAATGCTTGCCTAGCATGCATGAAGCCATGGGTTCAATTCCTCAGAACCACATAAACAGAAAAGCCTAGAAGTGGGATAGTGGCTTAAAGTGGTAGAGTGCTAGCCCTGAGCAAACAAAGCTCAGGGGCAGTGCCCAGGCTCTGAGATGAACCCCTGACTGGCAAAAAAAAAGAAAAAAAAAAGAAAAAAGAACTTCTTCAAATATGCTGTTTCTCAAAACCACAATGGGTACCTTCAGCCTTGTGGTTTCTCTAGGACTTCAAACCGAGTCAGATCTCCAGCCTGTGGAGAAGAAAAGGCAAGTAAGGGAAGGATAATTGCTGACTATTAGTTCTGTGACTCCAGAGTTAGGCCAGTCCATCTGTTTTTCTATCATTGTTCAGTGCCATAGTGCACCACCCAGCATCAATGGAGACTGGGAAGTAGTATACCTTATATGGTATATAACTCAGAAAATGTGTGGCCAAAAGAAGAATGGATATTAAGAGTACTTAAAATCTCTCTAGCCCCATGATTGCCTCTCAGGTCCTATGACCATGTGAAGATTTGGGAGTGGGGGAGGGCTGGAGGGGTTTCTCAGAAATAAGGGATAATGAAACAGTAAAAACGGAGCAAGGATCCGGGAAACATGAACTTGATGAAGTGATCTCAGGAAAGACTTTCTATCTACATAAACCTCATTTTTTTCATATATTAAGTGAAGGTTGATGAATGTAACAGATGAATTAAAGGTCTTTAAGAAGAACACGAAAAATATTGAGCAAAATATCAAATATGAAAGTGAGCAAAAATAAAAGAATCTTCTGGTTATGTAGTTTCAAGTTTGGATGAGGAACATAATCTTAGCCGAAAAGATCACAAACTATAATGTATCTTTAGCTTTTCCTCTCATTCCTCATTGAAGACAATCAAGCCTATAGGAGCTTATCTGTCAAAGAGTGAACATGATGGGTGAACTCAGTACTGGTTGCCTCTGTACCTCGAAGGAAGATGCATCCTCTTTCCTTTTCAGGATCCACTATTCAGCTGAGTGCTCTGGATTCTGAAATCATGGCTGTTTTTGTAAAGCAGAAAAAGCTCCTGAATTCTATTATCTGGACCCCATTAAGTTTTACCTAATTGTGTTTTGTCCTTTGAAATGGCTTTTCTTCCTCCCTGTTTCTTTAGTCTGCTTATATTACATTTAATTACAGCTGGAATATTGATTATTACCTTGGGCATTATTCCTCTGCTTTTTCCTTATTCAGATGGTACTCAGCAGTGTTGAGTACAAAGGGTTGGTCAAAAGGGTAGAGCTAACGCAGTTGGGATAGATTGAAATCGAAACTATATGAGACTAGGGACAAATCGATCATTTTTCTTGGTTCCAACTGAGTCTTCTTTGAAATAAGAAAAACACGAAACATTTTCAGATAGGCTTGAGAGATGATTTAAAAAAGAGAATGTCCAACAAGGTTTCAATAAACTGCTATTATTCATTGTGTGAACTTTCCTCTTTCTCCATTTTCTATCTCTAAGAGCATCTGCCTTTGTAACACTGACACTGCAGGCTTTACACTCTCCCACTCATTTCCTTTCACATAGATGCTTTCCTAAGCAAAGAAAGTCTACTAAGGATATCCTGGGAGAGAATGGAACATATTGAAATGGGGTAGAATTATATTATATACTCTGTATAAGGTTTATTAAAGTAGGTAGCCGACATAGGAGAATACCACAAGTTATTCAGGCATTAGAGACAAGTTTATTCCTGAACTGCAGGCCTGTGGCCAAGATGATGCATGGCCAGAGAGAAGGGTGACCCCCTCAGGCTCTGCCTTATCTAGGGCAAGGGTGGGGAGGTGTGGCCAGGTGAGGAGACATGGCTACCTGTGGGTATGCGGGTTACCTAGGTCATACAGGTACTGGTTGGAGACTTTAGACAAGACGGCCCATCTTCATGGAGCCCTTCCACGGTGGGCCTTACACTCTGCAGCGCCCTATTTAATCATTCCCCACAAGCATTCTGTATTTCAAATACCTCTTTTCAGAGGCATCCAGTCCTCATTCTACCTTCCTGATTCCTCTTCTGTACTGCTGAAAACTTAAGCTTCATCACCAGCTCTCTTCTTGCTTGATGTAACAAACATGCTTGTAGGTATTCAGCAAAGTCATGTTAAATCCTCACTATGAAGCCTGTCCGTGGTCAGAATCAGTCATTTGGGTCCCCACACAGAGTTCCTCACAAAAATATTGATGCCGAGTGAAATTTTCTTCCTAATGTTACATGCATCAGTTGTTTTTCATTTTTATTTTGTATTTAGTGCAAATCATCCAATACTGTAGGAATCCTACTGCACTTTTTTCTTTTGTTGAAATAATAGTGGGCACACATATGCTACACATAGATCTAAGTTGTGGGAATGAATCACACTTTCCTCCTGTCTTCAAGGGCTAGCATACTGAAGACATTTCTAGACTGCCTTGGTAATCATTGTCATGAATTGCCAAGACATAGTTCATGGTTCTCCCATGGTCCTAAAACAAAGCTTCTTTTTTCTATTCTGGAGGGTAGGCTCTTAGTCATGGAGGTAGCATGATCACCTTTGTGTCTATAGCTCTAGTTCAGTGAAGGTGTCTGGATCATAGAACATTTCCATATTATTTAGAGGAGCTGAGTTGGACAAAAACTGGATTTGAATCCATACTCCGGGACCCCTCAAGTATTGATAATTCACATAATCACTTCAATCCTTGTCCCCCAACTCTATATAACAGGGATAGTAGTCACCAATAACAAGATAAGATGGTCCTGAGAATAAGGGGTCATACTGCAGGCTCTAAAATCTTGTTTGTGTTTTCAGCAGCACCAGTGGTGGTTTTGTGAGCCAGGATTCAACCACTCCATCCCAGTGGACAGAAGCCACAACAGTGAATGAAACCGATAAGTGGTTTAACTCAACGTGTGGCACCACTCTGGTCCCAGAATTGGTAAACCTCATCATTGCCCCAGTTGGGCTGACAGGAAATGCAGTTGTGCTCTGGCTCCTGGGATTCCAAATGCACAAGAATGCCATTTCAGTCTATATCCTGAACCTGGCTGTGGCTGACTTCCTGTTCCTCAGCTGCCTAATTTTATCTTCTATGATGGCTGTCATTGACAACTTCACCTTATTCTCTGTCATCTTAAGCACAATGACAATAATTTTCTACACTGCAGGACTGAGCATACTTAGTGCCATTAGCACTGAGCGCTGCCTGTCAGTCTTATGGCCCATCTGGTACCACTGCCACCGCCCAAGACATATGTCAGCAGTCATATGTGCCTTGCTCTGGGCCTTGTCTCTGATACTGAACATCCTAGAATTGTGTGTCTCTCTACTTCTAGTCACATCTTATGATTTGCACTGGTGGAAAATTGTGGATTTCATCATAGCTTCATGGCTGTTTATTTTATTGATGATTCTCTCTGTGTCCAGCTTGGCACTACTAGTCAGGATGTTCTGCAGTTCTAGGCGGATGCCACTGACCAGGCTCTATGTGACCATCTTGATAACAGTGCTGGTCTTCCTTATCTGTGGGCTGCCTTTTGGCATTTCCTGGTTCCTGGTAAGCTGGCTTACTCCTGTTCTTTTTCTCTTCTGTTATATTCATCCAGTTACATTAGTTCTATGCTGTATTAGCAGCTGCACCAACCCCATTATTTACTTCTTCATTGGGTCCTTTAGGCAACAGCGGCAACGGAGAACCCTCAAGCTGATTCTCCAGAGGGCTTTGCAGGATTCTCCTGCTGTAGGTAACTATGGAGACAGCAATTCTCAGAGAACCCTGGAGATATTGGAGAGCAGAATGTTAGAGTGATCCTGAAGCCTCTCTTTTGATCAGACAAATGTGGTTTTGAAAGTCCATAGCACAGTCATCTTACACTCTGGCTTTATAAGTGTCTCAGTGATTTGCAATGCCTTCAAAGTGAGCCAGAGCCAAAGAAACTTAAGACTATGGTTTCCCTCATCAGGAATAATTAGTACACATCTAGGATAATCCTAGCTGATCACTATAGCTCAATAGCTGTGTACATATGAACACACAACATGATGCTAAGCAAAATGAACCCCAAGTTATGGAAGCAATTGGTTTAATCATTGTTGTTATTGTTATTTTCAACATGCCATGTGATATTATGCTTTTTTCTTTTGTCTTTGTTCCCCCATGGTTTCACCCCGATATCACTGTAACTGACTTCAATATCCTGGATATTGTATGTGTGTATTGCAATTAGGGAAGAAAGCGGAATATCAAAATGGAGAGACAAAGGATAAAAGACAAACCAATGCCACAGCAATACTTATGAAACTATATGCTGTAAACCATCTGTACAACTCATGGGGAGGGAAGGAAAATGGGGTGGGGAAAAAGCAGGGGGGTGGGCAAATGAGGGAGGAGGTAACAAGTTGGATATGAAATGTACACACTGCCTTACATATGAAACTATAATACCTCTGTACATCATTCTGATAATAAAGAAATAAATTTTCAATTTTTTAGAAAAAGAAGTCTCAGTAATTTGTACTGCCTTCAGATAGAACATTTTTGAGAAAATTGGAGATAAGAACGTCTCTGCTTTTTTGAAGTTATTAATAATTTCCTCAAGGTCCCTGTAAACATTACTTTTTAAAAATTATTACTTCCATGCTTTTAAACTTTTTAACTATCTTTAAGTAACTGTGCAGTAGAGTTTGAATTTAGCCAAGCAGTTTAAGGATATGATGAATCTTGATCAATGTCACCCCTTTCAACATTCTCATACATATTTGTTTTTTTTTCTTTTGAGCCAGACATCTTATTTCTTTGCCATCCACATTGCCTATTAAATGCTGTTCTTGGATTTTTTTTCATTGCAGTGGAAAGAACTATTCCAAGGCATATTCTCAAATCTATAAACATTTTCTCTAGAAATTCAATAAAAATGAAGATTCCTTACTTGTCTCCCATGCTATGTTCCCCAGAGAATTATATGGTGTCCCTTGATTTGAGACAATGTTACAGTTAGAAACTTGGTTTTGAAGCAGTGAGCTTTGCTTTACCTAAATACCACACAAGTTTTCTATCATTAGGGGAAATAATTTTCTTAGAGTCATAGTGCCCTACCTAAGAAAAATGCATAATATTAAAATTGTTATAAAGTCTCCTAGTGACATTTTTCCATTGCACGGTAACAAGTTGCCTTTGGATTCAGGTACCCAAAACTATGGCATATGCTTTTCTCATCTGGTTATTTAACTCTTACTTACTAGAGTCTACAGATATATCCAGCCAGTTTCTTGTATGTCCATAAATCTTGCATATATGTGGCATGTCAGAGGAGGGCATCATGCAATCCAATCAAGCAAATACTGAGGTTATTGGGTTCCCCAAATCTATATCCAATGCCATTAGAGATCTGGAATAGGCTTTTAGATTAAAAGAGTAAGATTTGACTTTCCCATAGTCATGGGCTCAGAGGGTGCCACCAACATAAGTTAAGTACTCCCAGACATGTAGGTGTCTATACTGTGACTGTAATCACAGTGAGAAGCTGCATAAACTGTGAAGAGACTCCTGTGACATGCTTTCTGCAACCTGATGTGGTGTGCATGGGGCACCAATATTGCCAAGATACATATGTTGATTGTGAAAGTACATATCACTCGATTTCTGTTTGCTAGAATATTAGTGTAGCACTTGGAATAAGAAATCTTAAAAGCACTTGTCTAAACTTCAGGCATCTGTGTTAATATTTCTAGCTTAAATAAAAAACAGAAACAGAAAAGTCGATGAGAAGATCGCCATGTGTGCAAGGATAGTGATAAGTAATAGTGAAAGACAACTTACCACCCATATTATCTCTGACACATTTGACAGTCACACACATATTTGAATTCACTGAGGAGAGATAAGAATCCAGGTAGACAGAAAAGGAAATTTATTGAACCTCTGATCATATAAAACAATATTTATTGAAATTAACTCTAGGAAATGGAAACAAGAGCTTTTTCTTTTGTTGTTGTTTTTGTTTTATTTGTCTTGTTTGTTCATTTATCTGACTTTGGGAAGGTAAAGAGGACATAGAGGTGGAAGGATAAAGGGTGAGCAAATGCAGCAGTGGTACCCATTAGACACTATGATGAAAATGAACTATACACCTTGTGGGTGGAGACTGGAAGGAAAAACTGGGAGAGAATGAGGGAATGGGTAACATTATCCAAAGATAAATGTACTCTTTACCTGAATTATGCAACTGTAACCTCTCTGTATACCTAGAGAAGCCTCACATCACCTTCCATCCACTTGACATGGATCTGGGGGAGGAAAATCCTTGTAGGCAAGGCCCGGAGCCAAGATGGTATCTGCTTCTCCTACTTCTCCTCGCATTGCTAAAGACATGCTTTATAATTAGTATATTTGTGTTTGTAACATATTTTCTGAGAAATAAGGGCATTGAAGAGAAGAAAGTGCATGGCTATTGGACTGATACCAAAATAACTACTTCCTCACCAGTGGCGAAAATGGCAGCTGTTAAAGCCCAGGATTACTGCAAGGGGGAAAAAAAACCTGCAAGAGAACTGTATGAGTGACTTAGAAAGAAATCTATTAGTAATGAAGAGAAAGACCCAGAGTCTGAGAAGCCTCCCACGCCCCTAGCTTTAAGAGCTAGAAAACCCATTTTAAATCTCAAAATTTGGACTTGGTATTGGGGCCTACAACCCCATCCACGAGAGAGAAACAGTTAATTCCCACCATAGGGGGACCTTTCTATGAGACATATACAATAGGAAGTAGGACTTGGAAGTCCCCCACAGGAGCAGCAGTTAATGGGAAAAAGTTGTTGACCACACTCAGCCAGGAAAGATTTTGGACAGGATATTATAACCATGAGGGAGAAATGAAAGTTAGGATTAATGGCAAAACAGTGAGATGCACAAATCTTTCTATTTGGAAGAAAATAAGGCAGTTTGGAAAGCCATGGTGCACAATGACTCAACATAAAAAGAAAAAAACGGGTAAATAGTTACAATAGTGCTCAAAAAAGAAAATGTGTGCAGGAAAATATCCACAAGGAAGGTGTACCTATGCCTATTTTGAACCTGATAGTAAACTAAAAGGATAATAGATTCCAAAACACAATTACAAAAAAGAGAGAGGCCCTTTGAGACTTTACAGTTACTAACCATGTTAAATAATTGGTTAACTTATTTGGAACTTGGAAGGATAAATAAAAAATAATGCAGAAACTGCAAGCTTCAAGATAAAGAGATGTCTCACATCTCTGACCAAAGCTTTATTGTAGTTAGAAACCCAATGTCTAGTTGGACAGGATATGTTAAAATAACTATAAACAGCTGAGCAATATACAAACAATTGGTTAGAGTTTACTAAAAAAGAAAAAAAAAACCTTGGAGTTATATGTGAAAGATGCTTGCTTTAAATAAACAGATCCTTTTATGTAACCATTTTTCTGCTTAAAAATAGTATAAATAAAGACCTCTGAGCTATTTGGGCCAGAGGCTAACTCATGACTTTTGACTCCTCCTCTCTCATTCCTGAGCCAACTCCACACTCTTCTTTTTTTAAATTTTATTAATTAAATTTTGTTGACAAGGTGTTGTGCAAAAGGGGTACAGTTACATAGTAAGGCAATGAGTATATTTCTTGTGATATCTTACACCCTCATTTTTCTTTCCCTTCCCTAGATCAGGTAGGTATATATACAATATCCAGGGTACCAAAATCATATACAGTAACCACGTAGAGTACACCAAAGGAAGTTCGCCTAGAACTTTAAATGTAACGTCAACAGTAGAATCCTCCTGTGTCCTTCTCTTGGAGTTGTTTTTGCTTATCCTCGTCTTATATGATCCTGTGTACATAGCTGTTGAGCTATTGTCCACACGCTTCTTGGTACCCTGTGGACTGCTGAAGCTGGTCTTCGGCAATAAAATGTTCAGCAACAGCACGCAAGAAACAGGAATCAATAGTCTCTACACTCTCATTTTCTGGTAAGCCCCCAGACAGGGAATCATCTTGAGTCAGTTGAGCATCACAGAACTCCAAGGTGGAGAAGTGTCCTGTAGAGAATTTCTTCACTACCACACAGTGCAGCCTATCATACAAAGTGGAAAGAATGGAGGAAAGATAAGATTAAGAAAGAACCTCACTTTAATTGTGTTTAATTTTTTTTCCCCAGTCATAGGATTTGAACTCAAGGCCTGGGTACTGTCCCTGAGCTCTTCTGCTCAATGCTAGTGCTCTACCACTTAAGCCACAGCAATACTGGCATTTTGGTGGCTAATTGGAGATGAGTCTCACAGATTTTTCTCCATGGACTGCTTTGGACTGTTCTTAGACTTAGCCTCATGAACAGCTAGGATTATAGGTGTGAGCCATCATTCCACTGGGACACAACTTGATTTTTACATTGTGACCCAGATTTTTATCCTTTCACCTTGGGATGGAGCATCATGGGAACCAACTGTACCTCTAGCAGGAACAAATGGGTTATGAAGCTTCTTCCTTGCGACTTTTTACTAGCAGGCTAAACTCTGGGTTACTAGATAGCTATGAATCTGAACTGTTCCCTTTCCTGGGACATTTCCCTCTACTCTTCATTTCAACCATCCAGATTAACTGAAATGGTATAACATTTGTTACTTTCCTTCATTTGGAGAGACGAGGTACATGAATGCTCCCCACAAACAGTGTTGTCAATAGAGCAGCCATGTATTTGACTTTACTTTTATGCATGTGTCAAGTTTCCAGCTGGAAACAGAGGGTTACAATAGAATGATTGATGGGAATTTATTCAAGGGACAACTCACTAGTATAGGTTTAGAAAAAAAAATTACACAGGATGTTGATAACTTTCCCCACCAGGGATAGTAGTTGGGTGAGATGAGGGAATGTAACATCAATAGGCTTGGTGAGACAATGGAAAGGAGGAGCTATCAGAATTCAGAGCTAGTTGTAGCTGTAGCTATCCTTTTAGCTCTATTATAGGATAGAGTCCCATGACAGATGATAAGTCATATAGCCATTGTTTTAGACTCTAATCAAGGAAACGTAAAAATTCCAATTTGCTGTCTTCTTTTGCTCATTATCCTCTGATAGTAGATATATTTCCTCCCTGGTTTTAGGGGTAACAAAGCTCAAGAAGAAAAGTACTCGTTACCTTATTTATATACCTATAACCCCTCTGTACATCACCTTTGCAATAAAATAAAATAAAAAGCAGGGACATTTTGTTGGCAAGTAGGAAAACATTATGTCTCTCTATATTTTCTTTACTCTTTGTATTTTCTGAGACCCTCTATATGTCATAGTATATATATATATATACATATACACATGTATATATGTGTGTGTACTGACATAGTATTCAGTCATTAAAAAGAATAAATTATAGATATTTATGATAGTATTGTATTGTCAGAACTGAGGACCATTATGTTAGATGAAATGAGACTGACACAAAAGGTGGATCAATGGGTACTAAGTTATCAATAGATAGCTATAAGACATTCTAGGGCGGGGGATATGGCCTAGTGGTAAAGAGTGTTTGCCTCCTATACATGAAGCCCTGGGTTCAATTCCCCAGCACCACATATACAGAAAACGGCCAGAAGGGGCGCTGTGGCTCAAGGGGCAGAGTGCTAGCCTTGAGCAAAAAGGAAGCCAGGGACAGTGCTCAGACCTTGAGTCCAAGGCCCAGGACTGGCAAAAAAAAAAAAAAAAAAAAAAGACATTCTAGTGGGTTATTGTACATTAGGGCATTTACAGACAATGACAATGTGCTCTCTATCAAAATTATACAAATTCATTTTGAAACTTTTCACCATAAGGAAATTATTTGTTTAGTCTGATTTAAACCTTACACAATGTATACTTGTATCAAAATATCACATAGTAACTCCTCAAGAGATATAATTTTAGTACTACCATGTATCAGTTAGGATAAATACATAAATTAATAATATAACTTTAAAAATTATTATGTAGAGAAATGTATACATTTTAATGAATGCTGTCAAATCAATGTGTCCATGTAACTCAAAATCTAGTAAACACACCAAACATTTTTATATCTCGTGAATGTCCTTTGTTCCCATTCTATGGCCCAGAGGAAGTCATTGTTTCCATATTTTTGCAGAGTAAGTTCCTTCTGAAGTCTCTGACTTGTGGTTTGTATCTCTCCATATGAAATTTCCCTGTGTCTGTGTCCTAATCTCCTCTTCTTAAAGAACACATCATACGGTTTAAATCATACACAAATAAACTCCATTTCAACTTGGCTCCTTATTTAGATTCCATGTGCAGGTCTATGGAATTCTGAGGTACTTCTACATACAAATTTGAGAAGAACTTACCCAGCCTAATACAAGATCTTAAAAACCACAACACAAAATCTGGAGAAGGAATTCAATGAAGGACTTTCTTGAATAACTGGAATAGGTTATAATCCGTATTGCATTTAAGAAATAACATATAGCTAAATTTAGTTATAGTATGGCTCATAAGAAGGAAAATCAGAGGCAAAGACACTTTAAAACTTTAATATTAAGCTAAACAAAAATAAATAGGAGTTTTATTGAATGGCAGATGTTTAAGCTATGTGAACTTGAACTATGCATTTTATGGAAGTCAATTAATATACTCACTTACATGAATAAAGTATAAATAGAAATATAATTTTACTATTGGGTAGTAATTATGAAAAGTGGCAAGTATAGAGAAGTGGTTAGTGGCCTTTGGATGATGAAAATGATAGAATTCATGAAACTTTCGACTTTACTCATTTCTATGTCATTTGGAATTAAAACACATATACACACACACACACGAATGAATGAATTAGTGAATTGCTAGTGATAAGAAAAATAAGGGGATAACAAACAGTACAAGAAATGTATCCGAAGCCCAATGTATGAAACTGTAACCGCTCCATATATCAATCTGACAATAAAAAAAAGAAAGAAAAAGAAGAGGAAAATGGAAGTCAAGAGTGGCCTTAAATGACCCTATGATACACTTTAGTCTTTAAGTTATTCAGACTCACAAGCAATCCCACAGGGCTTAATATTGCTTTTGCTCATAGGAAATGAAAAGTTTTGGTTTTGCGAATACATTGAAAGGGAGGTACACACTAGGTAAAATAACAGCAGAGAAGCCAAAAAATAAATGGCTAATGGGCAGAGGTCTAGAAACATCCCTGGGAGATGAAATGGAAGGGGAAATTGGATATGAGTTGTAATTATGCAGATGTTCAGAGACATCTCTGTGGAGGATACCTTCTCAAATTACTCAGGTGGTGGATGAAACCACAGGGGCTGTCTAACACCTTGGTAAAGCCTCACTAGCCACAGGATTGTTCTCTGGCTCTTATAGTAAGCCCCTGGTTTTACAAAGACTAAAGGGTCCCCTGGCATCCTTCAGTGTCAGAAGGACACCATGTGAACAGGTTACCTCTTCAATTCCTGACAGAAGAATGGAAGAAAGGTAAGGGTTTGTATTAAGATTTATCTTGTTTCTAAAGTTTTGTATGGTTTTTGGCTTAAGTCCCTCTCGATGTCTACCTTGTATCCTTTGTGTGGGGCAGAATGGGGCTTCCATAGGGGAAGGTAGGAGACAGGAAGCTTCCATCTGAAAACTAGGCACTAGCAGCCTCATCTGCAGGGGGTGAGGGGAGAGCACTCTCCATGGGGTTCTCCAGATAATTGTCCCTTCTTATCCAAGCACTCTTTTCTATTTTTCAAATTTTTATTATCAAACTGATGTACAGAGAGGTTACAGTTTCATATGTTAGGCATTGGATACATTTCTTGTACTGTTTGTTACCTTGTCCCTCATACCCCCTCCCTCCTCCCCCTTTCCCTTTCCCCCCCATGAGTTGTTCAGTTCACTTACACCAAACAGTTTTGCAAGTATTGCTTTTGTAGTTGTTTGTCTTTTTTTTTACCCTGTGTTTCTCAATTTTGGTATTCCCTTTCAATTTCCTAGTTCTAATACCAGTATACACGGTTTCCAATATACTCAGACAAGATTACAGAGATAGTGTAGGTACAACCAGAGGAAGGTGACACAAGAACATCATCAATAATAGAAGCTACAGATACACATGGGATGTTGAAAGTAGATACAACTGTGATATAACAATCGTTTCCATAACATGGCGTTCATTTCACTTATATGCTCCACCTTTTCAAAGCAAGAAATGTCTCCTGAATTTTCTTATCTATTTCTGATATTCAACCAATTTCTCTTTAGGTTTCTAATTGGTTGGATTCTCCTCCTTTCTGTTTCTGGAGATTTTTTTTTAATGGGTTAAGAACTTATTTTTTTATTTATTTCACTGTCAGAGTGATGTACAGAGGGGTTACCGTCACATATATAAGGCAGTGAGTACATTTCCTGTCAAACCTGTTACCTCCTCCCTGTTTTTTTTTCCCACCTTCCCTCCTCTCCAGTCCCCCCCCGCCGCTTCAAGTTGTACAGTGTTTTTTGCAGCTTATTGTCTTGTAAGTATTACTGTTGCATCGGGTCACCTTTTACCCTTTGTATTACATTTTCTAGTTCAGATAAAAGTATATGCAATACCCAGGGTACTGACATCAAACACACTAACAACAAGGGTAAAACAATAGGGAAGAAAAATAAAAGGCATAATTTCACAATGTATGTTGAAAATAACACCAACAATGGTAAACCACCTATTTCCATACTTGGAGTTCATTTCGCTTAGCATAATCTTATGTGATCATATGTACATAGCTATTGAGCTACTGTGATCATCTGGTAGTACTATCCTAGTCATATACTAATTATTATCCATGAGGGAAAACATAGAGTCTATGTTTCTTTGGGTCTGACTCACTTAACATAGTATGGCCATTATGAAGAAAACTACTAACAACAAATGCTGGTGGATGTGTAAAAGGAGAACCTTACTACACTGTTGGTGGGAGTGTAAACATATTCAACCACTCTGGAAAGCAGTATGAAGGTTCTTCAAAAGGCTAAACATAGAGCTCCACTGTGACCCAGCAAACCCACTTTTGTGCATTTACCCCAAGGCTTACAAGGAAAACCATACTAAAGCTTTTATTGAAGCACAATTAATTAGCTAAAATATGGAATTGTCCCAGACACCTCTCAGTAGAAGAATGGATCAAAACATTTTGATGGGCTGGGGATATGGCCTAGTGGCAAGAGTGCTTGCCTCGTATACATGAGGCCCTGGGTTCAATTCCCCAGCACCAAATATACAGAAAATGGCCAGAAGTGGCGCTGTGGCTCAAGTGGCAGAGTGTTAGCCTTGAGCAAAAAGAAGCCAGGGACAGTGCTCAGGCCCTGAGTCCACGCCCCAGGACTGGCCAAAACAAAAACAAAAACAAAAACAAAAACAAACATTTTGATATATATACACACTGGAATTCCATAGGAGATTTTTTTTCCTACGGTAGATTTTATTTCATCTACCATTTTGACTGCTGTATTGGTTATAACTTGGGAATTTGTCTTATATTTTTTCTTCACTCCCAATCCATACAGAGTGGATAGTGTGCTCAAGTTGCTGGTGGCATGGTGGACCTGAGGCAGCCCTACTGGCTTCTACCCTGTCTGAGACACAGTGTCAGTCACTCATGCTATTTGTGCTCTCATTCAATCTTTTTTCCACTGGGAGGAATAATAATTTTGGATTCCTAGGCTCATGAGCAACTTAAAAGAGGCAATTCCTGTTAGACCCTCAATCTACTAGAATTTTTCACTCTAGTGTCAGCTGGGCCTTTATCTGTAGTTGAAAACTGCTTAAGTATCTGTCATTACACTTCACAATTTGTATTTTTCCTACTTCCATTTAGACTCCTGTCACACAAAAACCTTCATCTCAGAGAAACTCTATCAAAGATCTCGAAGAGGGTATGGAATCAGTTTATATTATTCAGTTCAGAGTCCAGAGTTTAGTGCTTCTCCAGTAGATATTCCCAGACCTCAAATACCTCCCTTCAGTGGGACTCAGAACTCACCTCCTCATTTCTTCCACTTTACACTGCTAAGCAATTAAGCTCATCAGCAAATCCTATCCCCTATTGTATACCAACATATCTCAAGATACTTAGCAAAGCAATATTGGGCCCTTAATCCAATGTCTATCAGTGGTCAACATCAGGTATTTGGGCACATTTAAGTAATTCCGAATATACCTAGAGTTGTGCACAAAAAGAATTGGGATGAATATATTTTCTTCATCATATCAGGCATCTTTTCTAATGACCTGTATTCTAATTTCATTTCTATTTTCCCTTTAACCTAAGTCATATGATATATATTTATTCATTTAATAAGTCTTAAATATCAGAACCTTACATGTAGGTATAGTCTTCTGTCTTTAGTACCTGATATTCTGAGCTACTTTTAGACCATCCCATCCCGACAATTGCTCTAGAAAAAGCTTAATTTCCTGTAGTTTTCTCCAACTTGGAGGGAACTTTCTTAGATCTTGGAAAGTCATGATAATCTCTATCTTTCTAAATTCTTGCACCTAAAAGAAATTTTCTGATCCAGAACAGACTAGTACTGGGTCTCTTACACTAGTGCACTGAATGGGCTATAGTATAGTATAGTACAGTATAGTATAGTATAGTACAGTACAGTACAGTACAGTATAGTATAGTATAGTTTGTTTCTGTGTTGTTTAGAAGATCTTAGGATCAGGGTAGGAAGCACAATCTTCCTTATGAGGAGTAGTAGATTTGAAGGAAGCCATTGATATCTTAGTAAATGTCTTTGATACTGTTTTCTGTAACATAGGCTCATGATGAGATTCACAGATCACACAGGAAGTGTTTCAGTCTTGTTTCTGTTTCCAGGGGCACCACTGGAGGGTTACTGAACAAGGATCCAATCACACCAGCCTTTAGGACAGATGTCACAGTAATGAATGAAGATAGCCAGCCCTTGAACAAAGCTTGTGCCATGGAAATGTTGATCCTGAACTGGTTGGCCTTCATCATTGTGGCAGTTGGGATGGCAGGAAACATAGTTGTGCTCTGGCTCCTGGGTTTCAGGATGCACAGAAAAGCCATTTTGGTCTCTATCTTAAACCTGGGTCTGGGTCTGACTTCCTCTGTCTCTGCTTCAACATCTTTCATTTCATGCAAGAAAATACTAACTTCTTCATTTTCACTCAGAACTATTTTGTGAAGTTCTCCTTCTGTGGGTTTTTCTATTCCTATATTGCAGGCTTGACTTTGCTCAGTACTATTAACCCAGAGCATTGCATGGCTGTTCTGTGCCCAAGACCCACATCAGCATTTAAATGTATGCTAGCTTGGGCACTGTCCCTGCAACTGACCAGTTTGGTAACTTACTACAGTGAAATGTTGGATTTCAGAATATCTCACTTATGTAAGACATTTCAGTTTTCCACTGCTGAATACCTGATTTTTGTTGGCGATCCTCTCAGGATCCATCCTGGTTCTGTGGCTCAAGATGGATTTCACTAAGCAGGTTGTACATGGCCATCCTGCTCACAGTGCTGGTGTTCCTTTTCTGTGGCCTGCCATATACCATCTAGTACTTCCCAACATACTGGCTTCCTATCAGTAAGCATCATTCCCCCTGTTATTCCATGGTTTTGTCTTTCCTTTCCGGTCTTAACAGCTCTTCAGGCTCCCTGAAGCAGTGGCATCTGCTGACCCTCAAGTGGGTTCTGCAGAGAGCTTTGCAGGACACTCCTGAAGAGGATGAATACGGAACAAGCCTTCATCAGGGAATGCTGCAAATGTCAGGAAGCAGACTGGAGCAAAGATGAACAACTCTCCCCTTGTCTTTAGTTGTTATTTTGAGAGTGAACGTCATGTGAGATTTTGCTCAGGATGTAATGGATAGTTGTCTGCTCTTTGGACTCCTGCTTCTGAAATACCTCCGCAGTTCCTCTGTGTCTTCAAATAAACGTATTTTACCCAAGCTAATGAAGATTTGCTCTGAGACAGTATTAGCCTGAAAGTAGAACATATTTTGCTTTATAAAAATAAGTCCTTGTGTTGTGTTCTCCAAATAGTTTCAAATTCAGCATGTTTTGCTTTCATTTCCATTCAGTGGAAAGAATCCTTCTCTAACCAATAAGCCTTGTTTACAATTATTCTATGGGTCTGTGTTACTTCACTTAATATGATTTTTTCCAGTCTTTCCATTTCCTTACGAATGGGACAGTGTAATTCCTTCTGATGGAAGCATAGAATTCCATTGTGTATATGTACCATATTTTCCTGATCCAATCATTTACTGAGGGGCATCTAGGTTGGTGTCCTTCTTAGGGAAAAGCTCTACAGGATTATACCAGTCATGGTAGAAGATCAAAATACCCCAATAGCTGCACCCATGTGATCACATAAGATGATGCCAAGTGAAATGAACTCCATGTTACAGAGACAAGAGTTATACCACTGTTGTAACTATTATCATCATCCCATGTGAAACCATACCTTTTGTGTGCGTGTTTTATTATTTTTTCTTGTCTGTTTGTTTGTTTGATTTTTTGGTTCAGTTTTGTTTCTCTTGTATTCCCTTCCTGTGGTTGTACCCCTGCTACCACTATATTTCATCCGAATACCCTGGATACTGTTTATACGGGGATTAGAACTGGGGAAGGGAAAGGGAATACCAAAATTGGGAGAAAAAGCACAAAAAGACAAACCATCCCAAAAGCCATACCTACAAAACCATTTGGTGCAAATCAACTGCACAACTCAAGGGGAGAGAGAAGGTGGGGGAAAATGAGGGAGAAGGTAACAAGTTGAACAAGAAATGTACTCACTGCCCTACATATGAATCTGTAACCCCTCTGTACCACACTTTGACAATAAAGAAAAAAGTTTAATTAAAAAAATTATTCTATACAAGATGGCTTTTAGATGGTTGTGTTTCTTTCAAGCTATATTTCCATGGCAATCATATTATTCATATATTGGCAGCTGAGTTCTGAGTAAATGAGTCCATATATCCTATAAGACTGTCAAGTCTTTGGAAAATAATATTAATCAAGACAACTTTCCTGTCTGTATATGAACACTTCAGTAAAAGACCTCTGGAAGTCTAGAGGAATAGTCCATTTGTTCAAGGCCCTGAATCCACATGGTAGTAACACTAAAAAGCAAATGATCTAAGACCTCTGGACAAATTTGTTATCAACATTTTCACCTTGGGTTCTGGTAATGAGAAGTATGGCTTTTGGCCTTGGAAAATGCTGTTTGTGTAGCTATTATCTAGACTACCTAAGTTCTAGAAACATGGGACCAGCCCCCTTTGGACTTTACTGGTTTCAAAGTGTATATATGTTGCAGACAGTTTGTTAATAGTTCACAGACTTATTAAGTTTTGGAAGACAATGTGAGCCTCCATATATACATATGTATATATATTTGGCCAGTCCTGGACCTTGAACTCAGGGCCTGAGCACTATCCTGGCTTCTTCTTCTTCTTTTTTTTTTCTCAAGGCTAGCATTCTTCCACTTGAGCCACAGTGCTACTTCTGGCCATTTTCTATATATGTGGTGCTGAGGAACTCTTGCCACTAGGCCATATTCCCAGCCCCTAGCCTCCATATTTTTGTATCATTGTTTTTTTCCTGTCTGTGACATCCTTTCAGTTTAATAGTCAGTTCTATTGGGATCATAGTTAAATAGCTGCTAGAAATTGAGCTCAATGGCAGAGTTACTGTCTAATGTGCTTAAGGCTAAATCTCTATCAGAAGTATAACAAATAAGCAAACAAATAAAAATAGCTGAACCTCCTTTACTCAAATTCGTCACTCATCTATTTTATTGATTAGTAGAGTCATCTCAGTTTTCTCCTGCTAGTATATAACTCATTGCTCTCTTTTCTTCTCCTACTTTCTGGAACATTTGATGGGTATTCTTAGCTCTGCTACTTCCTGCCTACTGAGGTACAAAATAAAAGCCTTGTGAAACAAGTGTCAATCTGCCTGACCTACAAGTTGCAAACTTCATGAAGACTTCAAAGAGAAGTACAGAAAAAGAGAAGCTTCTAGAGTTCATGTAGCTCAGAAGTGTACAACACTCCTTAACTAGTCTTACCCTCAGTCCTTACGTGGCACTCACCAGAACAAGGGACTGTAGCTAGATTTTCTCTCTCTGAGTGGGTATAGGAATCGGGCTTGGTGCATTGATCCCAGGGGTAAATGTTGATTATTGAGCTGTATTCTCTGTCCAGGGATGAGAAACTTGACCTCAGCCCTCCCCATTTGTGCCTATACATGAGAATACTTCAATGAAAGACTACAGGTAATTCAAACTTCCAATCAATGAGTTGAAAGCATATACACAAATCCTGAAGAGAAACACAGAAAGATGAAAAATCAAATCAATACAACTCCTCCAAAAGTGAACAATTTCAAAATAATAGGCTTTGGCAGTCATGAAATGGATGAAATACCCCCCTACATTCAAAAGAATGAGTGTAAAGAGGAGTGTAAAGAGGACATGTAGAGGGGCTGGGAATATGGCCTAGTGGCAAGAGTGCTTGCCTCCTATACATGAAGCCCTGGGTTCAATTCCCCAGCCCCACATATACAGAAAATGGCCAGAGGTGGGGCTGTGGCTCAAGTGGCAGAGTTCTAGCCTTGAGCAAAAAGAAGCCAGGGACAGTGCTCAGGCTCTGAGTTCAAAGCCCAGAACTGGCCAAACAAACGTAACTTGGGGCTGGAAACGTGGCTTAGTGGTAGAGTGCTTTCCTAGCATGCATGAAACCTTGGGCTCAATTCCTCAGTACCACATAAACAGAAACAGTGGGAAGTGAAGCCACTGTGGCTCAAGTGCTAACCTTGAGCAAAAGAAGCTCAGCGACATTGAGTGCCCAGGCCCTGACATCAAGCCCCAGGTTGGACAAAAAAAAAAAAAAAAAGAGGACATGTAGAAACTCCTGAACATTCTGAATTCCAAGTGAATGCAAATAAGCACCTGAATGAAATAAGGATGACAATTCAGAAACACTTGAATAGAGAGAAATTATATGTATATATGTATATAATATGTGTATATATTATGTATATATCTGTATATATATACATATATATGTATCCAGTCCTTGGATTTGAACTCAAGGCCTGAGCACTGTCCCTGGCTTCTTTTTGCTCAAGGCCAACACTCTACCACTTGAGCCACAGTGCCACTTCTGGCTTTTCCTATATATGTAGTGATGAGGAAACAAACCGGGACTTCATGTATTTGAGGCAAGCACTCTACCACTGGGCCATAATTCCCAGCCCCGAGAAATTCAATATTGATAAAACTTTTAAAAATACAACTGAAATTCTGCAAATGGAAAGGTCAGTAAATCAAATATAGAATTCACTTGAAAGCTTGGCCAACAGACTATGCCATGTTCCAAACAGAATATGTTGATGACTGAGATATTCATTTAAAGATAAAGAAAAAATAAGGAGTTCAGAGAAAATGTAAGATCTCTGAAGATTTCTGACCACGATTATGAATGACAAACACAAGACAAGGAGAAAGGGTGGGAACTAAATGTATAAAAAAGACTGCATTCAATAAAATGGTAGCAGAATATGTTCCAAATCTTGAGAGATAGTACAGGAGATGGTTACAAAACAAAACAGAAAGTTCAAGAGCCACATGTTACCATAATTAAAACATTAGGTGAAGAGAATAAGGACAGAATTTTGAAAAACTTTCAGAAAGGACCAACAAGTCACATATAAATGTCAATCCATCAGAATAACAGCAGATTTCTCATCAGAAACACTAAAACCATATAGATTATGAAATACCATATTCAGAGAACTGAAATAAAGTAAATGCTGGGTTAAAGAGAAGATAGCAGAGTATAGACTTGCCCCACATTTTCCAGTCTCCACAAACCAAGAACAAACACTCAGGCATGTGACTACAGTGACTAATAAGCAAGTTAGTACACTGAGTATAATGGTAAAAGTCTAGGACAAATACTGACTATTCCAAAAAATACAAACAAAACAAGCCTTAGACCTACACAAGAGACAAACAGATACGAAAGCCCATCTGCTCCTCCGTAGCTCTACTTCTGACAAGGTGCAGGAGAGAGGGTACTGGCCACATTTTGTCTGTGCCTGCTATATTCCTATGACCACTACACAGAGCAGTATTTACAAGTAAACAGTAGAGATTTCCATGAGAAACTCCTAACTGAGTGAATTAACCATGGGGGCTGATCTGAATTTAAGAAAAATCATCTAGCAGCTCTGCCATCTGTGTTATACAGGAAAGGAGCTGAGAATACTTCTCTGTGCCTACCAGAGTCCTAAGATCACTGACCAGCTCCATGTTTGCCAGCACATACATCTCCCCACAAAGGAATCCACACAGCTCCATCAGGGACTCCTAGCAGAGTGAGCTAACCAAAGGCCTACCAAAGGCTATGACCAGCTGGGAAAACTGCCCATATCTGTGACTCATGCATGGTACAGGAGGAGGAAGCCTGGTCCACTTTCCTCTGAATGGAGCATGTCCTTGTGACTACCAGGTCTCAAACTACCTACCTACCTAAGTATTTATTAAAAAGAAACAAATACTGTAAGCTTTGCAGGACAGGAAACCTACCACATGGGACCAAAAAAAGCAGAAAAGAGTTTATTGGGGGGAGAGCCAACTGCTGGCCAACACAAAATGGTGGTGCATAGAGACAGAGGAGAAGGAAGAAGAGAACAACAGAGGAAGAAAGAAAGAGTGAGAACTCGTGATGAGCCAGATTACATAGGGAAAGGCAGGAGGAGGGGCCGCAGCAGATACAGAAGTGAGTTCAGAGCCTGGTGAACCTCTCTCTGTCTGAAGAAGGCATGACCAGGCTGGTCCAGGATGTGACCTCAGGGGATGAGGAAGTGATCTCAGAGTCTGGGGTCCTTTGCTGACTCATAGTCAGGTAATTACTGGTTTAAGGCAGGTAAAGAATCTGGGAGGGCTATTGTTCAGGGCAGCCACAGTGGCTGAGAAAATAAAAGTGAACATATATGAACAATAATCAAGTTCCTACTAATGATGATTACTTTCTTTAGCTAATATAACCCATATACATTTTATTAGAAACTATATCTATTAGGCCACATTTCTGTGGCCATTAATGTAACCTTCTCCCATCAGCACATGCCTACATCAAAAAACATCAATGATGGATATTTTTTTAGAATCATTTTCTTCCAATCCATCTCTTTTTGGGCTACTTTTAGAAATGGGGTTCCAGGGCTTCTTTCCTTAGCTGTCTACTTTGACTTCTGGCCCTCTTCCTTATTTGATATGTTCAGACACACTTTACATCCCTTCTCAGATCCACATTTCATGGGATACCCTTTTCCCTTCCCTTCCACTTCTTTCCTCTTTCTCCTCTTCCTTCTCCCTCCTCCTTTCCTCTTTTAATGACTGTCCTAATGGGTAGCCTAGGCTAGCCTTAAACATGTCCTCCTGGATAGCCTGTCCAGCCATGGGGATTTTGGCCTGTGTCATCACCACATCGAACTAGAAGAGTATATTATAGCACCACAGAAAAACATTTTAAACTCTTAAAAGAAACATAAAAAGCCCACAGGATGTGACCGTACAGATGCCTGGTTCAGTAAATTGGGAAGCTTGAGTCATTGTTCTGTTTGTTTCACTCTTGGAAGATAACTGGGAAGAAACTAATGGTGCCCTCTTGTGAGTAATGTTAGCACTGCAAGACCATATACTACTAATCTTCAGAGCTGCTGAATTGCTGAATGAGGCAGACAGGATGCTTGCTGCTTGCTCCTAGAATTTACA
This sequence comes from Perognathus longimembris pacificus, assembly GCF_023159225.1. Taxonomy (NCBI): domain Eukaryota; kingdom Metazoa; phylum Chordata; class Mammalia; order Rodentia; family Heteromyidae; genus Perognathus; species Perognathus longimembris. The sequence goes on along the minus strand of NC_063173.1, from coordinate 26,113,983 downwards.
TTCTCAGTAAGGCAAATGCAAGACAAAGAAGCAAAATATCTGTCCAGGCAGATAAATGAACAGGTTCTTTTCCGACAGTGAAAGTAAGCAACATAAAATAGCACGATGTGATAGAGTGCCAGAGTGGAAGAGGTCTGGAACATGGTATATGGTGTGTGTTCAAGGAAGACTACTTGGGGAGGGGGAGAAGTGGCTGATCCAATCCATGAATAGAAGATGTTAGCAACTATGTGAACCTCAGTGAACAGCATCGTACACAGTGAAAGGGTCCTGAGGCAGGAAGGAGCTCAGAATGATTGAGCTCTCAGAGAAGCATGTATGGCACGTGACAAAGAAAATATTCGAGTGAGAGAGACTAGAGGAGATAGGCACACCAACTCACCTTGGTGGGAACGGGGCTATGATTCACAATGTTAGTACACTTAGCTCTTAGTCTCGTGCTCCTCCCTCATCTGTTTCATCAGCCAATCTAGCCAGCTGTGAGACTTCCCCTGTCTCCACAGCCAACCTCAGTCTCAGTGTTCATCCTCTCATTCTCCTCAGCAGACAAATGACCTGGCTCCTGGGGGATCAGAGTCTCATCCTTAGAACAAACCTGACTCTTATGGCTTCTCCCTTTCTCTGTGCCAGCAGAGAATAAGCTGACTGCTTTGCTTTTGCCATGCTGGGAAGCCATTCTCTAGTTCTTTTTTTGTGTGTATGTGTACACATTTAGTTTTATTGTAACAAAGCAACTTGTACACTTTTAACGTTTAAAACTGAGCGTTATCTTTCCTTTCCAGTGAAAACAAAAGAAATTTTAAAAATAAATGAACAAAATTACAATAGAGAATGTCAATTCCAAATAAGATCCTACAGGGTCTGCTGATTCTCCCTTAGTGGCAGGGCTCAAGTCATCATTAGGAGAGAATTTTATTTTAAAAGTGTCATCTTAAACTGCAAGGATGTTGGTTAAACATCACAATTACACATGCCAAAGGAGAAGCCATGTTGTCAAAATGCCCACTTAACCCACCCAAACATCTCAAGCCCACCCTTTGCTGACCTTTTATAACCCCTTTTTTTAAAGTTTTTTTCCTTTTTTTTTTTAAACAAGAGAAAGTAGACAGATACACGTTGGTAATGCTAACTGTCTGTATTCACATAGACAGAGTGTAATCTCTGAGCCCAATATACAGAGAAAGGAGGAGAAAAGCTAGAATCTATGCACTACTTACTACACAGGGCCTGGGCCTCAGCAGAGCCAAGGAACCGGAGGCTTCTTGTTTCCACAGAGCAGGTGGCTGCGGCGTTGATTCTGTACAGTTCTTGTTGAGACAGGGGTAAAAATGAATTTAGAACAGGTGTGTGGAGATTCTTTTCCTGTTGTGTTCTGAGCAAGGTATCCACCCCCTCCCCCCAATAAGTTGAGAACCATGGTGTTGAATAAAAGAGACCTCAAGAATGGGGTGACTGAGCACAGAGGGGGAGAAGACTGCAAACTTGCTCCCAGGGTCTGGAGAAAATTAAAAAAAAAAGTTGAAATCCATCAGTGTTTTGTATTAGTCATCTTCTCCTTCATCCTCCTCTCCCTCTTCCCCTTCGTCATTATCCTTGTCTTCTTTCCCTTCATCCTCATCCCCTTCTTCATCAATATCTTCCAATCCTTCCTCCTCTTCATCATCATCATCATCCTCTTCCCCTTCTCCTTCCTCGTCATCCATGTCAGGCACCACGTAGTACTGCAAGGGGTTTGGCCAGATGTCGTCTTTGATGACCTCTCCCAGCTCGTCTGCACCAGCGTCTGAGTGGTCAGCGAACCAAGTGAAGAAGCTCTCAGGCTCTTCATGCTGCCGCTTCCTGCTGGCTTTATTCTGCGTTTGACTGGAGAGCTTTGTCAAATCCTTTCCAGATTTCCATTTGATTTCAGTGGACTTTGAAGATGGATCCCCGCTCTCATTCAGATGAAATTCTTGGGAGAGAACTTTATTTTCAAAGTAAGGATTTTCATCAAAATAAAAATCTATTCTGTAACCTGATTTTATATCTTCAAATTCTGTCACTTCAACTCTGGTCAGGTAATGCAGCGCCTCTTCGTCTTCCTCCCCCAGCAGTGCAGACACTTGTGGATGGTTGACAAATGTTGTTACCCAAAAAATTTGGGATTTTGGCGATCAGTTCTGACCTCTTCTGAAAAAACGGTTGGCAGAGTTTATTATATTTCTATTCTACTTTCAAAATCTCCTCACTGGCTTGTTCATTAAGTCTGCCTATTTCATTTTGTACTTCATCGATATGTTCAATTGCTTCTTGCTGTTCTTTTTCTCCCTTGGGCACGCCGGAGGAGGAGAAAGTTTCTGCCGGCTTCGCGCCGGGGCTCTGCTTCGCCTTCTTCGGCTGGGGCAGGATGTAGGACTGGCGTTTGGGGGTCATGGCGCGGAGAGAAGGCCGGGAGCGGAGCCGACACGTCCTGATTTCCCCAGGAAGGAGCCGCCAAGCGCCATTCTCTAGTTCTTGGCAAGGTTATTCCATTTGGCCCGGCAGGCTCAACTGCAACTTCCTGATTAAATCTTTCTAGAGTATGCCCTCTCCAACTAAGCCCTCAAATGAGACTTGATCACATCTGTTATATTGATTTCTTCCATGGTATCTATTACAAAATTTGATTATCTCATTTAATTGTTTGCTTGTCTTTTTCTATATTGGATGCTGAACTCCACAAGGCAGGAACTATAACTTTTTCTCTTTTGAAGCATTAGATGCTTAAAGCCTGGCATAATTCCTGGCATTATGTCTGCATGAGCCCAGTAGTTCTCAGTTTTCATTTTTAGTGCCCAGCCTATTTCCAACTAGAATGTTATGCAAATCTAAGAACTACCTAAGCTACAACAGATGGAGCTCAGCCCTGCTGGTTATGACCATGTTGCTGAGAGCCCTAACTGCCCAGGGATGGTGGAAGTTCCTAAAAACACTCCCCAGAAACTTGGTTGTTGGTTATGTTCCTCAATCCAGTGCTCTTCTGCTTCCTTCTTCTGACCCAGGGAATAGTGTCAGAATGGAAAATGGTTCTTGAAAGCATCATGAGCATTTAGGGAGGTTGTTAGAGTTGGTGAGAGCAAAATTTCATAAGGAAATGCCTTTAGAAGCCTAATGATTTACTCCCGTGTGGGTGTGACTGTGAGAGCATACTGTAGGGTTTGTTTTGAGGAAGTTTATTAATAATTATACTTTCATTATCTCTCAGTAATTGTACAATGAGATTGCCATTCGATAAATCAGTTTGTAAGTACAATGCATCATGATATATGTTACCCCTTTCATCATTCTACACTTCCCTGCCAAGCCCACCCATCCCCTCCATTTTCCTACTTTCATAGACTGTGGCTTGAATATTACAACTGCATCCTCCCCCTTCCTCACCTTTAACCCTCCCCACCTTTCAAGTACAGTTTTCTGGTATCCATTTTGTTGGATTGTGAGTTTGTTTTTCTAAGGAACTACAACATTTGAATTCTTCATTGCAAATACCATACTTTGGTTAATATGTCTGTGCATGCTTGCATACATACTGTGGTGTTTCACTTCAAAGTTCAGTGACCAGCTCCTTTCCTGCAACCCCTCTCATCTCTCACACAGTAGTGCCCCACTCCTATCTTCTGATGTCAAGCAGTAATACCCACTGAGCAGAAAGTGCAGAAATCAGCTTGGGCCTGGTGTCCAGAGGCCCTGGGAAGATTCCTAGGTGTGCTGACAGTTTTTACACTCTGTGTCACATGTCCTTCACACGTGCATTCACTTTGCTCACTGCTGGAGGAAACAGCTATGTGCAAACTTAACCCAACCTCTGTGGAGAAGGTCTTGCTTTCCTATGGCAATAAATACATTAGCTGTGAGGAACAGGGGAGAATGACAGTAAGAGTGCTCACTTCATGGGCAGGCAGTGAAGTTTAAATCAGCCAATAAATGTAAAGTGCTTCCAACAATGCCTGGCACAAAGCAAATGTTATTTTAAAAATATCTACATTGTAATAACATAGTAACTATTGTTATCAATCTAACTGTTGAGGAGAGAGACCAGGATGTGTAGCTGAAAGCCTGTTATGTTACAACTTGGTTTGCCATGATTGGAGTTTCTATCAGTGCTCAGACCAATGGAATGAGGGTTGGGAAAAAAAAGAACAGGAATCACCTTAGTGAAGGCACAGAACCTCAGAATTCTTCCAACTCTTCAGGGAGAAGAGGCGATTGCTATCTGCTTAGAAGTGAGGAGGCCAAGGCTTACAAAGGTTCTGGGAGTTGCCTGAACTTCTGTAAGTGGTTGATGCTGGATGCATCCAGGCCTAGGGAGCAGTGGCTCATTGCTACTTATGAGGCTGCAAAGGTAGACAAAGGTGAGGCATGTCCCCATCATTATCTGGTTGCAAATGACAGTAGAGTGGTGCTTCCCAGCCCCAGCATTCACCAATACTTCAGGTAGTAGATTCTCATGGTTTAGAGCAAAGCCATGCACACTGTTCTCCTGGTACCCAGTGGGGGACTGATTAGGTGGGGTGGTAGGATGGAGGTCTGCTGTGAAGAGCTCTGGGCAAGAGTCAGGAGTTGAATCTTGGCCTAGCTCACTGTGACAACCCTAGCACCCAAAACAGGCTACCTGGTAATGTGGACAAATGGTTGAATGAGCCAATATGAGCCAATGGATCAACAATACAGCTTTGTTCTCAGAGTGTTTCCAAACCGAAAGTGGAGATGAAACAGGCCCTCAGACATCAGTTGAAAACAGCAACCTGGGCTGGAGGAGTGGTTCAAGTGGTAGAGGGCTGGATGAACAAGTGTGAGGCCCTGGGTTCAAATCCTAATATTGGGAAACACAAAACAAAACAGAACATGGAGAGCAGTGTATGCACTGTGTCAGGGAAGAGGGCAGCTGAGCGATGCCATCTTGGGCTGGATATACAGGGAGCCTGGTTGTCCTGAAGGGTAAAAAGAGTTCTAGAGAGGGAATGGAAAGACATAGAAGACAGGCCCACTGGGCTGGTCTGGGCTGGGAGGTAGGTGCAGGGTGGCATTTGGAGAGCTGTGAGAAAGGGTGCAGACTATAAGGCGTCTTCAATTCTATACATATTCTGCTCTACTAAGTCCCAGTGTCCCAATGTGTAACCCTAGATAGCACAATTACATGGAAATAGAGATGAATTTACCTCCCCAGCACTAAAGGTAGGCTGGAAAGAAAGAGGGGACTTGACATAAGGCCCCTTGGTCTTCCTACCTCCAGCAACGAGTCCCTTAGGGCCCCCTGGCCCCCTGGGAATTAGTCTGATCCACTGTAGGCTTAAGTAGAATCCAGCTCTATGTCCAGACCCTCTGCCCTGCCCCTCAATTGCCCAACCCTGTGCCCAGTCCCTGGCAACCACCTCCATTAGCTTGCCCTGCCCTATCTTGGCCAGACAGTGTAAGTAGGAAAACCAGGCTGGCAGACTTTACAAGGAAGAGCTATGTTTGAAGAAGTGTGGGGAGAAGAGGGAGATATAGAATTCACAGAGGGTGCATGAAGTTCAGAGATATGGGAAAAGAGCTGTCGGCTGAGACACCTTAAAAGTAAACAAGTCTCCATTTATTGCTCCCCGAGAATTGTACCAACTGTATGCATATTCCAAGTTCATAGGGCTTTGCAACCTCAGTCCATATTCACAAAAGGTATCTTCTTTAGAGAGAAGTAGGAAGGGAAGTGGAACCTGGGGCTCCCCCACAGTCCCAGGTGGCAGGTGGAAGAGCCACACCCTGCACTCATTGGCTGGCACCAGAGAAGTTCTGCCCCCAACGACCAGCGGTGACTCTGTGTGCTGAATATCTTCAGACTTATTGGACTCAGAAATTTGGGTTCCATGTTGGGGCTTCAGCGATGCTGTAGAAAATTGAGGACAGAATAGGATAGTTACAATGATTAAGAGGACAAGGGTGTTGACCTCGTGATTCCTGCACACTCACTCCCACTCCTTACAACATTTCACCATGGGGAGCTGAGAGTAAGTTTAAATACCTTAACTAAGGCAGATTTAGGAATAGCGGTAACACCAATCATTCAGCAATAGCAGGTTTAAGTAGATCTTAAGGCCAGAATTCTAAGCAAATAGCTTCCTAGACATTGCTCTACACTGGCAGGGGCTGGTGTGCTTACAGACATCTGTGAATGTCCAAGCTGCAGAAACATGGTCCCCCGCCCCCCCATTTTCTTGCTTTGCATTGATGTGGATAGATAGACAGTGGGCAGAAATCTTTCCTAGACTTTACACTTTCTTTTTTAAAAAACTACTTGTTTATTGTGAAAGTGATATACAGAGGGGTTACAGTTTCATACATAAGGCCATGGGTATATTTCTTGTTCAATTTGTTACCTCCTCCCTCATTTCTCCCCTCTCCCTTCCTCCCTTCCCTCTTCCCCCATGAGCTGTTCAATTGGTTTACATAAAACAGTTTTTGTAAATATTGCTTTTGGAGTCATTTGTCTTTTTATCCTTTATCTCTCAATTTTGATATTCCCTTTCGCTTCCCTAGTTCTAATACCAGTATATACAGTATCCAGAGATACAGTGATAGCGCAGGGACAACCACAGGAAGGAAATACAAAAGGATCATCATCATCAACAACAAAAAAGCTACCGTTTCAAATGGCATGTTGAAAGTAATTACAACAGTGATAGAACACACCTTTCCATAACATGGAGTTCATTTCACTTAGCATCATCTTATGTGTTCATAAGGGCATAGCTATTGGGCTCTTATGATCCTCTGCTGTGATTAGCCTAAACCTGTGCTAATTATTCCCTGTGAAGGAAACCATAGAGTCCATGTTTTTTTGGGTCTGGCTCACTTCACTTAGTATAATTTTTTTCCAAGTCCTTCCATTTCCTTACGAATGGGGCAATGTCATTCTTTCTGATAAAGGCATAAATACACTTTCTCTTAGTGTGACTCATTCATCTCCTTCCTCCATCCTTCCCTTCCTTTGTCCCCTCTCTCTTGAAAGGCCCAGGCATTTTTCCAGGGGCAGCACTGGCATGGGTCTTTCACTGACAAGTCCGGGGTTGGTTACACAATGTCAGCAAAATCTTACACTGCCACCTAGTGTCCAAATGTATTTCCTGTTTCTTGCTCATCCCTCTGATGACAATATGCAAAATTTTGTCCTTCACTTCTTCCTCTTTGAGGATCTTGCTCTCAAAAAAAAAAAAAAAAATCAATTCCACCGAAATAAACTAAGCCAGAAATATTTTTAAGCTTTATTAAATATATAAACATTTATAAAATTTATTCAGTGATTCTTAGAGTCCTTTTTCAGGAATGAGGGTAGGACATTCAGGGAAGTTAAGGAAGGGACGTTCTTAAAGGCTACACTGAGTATTGCAAACAATCTGAGTATTGGAATGTGTATGTGCATCCTAAGCTCATAAACGATGGCAACAAACTACCTCTGCATTTGCTAAATACAAATTTATCTACATTTTTTGTTGCTGTTCTTTTGATACCATATCTAAGAAATTATTCATTGCCTATTGCAAGGTTGCAAGGATTTACCTCTACTTCCTTAAATACTTTAATAAATGTAATAATCATGCATATCCTTGATCCATCTTGAGTTAATTTTTACATGTGACATAGCACCCCAACTTTATTGTTTTGCATGAGAGTATCCAGTTGTTTCAGCATCATTTTTTGTGACACTGGGCTTGTACTCGGGGTCTCACACTTGCTAGACAGGTGCTCTACCACTTGGCCCATGCCCCCAGCCTCCAGTACCATTTCTTGAAAAGACAATCTTTTCCTAACATTAACTAATTACTGTTACATGTATGGGTTTATGTCTGGATTCAATTCGATTTGTTTATCATTATACGGTGCTATCACAAAAACTTACTTATGATAGTTTTGTGTAAGTTTTGCAATAAAAATTGAAATTCAGCTTTTTCTTCTTCTTAGAATGGCCTTGACTATTTTGGGATCCTTGTAATCCCACATAAATTTCAACTACTTGGTATTTTCATAAGGTTTTGTTCAATTAGTCAGTCAGTTTTGGTCCTCTTGTCTCCCACTTGTGAACATGGGATATCTTAGCATTCATTTAGATGTTTACATTATATTAATGGTGTTTTAATGTTTCTAGCATAAGAATTTACTTTGTTAGGTTTATTTTCAAGCATTTTTATCCTTTTTGTACTATTTTAGTGGATTTTTTTCCAATTTTATTTTTTTTAAATTATTTTTTGGAGTTCATTTCAATAACCATTATTTTATACGATCATATGCACACGATTACTGAACCTTTGTGGTCCTCTCTGAGGAATATCTTCGTTTGGTCTCACTGTGTGAATGTTAGAGCCCCATTTAATTTATCATGTCCAAGTGTTATTTTTTGTCTTTTACCATCCATTGTGTTTTTGAATTCTTCATTGATAATGCACAGAAAATCAGACGAATTTTTTTGTACAATAAAAGTCTTTGTATATTGGATCTTTGTTTATTATCTCTATGGGGATGTCTGAACTTAATATCTTTCCCTCCTTTTCCATAATACTTCATAACAATTTTGAATATAGACAGTAGAATTGGACATTGTATCTTGTTTTAGGTCTTACAAAAGAACTACTAGTCTTTACCATTGGGTATCCTGTTACTTGAGGGTTTTTCATAGATAGCCTTAACAGGTTTAAAAAGATTCTCTGATAAGTCATACTTTGTTGGAAAATAATATTGGATTTTGTCAAATGACTTTGTCTATTGAAATTATCATGTGATTTTGCTTTTATCAATATTAATATGTCATATTGGTTGATTGCTGTGTACTCTACCAAATTTGTACTCTGGGACAATTCCCTTTGGACAGTGTTTAATTCTCTTTATATTACTAAGTTCAGTGGCAGTAGTGATTCATTAAGGATTTATGTGCCTATGTTTTTGTGATGTATTAATCTATAGTTCCTTTCTTTCCTTATTTTTTTCCTATCTTGTATCCTTCTTTACTAACTTTATATTTACTTTTATTAGCATGCAGCACTCTCCCTTACCCCACTCTTCATTTCCCAACCTAATGCCAACCAGCTTCATGGTCTAATTCATTTTAAGTTTTGTATGTGATGTAAGATAAAGTTTTCAGTTTATTGTTTTATATGCCATTATCTAGTTTTTTTAACCAATGTCATCTTTTCCCATTTGAATGGTAGTAATGATAGTAGACCCAAATTAGAAATCATTTGACCACATATATAAGCTTTATTTCCAAGGTTTATTCCCTCAAGCAATGCATGAGTATTTTTGTTGCTCAACATCTTTGTCACAATTCAATATTGTTAATATTTTAGAATTTTGTCATTATGTTGTAGTCTCATTTATTCTTCTGTATACTTGCATTTTAGTAAGACATGTCACAATGGATGTTCTTAACTCTGTGCTTATTTCTTGTCTATGCATTATCTTTTATTAAGTATCTGCTGAAATCTTTTGCCTGTCTTGTAATTGGGTTTGTTATTTTCTTATTGCTGTGCTTTAAGTGTTACTTGTTTGTTATTTCCAAGTCTGTGTTTATGTTTTTCTTTGTGAGACAGTATTCTTCTGACTTTGGCTGGGCTGGCCCCCAACCTGTGATCCTTCAACTTCTGCTTTCTAGAGAATTTTAGTTTTGTGCCCAGTCATGGTGGTAATTGTGGCTTATTGTTGATTTCCAAATTTTAAAAACAATTAATAGGAATAGGAATAGGAAACTATTAATAGGAATAATTTTACATGTTCAGCAGTGAGAGAGCTTGGGAGAGGCAAGATCTCCATGGTTAACATGGCTCCCAGATGTCAAGGCATCATAAGATACAGAAATTTAAACTCTTGACAAGCTAGGCTTTTAATTGATGGTGAGGACTCATACTCTTTCCAATGTGTTTATCTGATTTTGCTATTTTCTATTTCTCCACCTGTGAATTTTGGTAAAAGAAATAAAAGAAATAATGGTTGAATCCATTATTAGAATTGTAGGCTCTAATATCTTTCTCTAGACGACAGATTCACTGGGCATAAAATCAGTAACAGTAACATTTAACTGAATGCTACTCTCAGTTTACTGATTGTGAATTAATCTAACAGTTTAACCCAACAACAATAATAACAATGACAACCATTTCTAATTCATTATGATCTAGTGCATTTTTTGCCTTAAGATTACTTTATTAATGGCATTGTAAATATAACAAATACAGCCTACATAAGAGTATCAAACATTGTTCCTGTAAGAAGTTCAAGAGTACAGTTAGGGCTACCTTAAGAAATGTAAGGACTTTGGCTTCCACTATTACACCAGATGAAAAAAAAAATCAAGGAACAGTTTTCAATTCCTGCTATGATTGAACAAAACCATTTAGAAAAATAACATTATATTTAAAAAATACTCAAGTATTTTTGAAGGACCTGTTCTCTTTCTACCATACATACTCATACAAATTAGTAATCTAAGAAGTGGTTCTTCATCTGTATTAGGAATTTACTAAGTATTTGTTTAACAAGTGGACTGTATGGATATGATCTAATTTGTGCTTTTTAAAAAGTTCTTTTACATATATTTCATATGCACCTCATCCTAAAAAAATAAATCCTATTTTGATAGAAAGAAAAAAAAGTTCTTTTAATTAAGAACAGTAAGTAAACATCCTGAAGTTCTTGCTTTGTTCAAGACCATAAGCCTACAGTGATTATTATAAACTACACGTAGCCAAATTAATATGCTTTCATCATCCTAGTAAAAAAATACTATTGTAATACAGAACCAATTCTAAAATTAACAATTACTGGGCTTCACTTATTTGTGATAACATCGAGAAAAGGAGGCTGAGACCTTGAGGTTTGTATCTCAAATATCAAGTATTATCTTGGGGGTCCACATACCACCCCACCCCAGTAGACATTTTAAAACACTGATAAAACAGTAGCTGTAGCTTTTCTCCCTCTTTTGTTACTGTGGTGCTGAAAACACATTTCATAATCAGACCCCTGTCCTCCCACCAAAAAAAGAAACAAAGTAGGACCTTTTCATAAAAGCCATGAATTTGGAACCCCTTTTAAAGGTTAAACAGCTAAATAGTGTGCCTAATACAAGAGGAAAAACCCTTAGTGGGAGATAATAAGTAACCAAATCTGTGACAGATTTTAGCCTAGAAAAAATAGGTTATGTCCATTAAGCACTATAACAAAGTGCCTTTAAGAACTTCTTCTAAGCCAGGTGCTGGTAGTTTATACCTGTAATCCTAACTGTTCAGGAGGCTAAGATCTAAGGAAAGTCCATGAGACTCTTATCCCCAACTAACCACCAAAAAACTGCAAGTGGTGCTGTGGCTCAAGTGGTAGAGCACTAGCCTTGAGCAAAAAATCTCAGGGATAGAGCCCAAGCCCTGAGTTCAAGCCCCAGAAACAGCATCAAAAAACAAAACACTTCCACATGATAATGTAAATCTCATGGCTAAGCAGTCATATGGGGAAGAAGGGAGCCAGTTGATTTTGTAGGGGAAAGGTGAGGGGAGTAATTTAAATTTCAGTCTCCAATTTGACCTTAATGAAATAAAGTTGGATTAGTTATATTCACCTTTATCCATACAAAATCCATTATCAACTTATCATGAATAGTTCTAAATCACTACTCTAATTACATTAAAATTAAGCACATTAGTAAATTCTAGCTAGCCTAGAATTTTACCTTTAATTATTTCAATTGGCTCACTCATATTCAACAGATACTCCCTTTGACATTTATTGAAGTTTTCTTTTTTTTTTAAAGTCATTAAGAGTGAAAGCATATCACAGACTGACTCTTCTCACAGAAAGGTGCTGACTGGTGACTAAGGCAGCACTTGCAAGCAGAGGCTGGCTTCCTCAACTCCAGGGGAGGCCTCAGTGCTCATCTCACCGCTCTTGACAAAGACCTGTGCCTCCTGACCTTTTTCCAATTTCCCAAGTTCCTCTCATCAAAAAGGAAAACAGAAGAAGCTAAACTTTTACCATTCACAAAGTTCCGGCCCATATTCAAGAAAGGTCACAGTTAAAACACACATATTTGTTTACCATGGGCCCAGGAGAACTAAACATCCTTCCTATGTTCTTACGGAGAACAGTGTCTCAGATGTGAAAAAAACCACCTGGTGGGTTTTACCTGCAGAATCTCATCATCTGTAGAGCACAAGCTGGACACATCACCCACAGGGTCCCAGAGCACTCAGCCCCGCAGCCTCCGGCTTCAGTTCTTAAAGGCTCCACATTTACTGGCTTTAGCAATGAACTCCTTTAGCAGGGGGCCATCCATGTGCCAAAATGCTGCAGTTTGCGTGACTTCTGTCAAATGATTGATGCAAAACTTAAAGCAGAATTCTTCTAAATCCTCTGCGTCATATCTGACTGCAGCAGAGAATAAGGAAAAGGCATTTTCCACAGTAATTCCTCGCTTGATAATGTGCTGACAAAGTTTTTTCAGTCTGTTTTCACAGTAAGACGTTGCCAAGTCCAAAAGACCTACGGCGTCTTCAGGTGGCAAATCCACCGTGTCTGTGTAGAGGTACTGGAGAAAGGCACGATACACAGGGTAGGAAAACTGGTCTACGCGTCTATCACCTCCTTCATGTCCTCATTCCAATAGGATTGGAACATGGATCGAAAGTGCTCTCACCTGATTTTCAACACAGCTTTATGGACATGGATATATTTCCCAACAATTCGAAACTTCAGATCAGCAGTTTCTAGGCTATCAAATTCTTTCTTCAGTGACTCTGCAACTGTTAAAAAGTCTTCCTGCTCTACAGACAGGAGGCGCCATGAGACAGCAGGGGTGGCAAAGCACGCAAACACATAATCGGTGCAGGAGAAGTGGCTGAGGTGAGGGGGATGACCGACTGGCCCCGGCACTGGCCCCACATGTACACGTGTCCACCCTGGGTCTTGGCCGCAGACGTGTGGGTGGAGTGACAGGCTGCAATCTTTACTACCCTTTCTTTCTCCACCATGATGTGTACTGGGTTTAGCAGATTATTTTTATTGCCAGTTCCCAGCTGCCCGTATGTGTTAGCTCCCCAGGCATAGAGCAAGCCCTCATCTGTTAGTGCTAGTGTATGTGCATAACCACAGATGATCTAGTTCACACACACGCTGTGGAGAGCTGCCACCCTCACAGGAGTCAGCTGGTTGCCATTGTTTCCCAAGCCTAGCTGACCATTGCCATTGTAGCCCCAACCATACACCTCACCATTATCCAAAACAGCCATGGAGGAAGTCTGACCACAGGCAATGCCAACCACCCTCTTAATATGTAAACAACTTGTAACTTTTCTAGGAGTTGGTGGATTTGCTGTAGATCCTGATCCCACCTGGCCACAGTTGTTATAGCCCCAAGCAAATACCTCTCCATCAGCTGCCAAAGCTATTGAATGATGTGAGCCACAAGCTACTTCAGTCACCTGCTTGATCAAGAGATTGGTACAAACTTGAATGGGAGCAATGCCTTGATTGGTGGTCCCATTCCCCAGCTGGCTGTATCCATTGTGGCCCCAGGCGTAGACCACTCCCTCTTCAGTGCTAAGGAGAACATGGGGGCCACTCCCGTAACTAAGGCTTTTAATTTTCTTGCCACATAAGGCTTCCAGCTTCTTGGGTACAAGTGTGCTCTGATCTCCAGTTCCTAGACAGTTACTATAGTTGAGTCCAAACACGAACACCTCATCATCATCAGTGACATACAGTGCTTCATTGGCTGAAGTGCCAAAGACACATGCTTTCCGAATAGATGAGATTTCCGGAGGTGAAAGCAGATTGAAGATTGGCCACTTTCCTACATCCACCATGACTCTGGCTTCAGTTTATTCCTTATAAACAAGCCATCTCTGCTTTGGTTAAATGAGCCACTCTTTCCCCAGTAATGTGTCTGATACTTTCTATCTTCAGACCTTGGCTTTTCCTGGGAGGCTGGCCGGCCGCCGCTGCCGCCGCGCCTTCCGGCAAGTCCCAGATTCCAGGAGCGCGCCGCGCCAAGTGGCCCGCTTCGCCAGCCACTGAAGCGCTAGCGGACGCGGAAAGCCAAGAGGCAGCGCGCCGGGCCCGCCGGTCACGTGGTCGTGGCCGCGTCACGTGGGCAGCTGACACGCGCGTGCGCCCAGCCGCCGCCACCCTCGGGGCCAGACCTCTGGGCCAGACCTCTAGGCCCGGTTTTCGGGACCCCGGCCCGCACAGCTGGGACTTCTCTAGGCGCCCATGGGCCTCCCGAGGCCGGCCTCGGGCACACTGGTGGCTGCTGTCGGGACTTACGCTACCATCTCTCTGGAGACCCCGGGACGCGCCAGGGGCGGGCTGCTGCCCTCCTCCCGGGAGGGCTCCGCGGGGCAAGGGCCCTAGTGCATTTTTAATATTTTTAAATTTTTGCCTTAAAAATTTAAAGAGTAGAATTATACAAACCATTCTTTCAGACAACAATAAGATTAATCTACAATTCAGTTAGAGCAATATAGTGAGAAGTCCTCAAATATTTGGACATTAAAGGGAAAACAAACAAAATCACAGAAATTTAAAGAGAAGTTTCAAGATATATGCAACAGTGATAAAGACAATATGTTGGAAATGAACATTACAACTTGGGTGAGGAGGTGGAGGAGAGGGGAAAAAGGGAAAAAATGAGAGAGGGTAACAATTTTCGACAAGAAATGCACCTTATGTTTGTAACTGTAACCCCACTGTACATCACCTTGACAAAATAATTAAATTAAAAAAAGATATATGCAAAAATATACTCAGATTCATGAAAGTTAAAGTAAAACTTATGAAAATCTGTGAGATGCAGCAAAAGCAGTCCTTAAGGAAGACTTTATGTAATGAAACAGGTAAAGAAGTAAAGAAAGAACTCAAATCCATTATCTGAAAATCCACTTTAAGGAGCTTAAAAAGACAAAAATAAATAGATATTCACAGAGAAAGAAGAATGCTTACAAAACCTCAGCAAGTATCAATGATGAAAACAAGAAATCAATAGAGAAAAATGGTGGAATCAATGCATGAACATTAAAAGGTCAATCAAACCAACAAACCCTTCACCGGGTACAGAAAAGAGAAAGGTGACAAAAATGATTGGTATCAGGACAAGCTTACAGGTTCCACGGACATTAAATAAGTAAATAAAGAATATTATGAAAAAAAAATCTACCCCATGAAGTGTGCTAATTGTTGCTCAATTGTTGGACAAGATCTGACTTGTGAGCAACATAATTTTTCTACTCTCTAAAGAATTTCTTTGAGATCCCTAGCAAGGAAGTTCTACTGATAACAAATTTCCTCACTCAGAGACAATTCTTTTACTTCCTCAAATGGTTTCACTAGGTTCAGAGTCCTAGGCTGTAGGCTCCCCCCATCCCACTCACATAACACTTAATGCTCTTGTACTACATTTATCCTGATGACAAATTCTTTTCTTCTTTCTTTATAAGTAAGGATTTTTTGAGGCCATCCAAGACTGTTGTGTCTTTGATTCCTGCAATTTGAATGTTATATGTCTAAGGAATGATTTTGTAATTATCCTGCCTGGCATTTTCTGCAATTCTTGAATTTCTGATTTATCACAGATTCAGGTGAAATCAATTTAAGCCCAGCATCTATCTATGGCCTGTGCTGGTAAACTTACCTATTCAGGAAGAAGAGTTCTGGAGGATCCTGGTTTAAAACCAGCCTTGACAGAAGAATCTGTGTCACCCAATCCCTAATTAATCACAGGTGGGAGGCATAAATCAATGAGCACAACATCAACTGTAAGAAAACAAAGTAATCATGAGGGCCTAAGTTCAAGTCCCCATACTGGGCAAGAGGGAAAATAAACCAAACAAAAACAAAAACCCCGGGGCTGGGGATATGGCCTAGTGGCAAGAGAGCTTGCCTCGTATACATGAGGCCCTGGGTTCGATTCCCCAGCACCACATATACAGAAAATGACCAGAAGTGGCGCTGTGGCTCAAGTGGCAGAGTGCTAGCCTTGAGCAAAAGGAAGCCAGGGACAGTGCTCAGGCCCTGAGTCCAAGGCCCAGGACTGGCCAAAAAAAAAAACAAAACAAAAAAACCCCCAAATTTGAGGTAAGTTGATGATCCAGGAGAGTAAAATTAAGAAAGTCTTTCATCTTTTGTCTCATGCAGCACTTCTTGTCCATTGGAAGGAACATGAAAATAAACCTATTAAGGCTAAAACAAAATATACTACAAAGCAGGCAAGGGCCTGAAATGTTTTTCATTACACAGGCTCCCAGAAAAACTTCACACTGTCTGGCATTACTGACCAGCTGGCAGTATGAAGCTTTAACAATAATCACTAATTGAGAAAGTGACCCAGTAAGGTGGGGATGGGTAGAGGTTGAAAGATAGATGAGGAAGATAAAATATTTTGAAACATCTGGTGAGAAACATTATCTCAACAAACTTCACATTCTCATTTGCCGGTAGGTCCCAGGACAGGAAATCACAGGGTTGTCCTGTATCTTGATAAGAGACACTTGGGCACCATGATTCACTCAGGCAGAGTTTTCTCCAAGGCAGGGTAGTGCTCTATGAATATTGTCAACCCAGAAGGTTCTTCATTTCAGCAGACAGCACCTTACCATCCCTGCAAGAAAAATGTGGGAAAGGTAAGACTTTACTAAAAGCCCATCTTAAAAACTCCTGTGTCTTTCCTCTGCTAGTCCATTCCATGTCTTTTACTGGTGGTAGTTTCCTGAGAACCAACGGGGTCCAAAAGAAGACAGGAGATTTGAAGCTTCCTCTTGACAAGTTTGTGTACTGGAAGACCTGACACTAAAAAATTGACAAGAGTGAACCAGGAATTTTCCCTCTTGGTGGAACTTGTCCCCATCTATCCTTCATTTCAATCTTCCAAAGTCCTGAAATGATAAGAAATGTACTACTTTTCTTAATTTAGGAAAGCAAGATAGAATACAAAAAGTGCCTTCTCCAAACAAAGTGCTGGGAATAATCCAGTCATGTCTTTTACTCTTAAAATTTTCCTTTTCTTTGTATAATTGCCAGGGTTCTAGGAAGTAACAGATAACCTAAAATGGGATGGCTAAGGTTGGCTTAATTGAAGGGCAATCTGCTATTGCAGATAGGTTTAGAGAAAGTATATTTGATGATGAAATCATTGACTATCATGGAGAATGATGGGGATGTTAAAGGGAATATAATATCACTAGATATTGGGAAGGTAAAGTTATGAAAATTGAGCTAGCTAAGCTAGTTTTAGGAAAGATGCACAGATAGATTCTCCATCTTTAGTCCATTACCTGTTTGCAATATACTGGAGAGAATGAGGAGAAAAAAAAAGAAAAACCATTTTCTGTTCTCCACAGGGAGCAGGTTTGTCCCTTTAACTAAATGTTATCATACACCAAGCAAAAAGGGAAGTTCTATTGATATTGCACAGATACATCTCCTCTCAGAATGCAGAGAAGAGTAGAAAAGTGGGACATGATACATTGGCAAATGAAGAAATCTATTTCTTCTCACAGTCTCCCACCTTTTGTGTTTTCTGATATCTTCTCTATTTCAATGTCATTAGCTAAAATTTCTACTCTATTTCCTCTGGTTTGTTTGACTTCCTTTGTTCTTACATCCTTATCTTGTAGCATATCTTTAAAATAATCTCTTGCTTAGATTAAGCTACTTAAAAGTAGATATAAATGGCATTGTCCTCATCCTTTAGGAAAAATGATATGTCATTTACAGGAAAATAGATGGGCCTTGAAAAAATTATGTTAAGTGAAGTAAGACAGGATCAGAGAGACAAAGGACACATGTATTTGCTCATATGTAGAAATTGGCTCTAACTTATAATCATATATAAAAACATTTACAGGGTCATAGGCATATATATGTAAACATATCATCTCAAGTATGGCCTATGCAGTGGAGGTTTGCAATGGGGTAACTCCTTCAATAACTAACATGGGACATAATTGTTAGGAGGTGGGAGGTGGAGTAAAGGGGGCAGCAAAATGCAGAGAGAAAAGATACGCAAATACAGTCACATGTGAAAATGTAGCAAGGTAACTTGAGGTGATGGATAGGGTTGGAAGAGATAGCAGTAAACAGTGATCAAGATCATTGTACTAAAGGCTGATAGGTTTAATTGAAACCCTTTTGTACAAGAACGTAAAGATAATAAAAATTTAAAGCATTGAAAGTCAATAGTATTTATAGTATTTAAAACTGATGTTATTTGACAACAAAGAGACAACTGTGATCATAGTTTCTTCAACCATAAGGAAATTTTATTAAATTTGACTCTAAACTCAAGGATCCAACAACAAATTTTTGTAGTCATTGATATGTAGTCACTAGAAATTAATATCCTCAAGGGAATTTGGATTTGCATTTCTCTTTCTGTTATAAAATATCCCAATTATGTAAGACATGAACATTGTCACCCTTTACACACTTATTCTCCTTTACATTTCAAATCTCATGATACTCCAGTAGTGTTATTGGGAGCTCTTCACATAGTGAATGATGAGCTAGAGAATGTTGGAAGTCTTGGAATCTAAGGAGACAGAGATGGAGTGCACTTCATATTGATTGAGATGACTTTTGTATTCATCAACATGAGATTCTCCTAATGATAGGTGAGAATAATATTTATAATAGAAAGTCTCCTAAGATTATGTGCTAAAGCCTGGGGATATATTAGTGAACCACAACAAAAACTCAACAGATCTAGTTACTAAAGAGTTGATTTTAATGAAAGAGGGAGTAAAGAAAAATTAAATATATACTGTGGAATGTGCAATTCAAACTGTGTTCAGTAACACAAATAAAAAGATCAATGAGACCAAGGGAAAAGCATGGTCTTATTCACATTCAGACTCTCCTCAGGCCAAACAGGGGAATAGGATCTAAGAAAGCAACTAATATATGTTGTCAGTCCTTGGTACAGAGGTTCCTACCATCCTTCCCTCATTACCTCTTCGTCCTGTTTGAGCTGTGGGCATGCAGGATCAGTTGGGACCCTTTCAGAGGCAGGTAGAAGCACTGGCTATGAAGTGTTATCTGCGCCCCTTCATTCATCTCTTTTGTGTTCCCTGTTTCCTGGGCTTATTCCTTTTCTATTTCTAAAATCTGCAGATCCTTTTCTAACAAAACATGAAGGAGATCTAATCTAATCATACAGAGTATACTTTTCCAATCTTCTTTCCCCTTTCCAAGTGAGTTAAAGCTGCTGGGATCCTGAAAGGCAAGAACATCCGTGCAGAATTGTTACCTTCTCTACTTCTTTGCATCAAATCTGGGGCAGATGACTCAACTTCTGTTTGTTCCTATGTAAGATGGAAATATTAATAGTACATCTAGCAAGTAACTATTTATTGGATTAGTAGAACCTATCAATGAATCAATCATTCAATCATCTGCTACTGCTCACTCACTTCTGAGTATATTCTTGCTTTCCAGCTGAATTGTGTCTGAGCATCTCCTTTCTCATCCAAAGCCCGTCCTCAGTGGGGATGTAAAATATTCCCCTCACCAGAGAATTATGTAGTTAACAGAAATGTTTCATATTGTAAAGCGAATGCTATAACTAAAATCCCCGGGGTCTTAGGATACACATTTTACAGCAAGTTTATTACTAACTATTTAGATTGTTCCTAAACTGTTTCTGTTCAGTGTCCTTGCCATTTTTTCAAACTTTTATTTTCAAAATTTTTTTCTCCTCTAAACATTAGGAAACCGTCCTTAAATCTTTTCCCTGAATTACAACAGTAATGCCAGACACTGGCCCTCATTGGGGATAAAGATGAGAAGGGACCACTATTACCCCTCTCTACAGGTATAAGAGTTGGTTTTCTAACACACTAGTGGTATGTGAGGAAGTGAATAAATTATGTGAAATCAGGTTGTCTTTATTTCTCAACAGGTATATATTTCTTCTGGAGACTAAGTTTACTTAAACATTTTTGTGTAGCAATCAAGACAAATTTCCAACTCTCTTCACATCCCCTGTTCATTCCATCATTCATTTATTTTTTTGGGTTACACATTTCTTTTTTGGAGGACTATGCTGCCCTCCACTTGGACCTGGGCCCTAAGACACAAAAATGGATGAAATAAAACCTCTCTGGTTCCTACATCTACTGCAGCAAGAGTCTTTCACGATTCTAAATCATGCCATTATTTATTCCTGGTGGAAGAACCACTCTTATTTCCTGAGGTCATCCCGTGGGTCACACTGGGGAACCCCGTCCCCTTTTTTGCCAGTCCTGGGGCTTCAGTTCAGGGCCTGGGC
This sequence comes from Perognathus longimembris pacificus, assembly GCF_023159225.1. NCBI lineage: Eukaryota > Metazoa > Chordata > Mammalia > Rodentia > Heteromyidae > Perognathus > Perognathus longimembris. The sequence goes on along the minus strand of NC_063173.1, from coordinate 26,093,693 downwards.
ACTATCCCTGAGCTTGTTTAGCTCAAGTGGTAGCACTCTACCACTTGAGCCACAGCACCACTTCCAGCTTTTTCTCTTTATAGGGTACTGAGGAATTGAACCCTGAGCTTCATGCATGCTAGGCAAGCACTCTACCACAAGCCACATCCCAGCCCATACTGAAGACTTTTGCATTCTCACTCCTGAGAAGAAATTTTTGTCTTGAGCTTCCAGTCAGGTCTCTGTTCCACACAGTCTTGTCCCGCACTTATATTTTCCTGCCTCCAGGGGTCATGACATGACAGTTCTACAGAGTTCTACAGAGTGGCTCTACAGAGTGTTCACATGTCAGTAACAGACTAACTTACAGTAAAGACAGTCCAAGCTTTCCAATCAGTATATAATGAGGCTTAATCTGAGTTTCAGAATCTCATGGCTTCAGTAATAACGTTTGCAAACTTCTGTTCCATTTCCTTCTCAATAACACAAGGATAGTAATTCCTATATCGCAGCGTGGTCCTGAGAATTTAAGCTCATGCAGCAGGCATGCAAGTCCTCCTGTGTGTGTTCTCAGGGTTGCCAGCCCAGGATTTCTGAGAATGGAGCCAACCATCACAGCCTGTAGGGCTAAAATCACAATGAATGGATGAGAATGACATTCCTTCATATTTTTAATAAGGAGATCCTTCTTGTGAACTTAATGTTTTCTTTCACCTTTGCTGAACTGGCAGGAAATGTGGTTGTGCTATGGTTTCTATATAGGAGTGCCAACACCCCTGTATGTATTTTCTCAACCTGGCTGTGGAAGACTTTTTTCCTTTGCTACAACATTATAGATACTATGATAAATCTCATCATCTCTTTCTATATAATGCACATCTACATTTTTGCCTTTTTTGTCACTCCTTGGACCTTGGCTACCTTACAGGCCTTCGCATGGTTAGTATTGAGCATTGCCAGTCCATCTTGTGGTCCATCTGGGGTCACCGTTTCCAGCTGAACCACATTTCCTATCACCTGTATCTGACTATGTGTCTGTCTCTGCTGCCAACATTCTGTGAGGGGACTATTGAGGCTTCCAGTTTACAGAATTAGATGATAATTAGTGTCAGATATTTGGTTTCATCATAAACCAAGCCTGACCATATGATATGTATGTATATATTTTAAATTTCTGGTTCTCTCTGAGTCTAGCCTGAAGCTGTCAAAATCTTCAGTTGCTCTAGAGGGTAGGGGTGTCAATGACTACTCCTTATGTGACCATCCTAGTCAAAATGCTGCTCTTCTATATCTCACATCTGCTCTTAGCAAGCCAGATATTCATATTATTTTAGGTTCAAACTGGTACTAGTACATTCTTTCAGAATGCTTTTTCTATTGGATGCTATCCTGTGTGAACAGCTGAACCAACCCATCATTTACTTCTATTTTGGACCCATTAGGTAGTGACAATGCAGACTTTCCAGATGGTTCTCTATACAGTTATGCAGAAAAGTCCCAAAGAGAAATAATATAAATACAGCCATCCTCAGGGAACCCTGGAGATGTGGCCATGATGGAGTGATCTGCTTTAAATGGGTAGATTTGCTTTCAGAGTCAACTTCTCCCAATCAGCTTGGGAAATTTTAACTTTTCTCATTCATGGACCCAGATCTTAAAATAGTAATAATCATCCTACGAGATAATAATCATCCTCTGAGACTTAAGTCATATATGGCCTCTGAAACATAAAATTTGCTGTAATATCTTTGGGACTGCCTTACTCAGGGCCTTTACCAACTCTGGTCCAGGACTCTTGTCACTTTTGGCAAGTCTTTCCTTCACCAGAAGGTTGAAGGTAAAGCTAGAAAGGTCTACATTTCTTTGATAACTCCACTTGAAAAAACAAATAAATGATATATTTTCACAACTTTCCCCACACTTTCCTACAGCTTGTCTCAAAATGGAAAGTATTAATTTCAAACTCATTCTAGAAGAATAGTCTTTAATTCTGGCAGGAATTATAAAGCTTCATCTCCTTAGCTTAAAATATTATGGAATAAATGACTTGTTAGACAAATAGAATGGATGCTTTTGTAATAGAAGCACGTGTTCAATCTCCATTTATCAGTTTTAAGTCACTATCTGTATTACTTCTACCATTTTCAAGTTAGTCAAGAATTAAGTGCTCTAACCAGATGGTGTCCACATACATCTAATGTAGTCTCACTATTTCTTGTGATTTCTTTCACATGTTCCTCTGTTAGAAGCGGAGGTGTCCCTTCCATTCCTTCCCCTTGGACTTTGCCCTGATTAATCCTAATTCTATTGTTCTCTGATTCTTTGTGGCTGGTTTAGTAAAGATTTAACAGTTTTGTGAAAGACTTTGTGTGTCAAATTTTTCTTTTTTATCTTAGGAGTTCACAACATTGACTTCACCCATTTTTTACACAGATATTTTAGATAATAATTCCATGAAATAGTATATTCATTTTAAATGACACATTCAAAAATAATCTTAGAATAATCTTTAATTAAGGAAAAATTAAGGTGTAGTGATAAACAACAATAAGTGTACATCAAATGTGTTTTGGCAAATGGATGTATCTAAGTGAACTAAAACCACAATGACCCATGGCCACCCTTAGTTATTTATTATAAAGCAATACCATTTGTTTGTGCTAGCTAGGTTCATTGTTGGCTATAAACAGACACATAGAACAGGGAGGTGGTCCAGATGGTGTGGGTTGGGGTGGGATGGGAGGAACTGATGTACAAGTGGAAACTGGGTAGATGACCAGAAACATCTCTGTGAGGATCCTGACTCAAAATGGCTCTAGTCTCTGGCTTCCCTCCCCAGATCTCATACAGGTGATCACAGGAGCTGTCCAGAACCTTGAGATGCTCCACTTCATCACTGGGCTTTACTCCAGAACCCCTAGGCTTCTCCTGATTTGTAGAAAAAGGAAGCATACACTGACATTAGGCTGAAAAAGCTCTTCTTCTTCAGTTTGAGTAAACCCTACAACTGTGCTTAGAAGAAAGGAAGAAAGGGAAAGGGATGTGTCAGAGAATAGGAGTTCCAATAAGAGCATTTGCTCTGAGTTAACATCCTTCTATTTCCACATGGAGTTACATATGCAACATTATGATAGGGTGCTTCCTTCAGAAAAAGGAATTAGATAGGAGATTCTGAAAACTGAGTGCAGGTAGATCTAATGATTGAACTTTCAAATGAGTCAACTAGACCAGCTAGAAAGTCTAGTCAACTAGATTTTCTTGCTGTGTTCTCGCTTTTAACCATTCAGATCTTTATCATGGAAGCGAGGAATGCTGCCTCTTAAATCCATGTAAGTAGCAAGGTGACACAAAAATATTGTTACCTAGAACTAAAGTTTTCATTGTTTTACTATTTTACCAAAGTTATTCTTTTTGGCATGTTTTAGAAATATCATGGAAGAAAATGTAAGATCAAATGGGAATACTTGAGTAGCACTACTTGATGTATTTACAAAGAGAAGAGTTAATGGAAACAGACACTGATGGCTGGTAAAGCATCCGTAGGCAAACAACAGTGAAACCTTATTCCAACTACTAGGCTTAAAGGGATAGGGGAAGAAGAAGGCATCATGAGAGAGCATAGTGCTATATACACTTCAATCATTACAAGTGTATAAGTGGGAAGGTAGAGAAACCCTGCTAGTGCTAACACATGGTCTCACATGGAGGGACCTAGAAGATGAAACAAAACTAATCCTTTTTTTTTCTGCCATCCTGTCTCCTGGTTTTGTGTCAGAAGCTTAAGTCAACCTTAGAGAAGGATAGGATCCTATTGAGGGGTGTCATGGAAGACACGTTTATTGGCTGTCAAATAGAGTAAAGGAAGGTGGAATAAAAATCCTTATGAAAAATGGAATCCTGGGGCTGGGGATGAGGCTTAGTGGTAGAGTGCTTGCCTAGCATGCGTGAAGCCCTGGGTTTAATTCCTCAGCACCACATAAACTGAAAAAGGGGAAAGTAGTGTTGTGGCTCAAGTGGTAAAGTGCTATCTATGAGCAAAAAGAAGCTCAGAGAAAGTGCTCAGGCCCTGAGTCCAAACCACAGGACTGCACACCCCTCCCCCCCAACAAAAAGAAAGGAAGGAAATGGAATCCTTTCTTCATGAATCATACCTTTTTACTTCCTGGGAGTTTACAATCTATTTACATTGAGTCACTTCTCATCTTATCCCCACCCCCTGTTTGCAGCTCCTTTTTCTATGGTCATTTATATAGAACATTTATAATATTATTGAAAATGTGGACGACAACAAAAGAAAACATACAATTTATTGGCTAGATATCAGTTTGGGTAACCCAATTAAGAATCACTATGGTAATGATCTCAACAAAAACTGCTTTAGAATTTTACACACTTTAAGCAGACTCAAGAACTTCTTCAATGGGCTGGGAATGTGGCTCAGTGGTAGAATGCTTGCTTAGCATGCGTGAAGCCCTGGGTTCAATTCCTCACTACCACATAAACAGAAAAGGCCAGAGGTGGCGCTGTGGCTCAAGTGGTAGAGTGCTAGCCTTGAGCAAAAGAAGCTCAGGGTCAGTGCCCAGGTGCTAAGATCTAGCCCCAGGACTGGCAAAAAACAAACAAACAAAAAAGAATTTCTTCAAATATGCTGCTCCTCAAACCCACAATGAGCTCCCTCAGCCTTGTGGGTCCCCTATGACTCTCAAACCTAGTGAAAACTCCAGACTGTTGAGAAGAAGAGGCAAGTAAGGGAAGAATAATCACTGTCTATTAATTCTGTGACTCTAGAGTTAGGCCAGTCCATCTGCTTCTCTCTCATTGGTCAGGGCCACAGGGCACCACCCAGCATCAAAGGAGACTGGGAAGTAGTATACATTATATGGTATATAACTCAGAAAATATGTAACTGAAAAGGAGAATGGATATTAAGAGTACTTAAAATCTTTCTAGCCCCATGATTGCCGCTCAGGTTCTATGATCATGTGAAGATTTGGGAGTGGGGGAAGGCTGGAGGGGTTTCTCAGAAATAAGGGATAATAAAACAGTAAAAAATGGAGCAAGGGTCCAGGACACATGCTCTTGTTGAAGTGATCTCAGGAAAGACTTTCTATCTATATAAACCTCATTTTTTTCATGCATTAAGTGAAGGTAGATGAATGTAACAGATGGATTCATAGCATTTAAGAGGAAACTTGAAAAATATTGAGCAAAATATCAAATACAAAAGTGCACAAAATGGAAAGAACCTTCTGCTTATGTAGTTTCAAGTTTGGATGAGGAACATAATCTTAGCCGAAAAGATCACAAACTATAATGTATCTTTAGCTTTTCCTCTCATGCCTCATTGAAGACAATCAAGCCTATAGGAGCTTATCTGTCAGAGTGAACATGATGGGTGAACTCAGTACTGGTTGCCTCTGTACCTCGAAGGAAGATGCATCCTCTTTTCTTTTCAGGATCTACTATTCAGCTGAGTGCTTTGGATTCTGAAATCATGGCTGTTTTTGTAAAGCAGAAAAAGCTCCTGAATTCTATTATCTGGACCCCATTAAGTTTTATCTAATTGTGTTTTGTCCTTTGAAATGGTCTTTCTTCCACCCTGTTCCTGTAGTCTGCTTATATTACATTTAATTACAGCTGGAATATTGACTATTACCTTGGGCATTATTTTTCTGCTTTTTCCTTATTCAGATGGTACTCCACAGTGTTGAATTCAAAGGGTTGGTCAAAAGAGTAGATAGACCTCAGGCAGTTGGGATAGGTTGAGATCCAAACTATATGAGACTAGGGACAAATCAATCTTATTTTTTTTGTTGGTTCCAACTGAGTCTTCTTTGAAATAAGAAAAACACTAAATGTTTTCAGATAGGCTTGAGAGATGATTTAAAAGAGAGAATGTCCAACAAGGTTTCAACAAACTGCTATTATTCATTGTGTGAACTTTCCTCTTTCTCCATTTGATATCTCTATGAGCATCTCTCTTTGTAAGACTAACACTGCAGTCTTTATACTCTCCCACTCAGTATTTTCTTTCATATAGAAGTTTTCATTAGCAAAGAAAGTCTACTGAGGATATCCTGGGAGGAAATGGAACATATTGAAACGGGGTAGAATTATATCATATACTCTGGTTTATTAAAGTAGGTGGCTGATAAAGGAGAACACCACATGGTATTCAGGCAGGAGAGGCAAGTTTATTTCTGAACTACTGGCCATTGACCAAGAAGATGCATGGCCAGAGAGAACGGTGACCCCCACCCGGCTTGCCTTCTGTGGGAAAGGGTGGGGAGGTGTGGCCAGGTGAGGAGACATGTCTACCTCTAGTTATGCCAGTTAACTAGGTAACACAGGTACTGGGTAGAGACTTTAGACAGGCAGGCTGGGGCATCTTCATGGAACTCTCCCAGGGTGGACCTTATACTCTGCAGCACCTCACTTAATCATTCCCCTCAAGCACTCTATTTCAAATATTTCTTTTCAGAGGCACTCAGACATCACTCTATCTTCCTGCTTCCTCTTCTGTACTGTTGAAAACTCCTGCTTCATCACCAGCCCTACTCTCCTTCTGTGTAACAAACATGCTTGTAGGTATTCAGCAAAGTTATATTAAGTCTTTGCTATGAAGCCATGCCAATGGTTAGAATCAGTCATTTGGTTCTCCACGCAAAGTTCTTCACAAATATAATGATGCTGAGTGAAATTTTCTTCCTATTTTTATATGCATCAGTTGTTTTTTATTTTTATTTTCTATTTAGTGCAAATCATGCAATACTGTAGGAATCCTCCTGCATTTTTTTCTTTTGTTGAAATAATAGTGGGCACACATATTATGCTAAACATAGATTTAAGTTGTGGGAATGAAACATATGTTCCTCCTGTCTTCAAGTGCTGGCATACTGAAGACATTTCTAGACTGCCAGGTTTAATCATTGTCATGAATGTCCAGGACATAGTTCATGGTTGTCCCATGGTCCTAAAGCAAGGTTTCCCTTTTCTACACTGGAGGGACGACTCTTAGTCATGGAGGAAGCATGGTCACCTTTGTGTCTATAGCTCTATAGTGGAGGTGTCTGGATCATAGAACATTTCCACATTATTTAGAGAACTTGAGTTGGACAAACTGGATTTGAATCCACACTCCATTACCCCTCAAGTATTGATAACTCATGTAATCACATCAATCCTTATCCCCCAACTCTATATAACAGGGATAGTAGTTCCCTATAACAAGATAAGATGGTCCTGAGAATAAGGAGTCATATAGCAGGCTCTCAAATCCTGTTTGTGTTTTCAGCAGCACCAGTGGTGGATTTGTGAGCCAGGATCCAACCACTCCATCCCAGTGGACAGAAGCCACAACAGTGAATGAAACCGATGAGTGGTCTAACTCAACGTGTGTCACCACTCTGGTCCCAGAATCGGTAAACCTCATCATTGCCCCAGTTGGGCTGACAGGAAATGCAGTTGTGCTCTGGCTTCTGGGATTCCAAATACACACGAATGCCATTTCAATCTATATCCTGAACCTGGCTGTGGCTGACTTCCTGTTTCTCAGCTGCCTCATTATATCTACCATGATGGATGTCATTACGGCCTTCCCCTCATCCCCTGCCATCTTAAACAAAGTGACGATAATTTTCTATACTGTAGGACTGAGCATACTTAGTGCCATTAGCACTGAGCGCTGCCTGTCAGTCTTATGGCCCATCTGGTACCACTGCCACCGCCCAAGACATATGTCAGCAGTCATATGTGCCTTGCTCTGGGCCTTGTCTCTGATACTGAACATCCTACAATTGTGCTTTCTATTTCTAGACCGATTATCTGTTTTGCAATGGTGGAAAATTGTGGATTTCATCATAGTTTCATGGCTGTTTATTTTATTGATGATTCTCTGTGTGTCCAGCCTGGCCCTACTAGTCAGGATGTTCTGCAGTTCTAGGCGGATGCCACTGACCAGGCTCTATGTGACCGTCTTGATAACAGTGCTGGTCTTTCTTATCTGTGGCTTGCCTTTTGGCATTTCCTGGTTTCTGGTAAGCTGGTTTACAATTGATACTTATTACTCCTGTTATCTTCATCCAGTTACAGTGGTTCTATGCTGTGTTAACAGCTGCACCAACCCCATTATTTACTTCTTCATTGGATCCTTTAGGCAACAGCGGCAGCAGAGAACCCTCAAGCTGATTCTCCAGAGGGCTTTGCAGGATTCTCCTGCTGTAGGTGACTATAGAGACAGCAATCCTCACAGAACACTGGAGATATTGGACAGCAGAATGTTAGCGTGACCCTCAAACTTCTGCTTTGATGAGACTAATGTGGTTTTTAATCTCCATACTACAGTCATCTCAGACATGCTTTAGAAGTGTCTAAATGAAATGTGATGCCTTCAAAGTGAGCCAGAGCCAAACAAACATAGACTGTATGATTTCCCTCATTGGGAATAATTAGTATACATCTACGATAATCCTAGCAGAAGATCACAAGAACTCAATAGCTATGTACATACGAAAACACAAGATGATACTAAGCGAAATGAAGTCCAAGTTATGGAAACAGATGGTTTACCATTGTTTTTGTGCTTGTTTTCAACATGCCATGTGAAATTATGCCTTTTTCTTTTGTCTTTCTTCCCCATGGTTTTACCCCTGATAACACGGTAACTGAATTTGATCCCCTAGATATTGTATATTGTATATTGTATATTGTGTATTGGAATTAGGGAAAGGGAAGCAGAATATCAAAATGAAGAGAAAAGGATCAAAGACAAAGCAATGCAACAGCAATACTTACAAAACTATATGCTGTAAACCAACTGTACAACTCATGGCGAGGGAACGGGGAGAAGAGAAGGCAGAGGGGGTGTAATGAGGGAGGAGGTAACAAGTTGGATAAAAATGGACACACTGCTTTACATATGAAACTATATTCCCTCTGTACATTACTTTGGCAATAAAGAAATAAATTTAAAAAATAAGTGTCTCAGTGATTTGCAATGCCTTCAAATAGTACATTTTTGCCTTTTAAAAGAAAATTGGAAATAAGAATGTCTGCTTCTTTGAAGTTATTAACTATTTCCTCAAATGCCCTCTAAATATTTCTTTTTTAAATTATTACTTCCATGTTTTAAAACTTTTTAATTATCTTTAAGTAATTGTGCAGAAGAGCTTGCATTTAACCAAGCTGTTTAAGGATATGATGAATCTTGATCAATGTCACCTCTTTCAACATTCTCACCCATATTTCTTTTTTTTTCTTTTGAGCCCAACATCTTATTTCTTTGCCATCACATTGCTTATTAAATGATGTTCTTGGATTCTTTTTCATTGCAGTGGAAAGAATTTCTATTCCAAAGCATATTATCAAATTTATAAACATTTTCCCTAGAAATGCAATAAAAATGAAGATTCCTTTCTTTTCTCCCAAGCTATGTTCCCCAGAGAATTACATTGTGTCCCTTGCTTTCAGACAGTGCTTCAGTTAGAAGCTTGGTTCTGAAGGAGTGAGCTTTGTTGCACCTAAATCCCACAAAATTTTTCTAGCATCGAGGGAAATAATCTCCATAAAGCTATAGTGCTTTCCTGCTTAAGAAAAATGCATAATATTTAAGATTTTATAAAGTCTTCTGGTGACATTTTTCCATTGCATGGTAACAGGTTGGCTTTGGATTCAGACACTCGAAACCATGACTTATGCCTTTCCAATCTGGTTATTTAACTCTTTTACTTACCAGAGTCTACAAATATATCCAGCCAATTTCCTGTATGTCCATAAATTTTGCATATATGTGGCATGTCAGAGGAGGGAATCTAGAATCCACGCTGATCTTCTGATGGGCCTAGGCCACACACCCATATCATGCAACCAAATCAAGCAAATACTGAGGTTATTGGGTTCCCCAAATCTATATCCAATGCCATTAGAGATCTGGAATAGGCTTTCAGATTAAAAGAGTAAAATTTGACTGTCCCATAGTCATGAACTCAGAGAGTGCCACCAACCTAAGTTAAGTACTCCCAGACATTCAGGTCTCTATACTGTGACTATAATCACAGAGAGAAGCATCATAAACTGTGAAGAGACTCCTGTGACATGCTTTCTGCAACCTCATGAGGTATGCATCAGGCACCAATATTGTCAAGATACATATGTTGATTGTAAAAGTATATATCACTTGATTTCTGTTTGCTAGATTAGTGTAGCACTTGGAATAAGAAAACTTAAAAGCACTTATCTAAAATTCAGGCATCTGTTTTAATATTTCCAGTTTAAATAAAAAACAGAAACAGAAAAGACGGTGAGAAGATCTCCATGTATGCAAGGATAGTGATAAGTAATTGTGAAAGACAACTTACCACACATATTATCTCTCACACATTTTTTTTTCTCAAATTTTTATTATCAAACTGACGTACAGAGAGGTTACAGTATCATACGTTGGGCATTGGATACATTTCTTGTACTGTTTGTTGCCTTGTCCCTCATGCTCCCCTCCTTCCCCCCCTTTCCCTCCCCCCCCCAGGTGTTCAGTTCACTTACACCAAACAGTTTTGCAAGTATTGCTTTTGTAGTTATTTCTCTTTTTTTACCCTGTGTCTCTCGAATTTGGTATTCCCTTTGAATTTCCTACTTCCAATACCAGTAAACACGGTTTCCAATATACTCAGATAAGATTACAGAGATAGTGTAGGTACAAACATAGGAAGGTGATACAAGAACATCATCAATAATAGAAACTACACATACACATAGGACGTTGAAAGTAGTTACAACTGTGATATATCCCTTGTTTCCATAACATGGAGTTCATTTCAATTAGCATCATCTTATTTGTTTCTAAGGGTATAGCTATTGGGCCTTGTGATGCTCTGCTATGGCTTGCCTAAACCTGTACTAATTATTCCCAATAAGGGAGGCCATAGAGTCCATGTTTCTTTGGGTCTGGCTCACTTCACTTAGTATAACTTTTTCCAAGTCCTTCCATTTCCTTACAAATGGAACAATGTCATTCTTTCTGATAGAGGCATAAAATTCCATTGTGTAAATGTACCACATTTTCCTGATCCATTCATCTATGGAGGGGCATCTGGGTTGGTTCCACATCCTCGCTATGACAAATTGTGCTGCGATGAACATTGTTGTGCTGGTGGCATTACTGTGATTTTGTTTGTGGGCTTTTGGATAGATACCCAACAGTGGGGCTGCTGGGTCATAGGGGAGTTCTATATTGAGCCTTCTGAGGAATCTCCATACTGCTTGCCAGAGTGGCTGAACCAGTTTACATTCCCACCAACAATGAAGTAGGGTTCCCTTTTGGCCACATCCCCTCCAACAATTGTTATTATTAGTTTTCTTGATATATGACATTCTTGCTGGGGTGAGATGGAATCTCAATGTTGTTTTGATTTGCATTTCCTTTATGGCCAGTAATGTAGAGCATTTTTTCATATGTCTATTGGCCATTCTCATTTCCTCATCAGAGAAGTTTCTTTGTAAGTCTTTAGCCCACTTGATGAGGGGGCTATTGGTTCTTTGCAGTTTTGTTTTGGAAGAAGGTAATTTTTTTAGTTCTGCATATATTTTAGAGATGAGGCCTTTGTCTGTTGAATGTCCGGTAAAGATCTTCTCCCAGTCTGTGGGCTTTCTGTTTATCTTGTATCTCTCACACATTTGACAGGCACTCACATATTTGAATGCAGTGAGGAGAGATAAGAATCCAGGTAGACAAAAAAGGTAATTTATAGGACCTCTGATCATATAAAATAGTATTTATTGAAATGTACTCCAGGAAATGGAAACAAGAGGTTTTTTTTCCTTTGTTGTTTGTCTTTTCTTTTTGTCTTGTTTGTTCATTTATCTGACTTTGGGAAGGTAAGGGGGACATAGAAATGGAGGGATAAAGGGTGAAAAAATGCAGAAGTGGTACCCATTAGACACTATGATGAAAATGAACTATACAACTTGTGGGTGGAGACAGGAAGGAAGAACTGGGAGAGAGTGAGGGAAGGGGTAACATTATAAAAAGGAAAATGTACTCTTTACCTGACTTGTATAACCATAACCTCTCTGTATATCACCTTCATAATAACAATAAATTTTTAAAAGAATGGTATTATAGGTGTTTACTGAAACATGGATCTTGATAAGTGCAGTAAGACAAGTATCTTATTTTTCATCTCATTTGTGGAAGATAGTGGGAAACAAAACAAACTCCCTAAGACCATGAAAGTAAAAAGGGGACTAATAAAGAGGTACTAAGGGAAAATAATGGGGAGGAGATGGAGGCAGAAACAAGATAAAAAAGTAATATAAGTAGTGAATAAGATCTAAGTGCATTGTGTGGGAAACTCGTGATGACCCTCTCTCCCTGTGTGCAATATCATACATGACAAGAAATACAATAACCATAACAGAAACACAGTTTCCACAGCTTCTTTAAATCTAGATTAAAATTTTCTCTTAGCCTGTTGTTAACGTATGTGTTTGTGATATATATCAGCTTCAAAAGTTCCAATAAGGGCTGGGATTATGGCTTAGCGGTAGAGTGCTTGCCTAGCATGCATGAAGCCCTGGGTTTATTCCGTAGTACCACATAAACAGAAAAGGCTAGAAATGACTTTGTGGCTCAAGTGATAATGTGTTAGCCTTGAGAAAAAGAAGCCAGGGACAGTGCTAGGCTCCAAGTTCAAGCCCCAGAATTGGGGAAAAAAATGTTCCATTAAGTTGAGAAATGATACAAGTCTGAGCATTTAAAGCGTAAAGTTCTACTTATTTCTTTAAAGGATAGTTAGGAAAGCATGGAAAAACTTTAACATTCTTCATTGGTTGAAAGGTAGGTGTATGCTTGTTACAAAATATGTCTCATTGAAGTGCAGGGACATAGTCTTAGCTCTACGTTCATAGGCAGTTTTGTCTTTGTATGAATATAGCATGTTGTTTATATTAATTTAGATGGCAGAACCTACTATGCATGTAGGTTATATGCTGTGGTCTATAGTCTATTTCCCTTAACTACATGAAAGCAAAATAACTTAGGAACATATAAAACTCTCCTCTAAGGATTGGTTCTATCCTGAATCATTCTTTTCTCTACCCTCTATGTAAATTGACACTAAAGCTGGATTTAACATCTCCCGGAGCTTCAATCAACACCGAGAATCAATTTGAAAACACATTTCCTTTCCTAAGAGAGAGAGAGAGAGAGAGAGAGAGAGAGAGAGAGAGAGAGAGAGAGAGAGAGAGAGAGAGAGAGAGAGAGAGAGAGAGATCATTGCCCAAGTAAAACCTGCCAATAGTGAAGGCATCCAAGTGGATGAAATGTGGTGGATAAGACAGCACTTAGCAGTGTGGAGGGGCCTAGACTTATGTGTGCTTCTCTGCACCTGATGGGTATAGAACCTTGTCCACTCTGAGAAATTTTCTCATTTGTAATGAGAAAGATCCATGTGTTACTAGAACTAATGATATTCATCTTGGCAGAGGTGACAAGCAAATGTTACTGGAAACAGGTGATGTATGAGGGAGGAGGCCTCCAGCCTAGTCCTTGGGGATAGAGTTTGTGATATCTCAAAAAAAAAACCGAAGCGTTTGAGGACATATTGAGGAAGATACTAATACATTTCACTAGTAAAGGAAAGGAAAGGAAAATTGAAAGGGATAGTACACAATCCTAGACATAGGTGCTGGCATATATGATAGCAGCTACTATGAGTGGTCTAGTGCAAATATTTATGGTGAAAAAGTTGGTTGGAGGCTTGACTGTAATTTGCCTTGAGGAGAATGCTCTTGTTTGTTCTGGACACCTGGCATATTCCATCATTGCTGCCATACTGCCTTATAAACTGAGCCCAGAGATGTTCAAGATTGACCTGTTTACTAAATTTTGTGACACAAAGGCCTTGTTATCCAAAAACCCTGTGAAGCACAAGATCATTTCTGCCAGATGCTTTCTGCAAGACAGATGTCCATTTTTTGAGATACATTGCTTTCCACACATGAGAAGTCATTTCCCCAAGTGTTTTAGTTACTTTTCTCTTGCTTTATCCAGGTGAAGAGGTCATTTTCCCAACTACTCTATTTCAGTCCCAGAGCACACTAAAAAATTGGGAAATATCCAGAAGGAGAGATCTGTTCTATTTCCTTCTGTTTTCTTTTTACGCAATGTTGCCACTTACTAAGATGGAGGAAAGCTTAAAGGAAAGAAAATAGCACTTCTATGATTTTAATCACGCCTTCACAGCCCACAGTCCTACCAGCCTTCAGGTCCTCAGAAGATGCTCACTTCATTTGGCATTTGTACTTAGCTGGCAGCAAGAAGCCCCCAAACATCAACCATTTACAAGGGAAGGTAAGTAATGGGGTAATTGTGGGTAGAGGCTGAGGGAGCAGGACTCAATAGTTTCCACACTTTCATTTGCTGGTGAGTCCCCAGACAGGGAATCACAGGGCTGACCAAGAACTCCAGGGCGGCAAAATGTCCTGCAAAGAATTCTTCACTACTACACAACCAAGTAGAAAGAATGGAGGAAAGATAAGACTAATCAAGAAGCGGACTTTAATGGTGTGTTTTGAACTCAGGACCTGGGTGCTGTCCCTGAGCTCTTTTGCTCAAGGAAAGTGATCTGCCACTTGAGCCACAGCACCATTGGAGATGAGTCGTATGGACTTTCCTCCATGGACTGGCTTTGGACTCTTATTCCTAGACTTAGCTGGGGTTCAACTTGTCTTTTTTTGTGGGGGGAAATGGAAAGAAATGTTTTCCCTGATTAATTACTTATTTATTGTAAAAGTGTTGTGCAGAGGGGTTACAGTTTCATATGTAAGGCAGTGGGTATATTCCTTGTGCAATTTGTTGCTTCCTCCCTCATTTCCCCCTCTCCCCTCCCCCTTCCCCTCTCCTCCCATGAGCTGTTCAGTTGGTTTACACCAAATGGTTTTGTAAGTATTGCTTTGGGAGTCTTTTGCCATCATTCCATGGGGGCACAACTTGTCTTTTTACATTGTAATCTAGATCTGCATCCATTCACCTTGGGATGGAGCATCATGGGAACAAACTGTAGCTCTCTCAGGAACAAACAGGTTATGAAGCTTTTTCCCTGTGACTTTTTACTAGCAGGCTAAACTCTGTGTTATGAGAAAACTGTGAATTAGAACTGTTCCCTTTCCTGGGACATTTCCCTCTACTCTTCATTTCAACCATCCAGATTAACTGAAATGGTATAACATTTGTTATTTTCCTTCAATTGGAGAGACGACATACATGAATGCTCCCCCAAACAAATTGTAGTCAGTAGAGAAGCCATGTATTTTACTTTGCTGTTATGCATGTGTCAAATTTCTAGCTGGAAACAGAGGGTTACAATGGAATGATTGACAGGAGTTTATTCATGGGACAATTCACTAGTATAGATTTAGAAAAAAAATTACATGGGATGTTGACAACTTTCCCCACCAGGGATAGTAATTGGGTGAGATGGGGGAATATTACATTATTGGGTTTGGAGAAACAATGGAAAGGAGGAGCTATCAGAATTCAGAGCTAGTTGTAGCTGTAGCTATACTTTTAGCTCTGGTATAGGAAAGAGTCCCATGACAGATGATATGTCCTTAGATATGGTCACATAGCCATTGTTGTTTTAGACTCTAATCAAGGAAATGTAAAAATCCCAATTTGCTGTCTTCTTTTGCTCACCACCCTCTGATAGTAGATATATTTCCTCCCTGATTTCAGGGGTAACAAAGTTCAACAAGAAAGGTATTCATTACCTTACTTATGTAACTGTAACCCCTCTGTGCATCATCACCTTTGCAATAAAATGCAGGTGCATTTTGTTGGCAAGTAGAAAAACATGTCTCTCTGTACTTTCTTACTCTTTGTATTTTCTGAGACCTTCTATATGTTTACATATGTGTACTAAAATACTATTCAGTCATTAAAAATTATTGGCATTTATGACAATATTGTCAGACCTGAGGACCATTATGTTAGGTGAAATGAGACTGACACAAAAGTTGGATCAATGGGTACTAAGTTATCAATAGATAGCTATAAGACATTCTAGTGGGTTATTAAACATTAGGGTATTTACAGATAATGACAATGTACTCTCTAGCAAAATTAGACAAACTCATTTAGAAACTTTTCACCATAAGGAAATTTGTTTAGTCTGAATTAAGCCTTACACAATGTATACTTGTATCAAAATATCACACAGTAACTCCTCAAGAGATATAATTTTAGTACTACCGTGTATCAGTTAGGGTAAATACGTAAATTAATAATATGAATTTTAAAATTATTATGCAGAGATATGTATGCATTTTAATGAGTTGTCAAATCAATATGCCCATGTGGCTCAAAATCTAGTAAAGACAGAAAACATTTTTATATCTCCTAGATGTCCCTTATGCCCATTCTATGGCCCAGTGGAAGTCATTGTTTCCATTTTTTTCAGAGTAAGTTTCTTCTGAAATCTCTGACTTGTAGTTTGTCTCTCCCCATATCTAATTGCCCTATGTCTGTGTCTTAATCCCCTCTCCTCTCAGTATGACACAAGTCATACTGGTTTAAATCACACACAAATAAACTCATTTCAACTTTGTTCTTTATTTAGACTCCATGTGCGGATCTATGGAATTCGGAGTTTCTGGTTGTTAGGACTTCTACATACAAATTTGGGAAGATCTCACCTAACCTAATACCAGATCTTAAAAACAACAACAGAAAAATCTGCAGAATGAATTCATTTAAGAACTTCCTTGAATTACTGGAATAGGTTATAATTCATATTACATTTAAGAAATAATATAAAACTAAATTTATTTGTAGTATGACTCATAAGAAAGAAAATCATAAGCAATGACTAAAACTTCAATATTACAGTAAACAAAAATAAATAGCAATTTCATTGAATGGCAGAACTTTAAACTATGTGAACTTGAACTCTGAATTTTATAGAAGTCAATTAATATACCAACTTACATGAATAAAGTATAAATAAATACAATTTTACTATTTGGTAGTAATTGTAAAAAAATGGAATGTATCGAGAGGCTGTTAGTGGCCTTGGATGATGAAAATGATAGAATTCATGAAACTTTCAACTTCACTCATTTCTATGTCATTTGGAAATAAAACACACACACACAAATGAATGAATGAATGAATGAATGAACAAGTGAGTGAATTACTAGTGATAAGAAAAATAAGGGGAAAATGGAAGTCAGGTCAAGAGTGGCCTTAAATGACCCTATGATACACTCTATTCTTTAAGTTATTCAGACTCAGAAGCAATCCCACAGGGCTTAACATTGCTTTTGCCCATAGGAAATTAATAGTTTTGGTTTAGCAATTACATTAAAAGGGAGATACACATCAGGTAAAATGGCAGCAGAGAAGCCAATAAATAAATGGATAATGGGAAGATGTCCAGAAACATCCCTATGGGATGAGATGGAAGGGGAAATTGGTTATGAGTTGTAATTGTGCAGATGTTGAAAGACTTCTCTGTGGAGGATACCGTTTTAAATTACTCAGGTGGCTGATGAAACCACAGGGGCTGTCTAACACCTTGGTAAAGCCTCACTAGCCACAAGATTGTTCTCTATAGCAAGCCCCTGGTTTTACAAAGATAAAAGGGTCCCCTGGCATCCTTCAATTCCAGAGGACACCATACAAACAAGTTATCTCTTCATTTCCTGACAGAAGAATGGAAGAAAGGTAAGGGTTTGTATCAAGATTTATCTTGTTTTTAAAGTTTGGTATGGTTTTGAGCTTACGCCCTATTTCTACCTTGTATGCTTTGTGTAGGGCAAAATGGGGCTTCCATTGGGGAAAGGTAGGAGACAGGAAGCTTCCATCTGAAAACTAGGTGCTAGTAGCTTCATCGGCTGGGTATGGGGGGGCCGCCAGGGGAGGGAGGGCATTCTCCATGGGGTTCTCCAGATACTTGTCTCTTATTATCCAAGCACTTTTTTTTTTTTCTTATTTATTGTCAAAGTGATGTACAGAGAGGTTACAGTTTCATACATTGGGCCTTGGGTACATTTCTTGTACTGTTTGTTACCTCCTCCCTCATTCCCCCCTCCCCCTCTCCCTCTTCCCCCATGAATTGTTCAGTTGGTTTACACCAAACAGTTTTGAAAGTGTTGCTTTTAGAGTCGTTTGTCTTTTTATCCCTTATCTCTCGATTTTGATATTCCCCTTCACTTCCCTAGTTCTAATACATGAATATACAGTATCCAGTGTACTCAGATGAGATACAGTGATAGTGCAGGTACAACCACAGGAAGGGGATACAAGAGGATCATCAACAAAGAAGCTACGGTTTCACATGGCATGTTGAAAGTGATTACAACAGTGATACAACAAGCTCTCTTTGTTCAAACTATTCAGGTATGTTCCTGGGGCAGGAGATAGGGCTCATGATTGTATATTTACTTCTCAATAACCTCTCTGAATCCCGAGATTAGAATCTGTCTTCTTTCTATTTAGGGGCTTCTTATTCATGTGAGTCTTCTCAACCCCAAGATTATGGCTGTCTTTTTGTGGCAAGAGCAGATTTCTAAGTTATGACAGCCATTCCTAGTTATCCTTCATTCACCTATCAATTTCACTCTATCATTTTGGCTTCTTTTCCTCTGTTTTCTGGAGATAGTTGCTGCTAGATTATTTAATCCACAATTTTGGTGGTAAACTTGGATTTGGCTTGAAACTCATTCCTCTGTTTTTCCATCTTCTATTTGTAATCCGTACCTGTGTGACAGTGGATCTTTAGGGATATAGTCTTAAAATCAGAAAATTTCATATACCAATGCCACTGATACACAAATTACCTATACTGAAGCTCTCAGTGGGGTTTTATAGTTTTACATTCACTGGTTTTTATGGGGAGAACTTGCCTTCATGGATAACTCCCATATTTTGTCAAATAGATAAATATATTTCACCACCAGCACACTGAAGACATTGAACTATCCCCATACCATACTAAGATCACTGTATGCCTTTCCTCATAGGCCCACCCACCTTCATTCCACTTTGAATTCCACTCATGCACTTTGTCACAACTGAGCCACACCTGAGCATTTTTAAAGTTATTTTTCGGTAGGATTTCAAACTTTTACTTGAACAGTTTGGACCATGTCCCTCCTGTTTATGCTTCATGTATAGCTAGGATGACAGGTATGTGTCTCTCTTTAGTGTTTCATTGTTGAGATTGGATCTCTTGAACTTTTGCCTAGGTTGGACTTGAACTGTTATTCTGATGTCTGTGTTAAGCAGTGAATTTCATGTATAAGCCACTACACTTGGACACATTGTTCAAATGTTCTCTGTGAATCTTAATTTAGTGATAATTACTAAAATTTTCCTTTGATCCACATACTAGGCCTAAAGTTACTTAACTTTGTAACAACTAGATAAATTATTTTAAATGATGGTCCATATTATTTATATGATTTGTTTAAATTTTTTTATGTTACAGTCATTTATTGTAGCTCAAGGAATCCCCATTAACTATTCTTGTAAAGTAACTCAAGTGGCTATGCATTAATCTCACTTTATGGGTATTAATTTAGCTATATGGGCAAGTTATTGTTGGGTGGTTGTGACTTTTAACCCAGGACTTTGACATCACCATCTGGCTCTGGCATGAACCACAGGTTTCTGTATGTGATGAATTCCTTTCTTTAATACCTCTCCATTTTTTGTTTGTTTATGATTATAATATTTGGAACCTCTCTTTTGGATGAATGTTACTTAAGATCTCTTTACATCCTATATCTTGATTATTGTTCATTTCTTCAGATTAATCATATCCACTATGTCTTTTCTTTCTTCCTGTTTTATGTGGAACTGAGGAATCCAACCCAGGGCTCCATGTATGCTAGGCAAGTACTCTACCACTAAGCCACATACCCAGCCCTCCATTATGTCTTCATATGGCTCCTTTGGATTCTCTCTCTCTCTTTCCCCTCTCTCTCTCTCTACTATTGGGATATGAACTCCAGTTCTCTTGTTTGTTGGGTAGATGCTGTAACTGTTGAATCATAACTCCAGCCCAATAAAAAATAAACCCCAGTCAATAATTTTTGAGATATGGTCTTACTTCTCTCATGCACACATCTAAGAATAATTCCTGTGTGTCATACTTCCCAGAAGCTAGAATAATAGATATGCACCACTGTGTCAAGATGTTCATTGAGGTTGTAAACATTGCTCAGGCTGGCCTTCAACAGGGATCCCAAAAATTTCAGTCTCTTAAGTATCTAGATTTTCATAAGTGTATCACCAGTGCCAGGCTCTTTTCTTCTTGAATACCAATTATGCTTCACCTTTTCAGATCAGGAAATGTCTCCTGAATTCTCTTATCTATTTCTGATATTCAACCAACTTCTCTTTAGGTTTCTAATTGGTTGGATTCTCTTCCTTTCTGTTTCTGGAGATGATTTTTATATGCTATACTTTATTTCATCTACCATTTTGACTCCTATATTGGCTATAACTTGGGAATTTGTCTTATATTTTTTATTCATCTACTTCCAATCCATATAGAGTGGATGATGTCTTGAAGTTGCTGGTGGCATGGTGGACCTGAGGCAGCCCTACTGGCTTCTACTCTGAGACCCAGTATCAATCCTTCATACTGTTTGTGTTCTCATTCAATCTTTTGTCCAATAGAAGAAATAACCATTTTGGATTATTAGGCTCATGAGCCCCTTAAAAGACAATTCCTATTAGACCCTCAATTTACTAGTATTTTTTACCCTAGGGTCAGCTGGGCCTTTATCTCTGGTTGAAATCTGTTTAAGCATCTGTCATTATATTGTACATTCTGCACTTTTCCTACTTCCATTTAGACTCCTGTCACACAAAAGCCTTCATCTCAGAGAAACTCTATCAAAGATCTGCAAGAGGATGTGGAATCGGTTTATATTATTCAGTTCAGAGCCCAGAACTTAGTGCTTCTCCAGTAGATATTCCCAGACCTCAAATACCTCCCTTCAGTGGGACTCAGATCTCACCTCCTCATTTCTTCCACTTTACACTGCTAAGCAATTAAGCTCATCAGCAAATTCTGTCCCCAACTGTCTACCAAAATATCTCTAGGTACTTAGCAAAGCAATATTGGGTCCTTAATCCAATATCTATCAGTGGTCAACATCAGGTATTTGGGCACATTTAAGTAATTCTGAATATGCCCAGAGCTGTGAATGAAAAGAATTGGGATGGATATATTTTCTTCATCCTATCATGCATCTTTTCTAATGCCTTTTGTTCTAATTTCATTTCTATTTTCCCTTTAACCTAAGTCATATAACATGAAGGAAACAAAGAGATGTGAAAGCCCATCTGCTCCTCTGTAGTTCTACTTTTTTTTTTTTGCCAGTCTTGAGCTTGAACTCAGGGCCTGGGCACTGTCCCTGAGCTGCTTTTGCTCAAGGCTAGCACTCTACCACTTGAGCCACAGTGCCACTTCTGGCCTTTTCTGTTTATGGGCTACTGAGGAATCCAACCCAGGGCTTCATGCATGCTAGGTGAGCACTCTACCACTAAGCCACATTCCCAGCGTGTAGCTCTACTTCCAACAAGGTGCAGGAGAGAGAGTACTGGCTACATTTTTCTGTGCCTGCTATATTCCTATGATCACTACACAGAGCAGTATTTACAAGTAAACAGTAGAGATTTCCATGAAGAACTCCCAAGTGAGTGAATTAACCATGGGGCTGATCTGGATTTAACAAAAATCATTTAAGAGCTCTTGCCACCAGTGCCGTAGAGTAGAGGAGCGGAGAATACTTCTCTGTGCCTACCAGAGTCCTAAGATCACTGACCAGCTCCATGTTTGCCAGCATACACATCTCCCCACAAAGGAATCCATGCAGCTCCTCAAGGGACTCCAAGCAGAGTGAGCTAACCAAAGACCTACACAACTATGATCAGCTGGGGCTGGGAAAACTACCCATGTCTGTGACTCATGCATGGTGCAGGAGGAGGAAGCCTGGTCCACTTTACTGTGAATGGAGCATGTCCTTTTGACTATCAAGTCTCAAACGAATTATCTACCTAGGTATTTATTAAAAAAACAAAACTGTAAGGTTCGCAGGACAGGAAACCCACCATATGGTTCAGGCAAAAAAATAGTTTATTGGGGGGAAAGCCAACTGCTGGCCAACACAAAATGGAGGCACATGGAGACAGAGGAGAAGGAAGAAGAGAAAAAGAAAGAGAGAAAGAGTGAGGACTTACGTTGAGCCAAATTACATAGGGAAAGACAGGAGGAGGGGCCGTAGCAGATACCGAAGTGAGTTCAGAGCCTGGTGAACCTCTCTCAGTCCAAGGAAGGCGTGACCAGGCTGGTCCAGGATGTGACCTCAAGGAATAAGGAAGTGACCTCAGAGTCTGGGGTCCTTTGCTGACTCACAGTCAGGTGATTGACAGTCAGGTGATTACTGGTTTCAGGCAGGTAAAGAAGCAGGGAGGGGGCTGGGGATATAGCCTAGTGGCAAGAGTGCCTGCCTCGGATACACGAGGACCTAGGTTCGATTCCCCAGCACCACATATACAGAAAAAACGGCCAGAAGCGGCGCTGTGGCTCAAGTGGCAGAGTGCTAGCCTTGAGCGGGAAGAAGCCAGGGACAGTGCTCAGGCCCTGAGTCCAAGGCCCAGGACTGGCCAAAAAAAAAAAAAAAAAAAAAGAAGCAGGGAGGGGCTGTTGTCCAAGGCAGACCTAACCAAAACATACCAGCACCAGTGACTCATGCCTATAATCCAGAAGTGGAGCTGTGTCTCAAAATGGTAGAGTGCTGGACTTGAGCAAAAAAGCCTAGGGACAGCACCCTGAGTTCAAGCCCATAACCAGGGCAGTCGGGGGTGGGGGGTGGGGGTGGACTCCTCATGAAGGAGTCTTGGCAAAGTGAGCTGATTGACCAAAGGCCCACATATCAGGATCCAGTCTGAGAATAGGAAAAACAAAGAAACACTCTGTGTCTCTGGTACAGGATAGCAGAGAGAAAGCCAGATGTGTGTCTATGTTAATGGTTCCCAACCCTGTAACGACTGGCCCCTGAAGAATAACATATAACCCAGTGGGTAGGGACTTTCTCTTCCACATCACAACATCTGTACTCATCAGAGCCTTAATCAACCATTCAGTTGTCAATGGACAGTTCATTTGTTCATACCTTTTAGCTATTGTAAGTATTGATGCTGTAAACATGTGGATATAAACAGCATTTAAGACCCTAATTTGAGTTCTTTTGGATATAGGAAATAGTGGGATTGCTGAATTCTATGGAAGTTGTATTAATGGTAAAAATCATTATACAGTCATCATATCAATAATGTGTGACTATTACAATTCTCCTACATCCTCTACAACACTCCTTTTTGTTTTGTTCATGTGATGACCATACCAGTGGGTATAAGACAGCCAACTATCCATTGTTTTAATTTATATTTCTCTGATTATTAGGGATGTTAATTTTTTCATAAGCACTCCCCCCATTTTAATTGGGTTATTTGCTTTATAATAATTTCTACTGTTAACTTTTAAGAGTTCTTTACATAATCAGGATATTACTCCCTTAATACATAAATATTTGAAGGCAAGTGTTAGTAGCTTACCTTTGTAACCCTACCTACTAGAAGGCTGAGATCTGAGGATTACAGTTCAAAGCCAGCCCAAGGCAGGAACGTCTGTGGGACTCTTATATTCAATTAGCCATTAAAAAGCAGGATGTGGAATTATGGCTCAGGTAGTAGAAAGCTAGCCTTGACAGAGAGAAAAAAAAGCTCAGGGATACCACCCAGGCCCTGAGTTCATGCCCCAGGACCAGCACAAAAATAAATAAATAAATATTTGACTTGAAATTTATTTTCCCATTTCAGAGGATGTTTGTACTTTATTGCCTGTGTTTTATGATGTGTGTACTTTAAGAAGCAGTATGTAGTCTCCATTTCTGAGTAGTCGCATGTATTTCTTCTGCTTTTGGTACAGAAATCCATACCATTCAGGTTGGAATTAGGGTTTGTTGATAACATGTTTACAAAAAGGGATAGAGGAACCTGCCTCCAAGGAAAGACACAAAATTGATCTAGCTCCTGACAAACACTTCCCAGGCAACAATGATTTGTTTACCCTGACCAAATTGTTACCTTCAAATGATAAACAGCCAAAACCAATTTTCTGGAATGCATCTCAAAACTTGGACTAAAATAGCAATCAACCAGGCCATTCTTTGAACAAGACTGTTTAATTGTTTTGCCTACCTTTCAATCCCACCCCAAATCTTTAATTTTTTTGTTTATTTTAAACCTAAAAGCCATGTCTGTACAATAAAGATGATTGAAGATGGGCTGACACATTGACTTCCCATAGCTGCCCATGCTGGACAGTAAGTCTCCAATCTTTACCCTTCATCAGCATTACCTCTTTATTTGGTAATTTGGGGGTGAAAGTTCAGGGATCCCCAAACCCGGAACCTAAAACTCAGCTTTCAAGGGCATGGACAACATGCAGCCCAATTCTTTGCCCTGTTTTAACAGGTTGGTCAGTATGTACTTTATGTGCCCAAAGGGTACTCACATTTGAACTCTAATCAGCATAGCCTCTTCAGCCCAAATTCCTGCCATCATTCAGTTCACCTCATCCCTGACTATTCTCATTAGTAAGTCTTCTTAGAATATTGTAGACTTTGTCTGGCTCCTCCAAATTTATGCTAAGACCTCCTGTAAACAAATTCCACATCATCAGGTATAGAGATACAGAAAGCACTCTCTTTTTGATAGTTATTCCTGTGATAATCAGCATTCAGTCATTGAAATGAAGTAGCTGATTTGTTTTGTGTTTTGTTTTGTTCTTAGAAAGAAGGCTTGGGCTGGGAATGTGGCCTAGCAGTAGAGTGCTTGCCTAGCATACACAAAGTCCTGGGCTTGATACCTCAGCACCACATAAACAAAACCGGCCAGAAGTGGTGTTGTGGCTCAAGGGATAGAGTGCTAGACTTGAGCAAAAAGAAGCCAGGGACAGTGCTTAGGCCCTGAGTCCAAGCTCCAGGACTGGCATAAAAAGAAGGAAAGAAAGAAAGGAAGGAAGGAAGGAAGGAAGGAAGGAAGGAAGGAAGGAAGGAAGGAAGGAAGGAAGGAAGGAAGGAAGGAAGGAAGGAAGGAAAGGAGGGAGGGAGGGAGGGAGGGAGGGAGGGAGCAAGCAAACAAGCAGGCTTATTTTTATTCAATTTAATTGCTTTGGTTAATGATCATCTGTCCATTGCTTTGGGCCTGTGGTGAGTGAAGCAGGCCCTCACCACTCACTATTACAGTAGGAGTGAGCCTAGTTATCTATAAGGAAATAACACTGACCCACCCCTTCTCCTAGTCATGCCCCTGGAGACATCAAGGGTCCTATCTTCTCCTTACTATGTCCTATGGTCTCTCCTCCTTGGGTGTAATTAGTGGTCAGTTTGTAGTTAGCATCTCTCCCTAGAGGTAGAGAAACTTTGGACTAGTTTTAACCAAACCAAGACACTTACACAGTGAAATCATATGTGTTCCTAGTTTGACTTTTGTGCAACAATTTCCTACTTAAGGATTCATGCATATGGGTTGCATCTTACATATATACATAAAACTATGAGATGGAAATCTTGTACATGCAAAGATCCCTTCCAAATCTCTTTCACATCACAATTCATCATTTCCTTAAGTTCAGACCACTATCATGGCTATGAACCCCTCCCATACCACCAGAACCCTAGAAACCAGATTTATTTTCATTGCAAAGGTGATGTACAGAGAGGTTACAGTAATATAAGTCAGGCAATGAGTACATTTTTGAACAGGTAGTGACACTATTGTTTGTGGTTCTTTTCTTTTTATTTATTTCTTTGTCCCCCCACCCTTTTGTGACTATTTCTTTAATTTCTGTGCCCTTTATCTTCTTTGTTTATTTTTTTAACTGATGTTTGTTTTGGAGTTACTTAGCTTAGACCTAACATTTCTCTTAACAGTATACTTTCTATTAAACTCCTTGCTTTGCCATTGTGTGTATGTTTGTGTGTGTGTGTGTGTGTGTGTGTGTGTGTGTGTGTCTGTGTGTCTTCATTTAATTTTTGGTGGGAAATGCTAGGAATCTGGGATCTTCACTTTTTTCTTTCTTTTTTTTTTTTGCCAGTCCTGGGACTTGAACTCAGGGCCTGAGCACTGTCCCTGGCTTCTTTGTGCTCAAGGCCAGCACTCTGCCACTTGAGCTGCAGCTCCACTTCTGTCCTTTTCTGTTTATGTGGTGCTGAAGAATTGAACCGAGGATTTCATGCATGCCAGGCAAGCACTCTACGGCTAACCCACATTCCCAGCGTCTTCACTTTTAAGGCCAGCCACTGGTAACAGGAGTATTATGTGGGCCAAAGTCTACTTACCTCACAGCCAGGAAACATGAAAGGGAGTACAGAATCCCTTAATAGCTTTAAGGACAACTTCCAAGGATCTAAAAATCTGCTATGACTCACCTCCTAAAATGCTCTACCACCTACAAATAAGGCTTTCGTGGGGTTGAAGATATTAGCATGGGCCTTCAGAAGTCATATAGGTTCTAAACTATAGAAACAACAGTAAATTTGAAGAATAGCATATCAAATACAAAATCACCTGGAGTTTCTTCCAATTAAATTGAACTTCTGTTAAGTTCAGTAAACCCCAGGATGGATATTAGTCTATCATGTTCACTGCTTAGTCTCAGGGCCTAGATAGGTGCCTCATGAAAAATGAGCACTTAATAAGCTAATATTTAATGAACAAACCAAAGTGATGCCAATTAAAAAAACTCAATTAGAGAAATTAGAGCATTATTCTGTGACTTTTTCATCCCTAAAGCCCTCTAGGACCACATTTCTGATGATAAATATGAATGGCTTACAGATAGGTGAACACAAGAAGTAAATAGCCACCTAGACACAGTCAGATTGATCTAGCTATAGGATTCTTTAGAGTTCCTGACTCCTCTGACTTCCATGAAGTACCTACTTCTTATTTGAGGAAGAGAATTTAACCTAAAAGATGTAAGTATAAAGAGAAAATAGCTCAGGAAGGCTTTCCCCTTTCTTTTCTGAAAGTCAGTCCAGAATTATCCTAGAGCCCTCAACTCTAAAGTCACTTTTTGTGCCCTCTGGGTTGGAACCCTCAAGAAGTCACTTTTGTTGTTTTTGATGTGGTTCAGCGTTTTGAACTTATGGCCTTGCATATTCTAGGCTGCCACTTTACCAACATAAACTATACTTCCAGCCCTGATTTTGTACTGCTTATTTTTTGAGACATGGCCTCTCAAACTCTTCTTCCCAGGCTGATTTTGAACTGTATCCTTTCCACTTTCAGCCATCCCAGTAAATTGCTAGAATTAGAGGTTTGAGTTACCAGCACCCAGTAGAAGTGGATGTCTCATTATCTACTGCCATCAAGAATTTGAGGACGGGCTGGGAATATGGCCTAGTGGCAAGAGCGCTTGCCTGCTACACGTGAAGCTCTCGGTTCGATTCCCCAGCACCACATATATGGAAAACGGCCAGAAGGGGCGCTGTGGCTCAGGTGGCAGAGTGCTAGCCTTGAGCGGGAAGAAGCCAGGGAAGGTGCTCAGGCCCTGAGTCCAAGGCCCAGGACAGGCCAAAAAAAAGAATTTGAGGAGCCCTCATGATTTCCTACAGGAGAAAGTGGGTGTTAGGTAAAGCCTCGATTCAAAGGAAACTTAAAATGGAGGATGAAATCACAAGGTATAGGAGAGAAAATATAAACTTCCCAACTCACCAGTTATTTCCACCCTATAGACTGGACCTAGGGATAGGAATTTCACACAAACAAGTCAATAAATACTCAAACCCAAAGGATTAATTCTGTCTTCACTGAAGATACTAGTTCCAGGTAGACTAAAAGAATATTTGTAAACTGGGGTCCCCTGTAGCAAGCCTGTAATCGGAGACTCTTATCTCCAATTAACCACTCAAAAAACAGAAGTGGAGCTGTGGCTCCAAGAGGGAGAGCACTAGCCTTGAGCAAAAAGAGCTCAGAGACAGCAGGCCCTGCATTTAAGCCCCATCTCTCTCTCTCTCTCTCTCTCTCTCTCTCTCTTTCTCTCTCTCTCTCTCACACACACACACACACAAACACACACACACACAGAGTATTTGCATCAGGTCCTTAAACTATTTCTGCTGTCAGGAACTAACTAAAGGAAGAAGAAAAGCATGGCATTTGTGCAACCTTTATAGATTAGTTGTTATTCTAAGCTGTTCTCTGCACAGTTTCTTTGCAGTCATAGGATCGCAGAATTCCAGGAAAGATAGGACTGAATGATAATATCTTTATGACAAAGGACTAGAATTACCCCTAAGGAACAAACAGTAGAGCCTTACAGGACAGATTACTCTCAAATGAAGATAGAAATAGAAAAAAAGACATGTATATACAGTATCCAGGGAAATAAGATCAGTTACAGTGATAGCAGGGGTAAAACCATGGGAAGGGAATACGAGAGGAAAATAAATAAATAAAGAGTATGGTTTCACATGGCATGTTGAAAATAACTACAACAATGATATACCACTTGTTTTTCATAACTTGGAGTTCATTTTGCTTAGCATCATCTTATGTGTTCATATGGGCATAGCTATTGAGCTATTGTGATCTTCTGCTATGACTATCCTAGACATGTACTAATTATTCCCTACGAGGGAAATTGGAACTAAGGAAGGGAAAGGGAATACCAAAACCTAGGGACAAAGGATAAAAAGACAAATCATTGCAATAGCGATACTTACAAAACCAACTAGTGTAAACCAACTGTACAACTCATGGTGGGGGGAGGGGTGGCGAGAAAGTGGGGAGGGAAGAGATGGGGGAAAAATGAGGGAGGAAATAACAAGTTGGACAAGAAATGCATTTGCCTTACAAATGAAACTCTAACCCCTCTGTACTTCACTTTGACAATAAAGAAAAAATATTTGTAGAAAAGTCTGGCAGGACACTAAAAAAAAAATGTAAACAGAGTTTTGTTTTTTTTTTTAATTGCACTATTTGCAGTTCTCTCTCTCTCTCTCTGTTTCCTTTGGTTTATTCCCTGTTGTCCCTATTTTTGATTTCTGTACCCTTTGTTTTGTGTATAAGCTTATCTGATTTGGGGAAGGGAAGAGGTACGACAAAGGATGAACCAATTAAATAGTGATACTCACTAGACACTATGTTGGGGGGAAGGGGGAAAAGGTGGGAGAAAATGAGGGAGGGGATAACACTGTTCAAAAAGAAATGTACTCATTACCTGATTTACATAACTGTAACCCCTCTGTATATCACTTTTATTATAAAATTTAAATTAAAAAGGAGATTCATAAGTACAAACTACAAATATATAAGGCATACTAAAAAATAATCAGGCTTCACCTTGGAGCCTGAGAAATCATATCATGGGAACCAGATTGCTTCCTTAAAGTGATGAAATCTTCTCTGGAACCAGAGAGAACCAGAATGGAAATAATACCATCCAGGTTGCACATATAACCAAGACCCTGCAACTATGTTTATTTTTGTTCCATTTAACCTAATTCTTTCTCTACCTACAACATAATGCTCATGTCTGTACCCTAAAGATGGCTTGAATAATGTGAGTCACTTTAGTTTGACTTTGCTACATCATCTCCTTTGCCTTTCTTTCCTACTGAACTTCCCTATCACCTTTACTATGTCCGTATCTTTTCTGAATTCTTCCCTGGCTGAACACAAAGATGGAGGATGATGAACTGCACTGAATTTCTGGTAACAGTAGGTACCATAATTCAGCATGAAAGACCTAGTGTGCTTGTGAAATTATTTCCTTCTTCCTACTCTCCTTAGATTTCCACATCTGTCTCTGGATCCTTCCATGTAGCCTTGTGGCTGTTCTTTCACTCCTTCTAGCTAATTCAAAGTAACCTTGATTGATTTTTTTTCCAGTTCCACATGACAAGGTTACAAAAGTCAACATTCTTATTATGTAGTCACAAGTTTCCAGCATTGGAATGGAAGAGAAAAGAGAAGGGTTTGCCTTGTTCTCTCAAACTCTTGTTAATGACCATAGTTACTCACAGATTTCTAACAATTCAGTTTTGTTTCCATTGTCTGTCTAAGATCTGTAATTGTTCCAATGGAAAATATAGTGCACATGCTAAATGATTATTTGATAGGTGTTCAAAGTAGATACTGTTTAAAAAGGAAGGCTAAAGGAAGCACATATAATAATGAAGCTCCCAATGGTATATGAAGTAGGAGAGTAGTTACCACTGTTAGTACTAAAGAGATGAAGAGACAAAGTTATGACAACTGTGTGTGAACGAATTGTAATTGTAACTGTGATTTAGAAAAGGCCCCATGAAAATGGGCTCTGTCCATAGGTAGAGTTAAAAATACCACTGTCAATTCATATACTAGCAGAGAAACAGGAAATTAACAAACAAATGAACAAACTAACAAACACCAAATTTCTCTCCTGCCTTTTAATCTCCCATCAACATGCAGCTACCACTACATGTACCCAGGAGCTAGAGTGAGAAGAATCCTTATAGGAGTCATAGACATGTCTCTTCCAAGAAAGAGTACAGAAGAGACATAAGATACTAACAAAAACTGGACAGATTTCATTTCTTTCTCCAGTATCCCCACAGTGTATATCTCCATTATGAATGTGATTGAATAAACATCTCCTTTTTATTTCCCCTAAGTTTGTTTGTTCCTCCCTATGTAGTGTCACCATTTTAGAATAATTTCTCACTATCATCATAAATGCCTTGAGAATAGAAGTTTTTTTTTTAAGTGGAAATATCCAGTCTTTTATAACTTTTTGAAATTGAAGAGGAACCTATAGCTATTGTAGAGGAAATTAATGCTGTAAATATGAATAGTAACTAAAATAAAAATGATAGTCTACTAAAGCTCAGCACATCTGAAGAGAAATATCCTCATCCTCATGGTCCTACACAGTGCATTCCTGCTTGGGAAAGAGGATAGATAGGAAAGGGAAGTCTGTGCTCATTTGAGAAGGTGGCTGGACCTCTTTCAACATTCCATTGCCCAGTGCCTAGTCATGTACAGTCATTAACAAAGATTGAAAATTGTATCTTTCCCCTGATTTAAAACTCTCAGAATCACTATGTGACAGAAGAGGAGAATGGACACGGAAGAGCTATGATAGAAGAGGAGAAGGTAGAAATTTCCATATCCTCTGATGATCTCTCTTTATGGTGCTCACATGAAAGTTTTTTTCAGGAAGACCTCACATAATGAATCTTATTGCCATGAAGCAGGTAAAAATGGGACAGGGATCCAGGAAATCAGGGCTGATATTGAACCTGTTTTTGATCACATAATTTCCAGGGATATCTGTTGTACTCTAAGCCTTAGGTTCTCTAATGGACATGTGCTAGAAACTCTGGGTTCAACAATGGACAAAAAAATCACATATATACAGATGATTATTACATGTCTTATTCTAGTTAATAAAGTTAGAATAGTTTAAATATTAAAATAGAAAAAAAGTACTATTCTACGCTATGGAAAGTCTTCTGATAAGCATTCTTCCTTCCATAGCCTTCTTCATTTCCATTGCAGTATGTTTTATATCTACCATTTCTTCTTTCCTACCCCTTATATTACTAATTGTCTAAATTTCCTTTCCTTTGTATGGGTGTAGTGAATGGATTTGAACTCAGGGCCTTACTTTTGAAAGGCAAATGCTCTATCATGTGAGTTATACTTCAGTCCTTTTTACTTTGGTTATTTTTTTGAGATGGGATCTTGGCAGAGCAGCCTAGATTTAGGTGGAAAGACAGGTTTCAACCTCCATACTGAGGCGTTTTTTTGTTGTTGAGATCATATCTTACTCATTGCAGCTTAGATTTTCCTTGAACCGCAGTCCTTCCAATCAACTTCCCAAGTAGCTGGGGGTACAAGTATAAGTTGCCATACCTGTCACATTGTACCTATTTCTCATATGAAACTTTGGAATGAAGTGGCAATGTGAAAATTTAATAGATCACAGTTATCATAAGTCCCTTTTTAATTCCACATTCTCTTCTGTATTCAAATCTTTCCAATGGGTGCTTCTTTAATGCTGAAGAAGTGAAACACAGAAACATAAATGTACTGCTGAAGTCCACAATAACAAATAAGTTAAAAGAAAAACTTAAATAAGTTATTGACTCTAGAGAGTAAAATTCAGAATTGTTTTCTTTTCTTTCTTTCTTTTTCTTTCTTCCTTTCTTTCCCCCACCCCCATTCTCTCTTGCACTTCTGTGTTAGTGGGAAGAAGCTTGTAATTATTTCGAAGATAAAGAACTATGGTAGCAAGGCCAAGGAGGGCTTAAATAATAAGCAAAACGTTGTGCTTTGTTCTTCAGTACAAATGTCCTCAGGATAACCATACATTGTTTGGCCCTGCTAGTCTGCTGGCATCAAGAAACTTCAAAACAACAACCACTTGCAGGGAAGATGATTAATGGATGGTGATGGGTAGAATTTGAGAGACAGAAGAAGAGTAAGACCAAATGTAAAGAACATCACATGAGGAAGACAGCGTAGTGGACTTCCCACTCTTCTTCATTAGTAGGTCCCAGGTCAGGAAGTCACATGCTTTCAAATATCTTGATGAATGTCAGTTGAGCAAGAGTTCACTCCCTCAGAGATCTCTCCAGGGCAGTGGAGTGTCCTGCAAACCTGAGATGTTCATTTTCTTACAGAGCAGCTAACCACCTCTAGCAAGAAGAATGGAGAAAAGGTAAGTTGACAGCAATCTGTCTCAAAATTTACTATAGACTTTTTCTTCTTGGTCCAAATCTACATCCCCTCACATTGGGACAGAACTTCTCAAGAACCGCAGAGGAAAAAGCAATAACAAACTGGAGACAATGAAGCTCCCTCCTGTAACTTTGAGTGCTAGCAGGCTTATCTATAAGGATGTTTGAAAGCTAAAGACTGGGACTGTTTTCTCCTACTTCTCATTCCAAATATTCAGTGTGGTGAAATGGGAGGAAATCTGCTGTTTTCATTCACCTTGGAAGAGAGATGCAGTATTTGCAAATACTTTCCCCCCAAAGTACTGCTTATAAACAACTTGTTTGTTTGGCTTACTTTATAAAGTTTTCTCTTCTATGTGTAGGTGTCAGATACCTACCAGGAAACAGATGGTGCAAAATGGGATGTCTGCGGGTGCAAAATGGGATGTGTGAGATTAATCCAATCAACTGAAATTTTACCAAGGTAGACCAGTTTAGAGAAAATTAAGTGGAATCATAAAAAAACTTTCCCTATCAGGGAGAATAATTGGATGAGGGTAGGGGAGGAAGTTTAATAGGTTTGGAAAGACAATTGACAGCTGAGAAAAATCTTTCTTCTTGTAGTCTTTCACTGTGAATTTTATGAGAACTTCTTTATCTCAGCATGTTTGCATTTGTTTTTTCATTATGTCTGTTATCAGAATTTTGATATTCACTTGTTTTTAGCATACTTATCTAGTGTCATATCTTTTGAGTAATTCTTCATTAGGATCCTTAAGAAGGAAATGTAGTAGAATGTTGAAATTGCATATGTACCTAAAAGTATTCAAGTTTGTTAGGCTTGAGGGTATAAAGGGACAAACTTTTATCATAGTTAAACCTGGGAGAACTTTTATTAGACTTAGTCTAAATCGTTCCTAACATCTCCAAATAGAGCCCCCTTTACAAGCTCCTCCCTAGGGATGTGTCTTTATCCCAATGATTCCACATGATTCCCAGCCACGCTAGTCTTGTATATTGGAGAAAAAGGACAAGGAATATCACAATCAAAAGGTTTGTTTTGTCATGGCTTCTTCATTTCCCCTGTCCAGTGCTTTCTCACAGGTGCCAAAAGCATGAAGGGAATTGGAGTCTAGGGGGTTCCTTCTCTGGGAAAGCTCTAGAAGGAACAACAGGAGAGTGGGATAGTATTGGGGAAATTTTAAATAGATTTTTGTGAAGCAAATCAGTTACTAGCTTCCTTTAGATATTTCTGTGCCATACTTCTGCTGTTCAATGTCATGGCCATTTTCCTTGTCTATTTTAAGCTTCATTTATTTTTTATTATCCTCAATCAAGCTTTTTTTTTTTTTCTTTTTTGGTCCTCCAAACCTCAGGAAATCCAGTTCATTCATTCATTCTTCTTCTTTTTTTGCCAGTCCTGGGGCCTTGGACTCAGAGCCTGAGCACTGTCCCTGGCTTCTTTTTGCTCAAGGCTAGCACTCTACCACTTGAGCCACAGTGCCACTTCTGGCCTTTTTGTATATATGTGGTGCTGGGGAATCGAACCCAGGGCTTCATGTATATGAGGCAAGCGCTCTTGCCACTCAGCCATATTATCAGCCCCCAGTTCATTCTTGAATCATTTCCCTAAACTACGGCCTTAAACATTTCTAGGTACTTAGTAAGCCAGAAACTTGCTCTCCATGGAATGGAGACATGATATTGGACAGAAATAATTCTTTCCAACATACTTGTGTTTTCCACAGAAGGATAGTACAGAATTATATTTTCTTCATCTTTTTATGTGTCTATTTTCTGGTGGCTAATTTTGCTCACAGTTTTGTGTGAAATTATTCTTAATTTTCTACCTTCATATAGAATGAGGCACTGTATACAACAATGGGCAAGAATAAATCCTTTCCTTTCTTCATAATAGTGACTTAGACATTCTATCCCATGATCCTAAATCCTGGAAGAACTGTCATTCACAAGGATAGCCATGGATTGTGCCAGGAGCTTTCAAAAGTTTCAAAGAAACTTTTGTCTGGAGGAATTTTGGCCCATACTTCCATCTCGATTACTCACAATCTCCTTAGACTTTCTTCTTTTCCTTGCAGGTGCCATAACATAAGACTGTCAGTAAGAATATTGGCACCATAGAATGTTTCCATGCCAGTAATAGATTTGGTTGCAGAAGAGAAAGCCTCGCCTTTAGAATTTGAAGATATTGGGGTTTTATCTGTGTTCCAGGATCACCTGGAAACATTATTTAACCTCTGAAAGCTTCTTTTTTTTTAAAAAAATTTTTTCATCCTTCCTTTATTTGCATGGTTGTTTCTTTTTGTTTGTTTGTCTGTTGCCAGTCCTGGGCCTTGAACTCAGGGCCTGAGCACTGTCCCTGGCTTCTTTTTGCTCAAGGCTAGCACTCTGCCACTTGAGCCACAGTGCCACTTCTGGCCTTTTTGTATATATATGTGGTGCTGGGGAACCGAACCCAGGGTTTCATGTATATGAGGCAAGCACTCTTGCCACTAGGCCATATTCCCAGCCCCTCTGAAAGCTTCTGTTACTCTTCCATAAGCATGACAGCAACTGCAAGATAGCAGAAGGAGAATGGTTTCTTTTATAAGTTTATTTACCACTTTATTTCTAAAATTAATTTAATTTTACATTTGAGTTAATATATATTTGTAACATAAGGGAATTCCATTGTGATATGTGCATACATGCACACAGTGCACTTTGAACAAATTCACTCCCACTATCACAATCTATTGTACCCTCTCTTCTTTCCCCTTGTAAAACAGTACCTAGTACCAGGAAATGGATACTTGCAAGGTATGAGGACAAGGGGAGAGGGGTAAAAGAATGAATGGGGAAAATTAATAGAATTCAGGCACTAATAGATTGCATATACCACAGAACTAAGAAAAATAAGGAAATATTCCTAGATTGTAGCTTTCAAATTTGGTAGAACAAATCCTCCAGTACCCAAACATTTCAGTGGGAGCTCCCTGTGTCCTGTCTCAGGTTTGTGGCATTATGACCTAAGCTGCAAAAAACACTGATCTGTTTGTTTTTAATTCATTTGCATAAAGCTCTAGGAGTACATTGCAAAGTTCTATGATAAGCCTGTGTTTATCTTTATAAGAAATTTCCAGGGGCTGGGAATATGGCCTAGTGGCAAGAGTGCTTGCCTTGTATACATGAAGCCCTGGGTTCGATTCCCCGGTACCACATATATAGAAAATGGCCAGAAGTGGCGCTGTGGCTCAAGAGGTAGAGTGCTAGCCTTGAGCAAAAACAAAAAAAAAAAAGAAGCCAGGGACAGTGCTCAGGCCCTGAGTTCAAGGCCCAGGACTGGCCAAAAAATAATTAAAAAAAAGAAATTTCCACCCTGTCATCTAAAGTGGGTATCAACTTTTATTTTCTAGTTTTGATTTTTAGCCATTCAGGCATAGTTAGTAGCATCTTGTTAGTCTTTTATTTTCAATTCTCTAAAATATATGGGCAAATACGTAGTTTGCAAATGTTTTCACTCACTGTGTTGCCTTTTAGCTTTGTTGAGTAGGAAGTGAAAATACTTTGAGAATGGGATTCAGGGAGCCTAACAACTTGCACATATTTCTCTGTCATTTGGAATAAAAGTACATTAACGAATACCTTTCTGCTATGATGAATACTGAAGCAGCAAGTATACTTTCATTCCAAAATAACTTTGAGTGGCAATGGCACCTTAATAAAATTCAGTCTTTAAAACCTCCCAATGCATGCCAACATTGCTTAGTACTTCTACTTAGGCCTAGAGATGGCCATTGAAGGACAGAACAACAATTACTTAAGTGAAGGTGGACTGAGTAGAAACAGAGTAGATGCCAAGAAAAGCTCAGTGAAGGAGAGAGACTCACATGGCTCTGGTCTCTGATTTGTTCCCAGAACAGGAAATCATCAGGGCTGTCAAGAGTCTTCAGAAGCCTCACAGAGTTGCCAGCTTGTATGCCAGCTCTTATAGCCATCTCTCAAATTAGAGAGAAAAGAAGTGTACCGGAGTGTCACTTAATCTGAGGAAGTCTCTTCTCATTCACCACGGACCCTTTATCTTCATCTGGACAGAAACATGGAAGAAATGTAAGGGTATATTCCAAGAACTTTCAGGTTTCTCTTAAGGTATTTTCCCTGAGTTATATCCCTGTGTTTCCAACACAGGGTGCTACATACAGGGGGGAAAATGAGGAGACAGAAACTTCCAAAATTGGGATCCTATAGAATAGGATTCATCGATTTATTTTTTATTTTTATTGTCAAGGTGATGTATAGAGAGGTTACAGTTTCATGCGTAAGGCAGTGAGTACATTTCTTATGAAATTCATTGCCTCTTGTTAAATGTACTCTACATTGTTTGCATATCTCTTAAGGATTCAGATGGAAAAGAAACAGATTGAGAAAACTTTCCTGGAGTGACCAAAAGTTGGACAGGGTTATGGGAAAATGGAAATGTACTGTGAATTAGCTGAATGTAAGAAAAGGGGAAGCAAGATTTCTACCCCTAGGATTTAAGGAGCAATGGAAGGAACAGCTGAGAGATTGTGGCGTAACCATAGCAATTCTGCAGTGGTAGGAGAGGATGACCAAGCAGATGGAGATGCATTGCCATGGGAAAATCATGGCTTCCTAAGTGTAAAGTAGAAAACGAAAATCTCAAATCCTGTTCCTTCTATGTTTCAGTATCTCCATAGTGTTAAGCTCAGCTCAGTGGCTCAACACAAATAGCCACATATAACAAAGGATCACAGTTGGAAAAGGTCCTTAGAAACCACTCTCTCGGAATGCCAGACTGCAGAGAAAGTTAGAAAGAAATCTTTCATGGCACATGAGACAATCTTTCATATCTTGTGTGTCTTCCTCTTCCATTAGGAATTTAGTCTAAATGTCATTGAAGCATTCCTTATCTCTAAAAGATTACTATTTATAGCTTGCATCTTATTTCTCATTGATCACATCTATAGACCATTCAGCATGTTGATTAGAAAGTAAGGGTGAAACTTAGATACAGGACTGTTATATAAAGACCTTAGCAATAAATTTGTAAAACATAGTCTGGAAGCTCCACAGCATTTAACACTGTACTTTAAAATTGCCATTCCCTGGTCACAAAGGATGTTTATCAATAGCACTTGATGCACATGAGTCTCAGTCATGTTAACACACCACATGCTAGTCTGGGGAAGAGGAAGAGAGTATATACCTATCAATCCCCAGACCTAGAAAGTGGCTATCTATCTCTACTCATCTTCCAATAGTCACTATGTAGATACAAAGGTGTCATTAGAATCAAAATAGGATGGAATAAAAGATCTGCTTTCTTTATTTTGCTTGTCTCAAGGCTTGAATTCAGGGCCTGGGCACTGTCCCTGAGCTTCTTTGCTCAAGGCTAGCACTCTACCACTTGAGCCACAACACTACTTCTGTTTTTTCTGTTTATGTGATACTAAGGAATCGAACCCAGGGCTTCATGCGTGCTAGGCAAACACTCTACTACTAAGCCACATTCTCAGTCCCAAGAAATCTGTTTTCTTATTTAAAACTCATAGAATCCCTCTCTTCTAGAGGAAAGGATGGCTGCTAGGGGACTCTGGAAGTTTCTATCATTCCTGAAAGTTTCTCAGATTCTGTGTGATGTAATGGAGAGTTTTTGGGAGTTCCTCAGAAAAAAGGAACAATGGAACAGAGAACAGAGGAAAAGCCACATGCAAGGTCTCAAGAGGCATTATTTGTCCTGCTCTTGATGATGTGAACTCAGGAAAATTGTCTTGTATGCTTAAGAGACAGTACTTTTTCCTCATGTGTTTAGTGAGAATTTGAAAATTCATGGACTAAGGAACACATGCTAAATGTTGGGTAAGAGTAGTAAATAATACATGCATGGTTTAGTCCTTAAAGAGCTTCACATTTGATTCTCTCAAACTCAGCTGTCCACTATACTGGGATGGCAGATATGTACCACCATGTTCAGTTGTTGGTTGAGAAGTGTTCTCTGTGTGTTTGGACTAGCCTCATACTGAGATCCTTCTGATTTACCCTTCCAGGTAGCTAGAATAACAGGTCTGAGCCACTGGTGTCCAGCAAGAAATAATCTTAAGTGTTCTTATTACCTAAACAATATATTTTCATTGCAGCAACCCTAGAACTTGAAGGGAAAAGGGAAAAATATTTATAAACTCACTTGTGTTATCAGCTATCCAGGCAACTTTGGTGGTCTGGGAGTTCATTTAGTTCCTGTGGTATCATGTATATAGACATACGTTTATATTTTAAATTTATTATCATAACTTGTACAAAGATTTCATTATATTTTTGCATATGTTCTTTGATCAGATTCCTCCATCTGTGTGCCTTTTTCCTAACTACTCTACCTCCTCCTCATTTTTAGCTTCTGGATGTTTAACTGTGCTGTGTGTACATATATATACATATATATCTGTACCTATGTATAACATATTTCTATAATCTTCACGCCCTTACCTCTTTTTACCCTCCTCTTACTGATTCAAAATAATTTTTCTGTGTATTGTTTCAGTGGTTGAATAAATATGTTGATGTATTTTTTTTTAAAGCTTCACATTTGATGAAGAAGACCAATGTGTCAACCTACAAACAAATATTCACACTACGACCCTTATACAGGGTTAGTAGAACTGTTTTTCCTCTCATTTCCTGTTCAAGCTTCCCAAAACTATGGAAGCTTATCTGTCCATGAGAACTCATGAAGAATTCATTTCCTAGATACATTCATTCATTTGATGCCTCCTCTCCATATCCCCAGAAGGATGTGCCCTTTTTTCCACTCAAAGGCCTCTTGCTCTGCCTGTTTAGAGCAGGAAATGTTTCCTGGGTTCTGTTATCCATTCCTGATATTCTACCCACTTCTCTTTGGGTTCCTACGTGGTAGAGACTTTTCCTTCCTGTTTCGGAAGTTTTGTTTTTATGCCAGATTTATTTCCTCCACAATTTTGACTCCCATATTGGAAACTTGTCTTATCCTTTTTCTTTATCATCTCTAATTCACACAAAGTGGATAGTGTGTTCAAGTTATTGATAGCGTAGTAGGTCTGAGGCACCACTACTGGTTTCCAATCTACCCTGTCTGAGACCCAGGATCAATCACTCATATTGTTTGTGTTTTCATTCAATCTTTTGTTAATGGAACAAAAGCAATGAATGTATATCCATAGATTCTTGAGCAGTTTAAAAGAGACAACACCTGCTAGACCCTTAGCCTACTAGTATTTTGCACCTGGTGTCAGCTGAGCCTTTATCTCCAGTTGAAATCTGCTTAAGCAGCTGTCATTACATTTCACAACCTATACTTTTTTTTTTTTTTACTTCCATTGACAGAATCCTCTCATATAAGAGCCTTCAGCTCAGAGAAACTCTATCAAAGATCTAGAAGGGGGTGGGGGAATCAGTTTGCATTCTTCACTTCAGAGCCCAGTAGTTAGTGCTTCTCCAATAGATGTTCCCATACCTCAAATACCTTCCTTCAGTGGGACTCAGACCTCACCTTCTCAATTCTTCCACTTTACATTGCTGAGCAATTAAGCTCATCAGCAAACCTCATCTCCAGATGAGGCACCAAAATGCTTCTAGGTTATTAGTTAAGCAAAACATATCCATATTTAGTAACACATAAATATACTTAGAGCTGTACACAAAAATATTTAGGATGAATGAATTTCTTAATCACATTAGCTGTGTCTGCTCTGTTATCTTTTGTTCTATTTTATTTTGATTTTCTATTTAATCCAAATCAGCTACAGAGGCAGGTTCCTTAATATGGAAATATTTAAAAATACTCCTGTCTTAAGTGCCTGACACTATGAGCCATTTTACGACATTCCATTACACCATTTTCCTAGCAAGAGTTCATATTCCCCCTAGTGTCCTTGGACAGGTAGGACCTTCTTAGTTATGAGGATCTCCTGGTGAGGTTTTTTTTCTTTTTGTAATCTTTAAGAATTCCTTCACTTAGTATGATTTTTTCCCAACTCTTTCCATTTCCTCAGAAATTGGGCCGTCATTCTTTCTAATAGAAGCATGGAATTCCATTGTGTATATGTTCCACGTTTGCTTGATTGGGCCAAGTCATTCTTTCTAATAGAAGCATAGAATTCCATTGTGTATGTGGACCACATTTTATTGATTCATTAAGTGAAGTGAGTCAGACCCAAAGAAACATAAACTCTATGATTTCACTCATCAGAAATAATTAGTGATTGTCTAGGATAGTCCTAACAGAGGAGCACAATAGCTCAATAGCAATGCACACATGATCACATAAGATGATGCTAAGCGAAATGAACTACAAGATTTGAAAATAAGTGGTTTATCTTTGTTGTTATTTTCAACATACCCTATGAAATTATGCCTTTTTCTTTTGTCTTTCTTCCCCATGGGTTTACCCCTGATGTCACTGTAACTGACTGGTACACTGAGTGTTGTATATACGTTTATTGGAATCAGGGAGGTGGAACATCAAAAAAGAGAGATAAAGAGTAAAAGGCAAACCAATGCAACAGCAATACTTACAAGACAATATACTGTAAACCAACTGTACAACTCAGGGGAGGATGGAGCGGGAACTGGGGAGGAGTAAAGGTGAGAGAAATATGAGGGAGGAGGTAATACGTTTGATA
The DNA here is from genome assembly GCF_023159225.1 of Perognathus longimembris pacificus. Taxonomy (NCBI): domain Eukaryota; kingdom Metazoa; phylum Chordata; class Mammalia; order Rodentia; family Heteromyidae; genus Perognathus; species Perognathus longimembris. The sequence goes on along the minus strand of NC_063173.1, from coordinate 26,052,255 downwards.
AGAAATGTACTCTCTGCCTTACATATGAAACTGTAACCCTTTTGTACATTACTTTGACAATAAAAAATAAATTTATTAAAAAAAAAGAATTTCTGCACCCAAAAGAAAATTTCTGATACAGAACAGTGTAGTGCTGAGTGCATAGTGCAAGTCCACTGAATGGGGTAACTGGATCATAGTATATTTCTGTGTCATTTAGAGGCCCTGGCATATAGGACAGGGAGCTCATGCTGTGCATACAAAGAGTGTTAGATTTGATTCCACATCCCAGGAATTGCCGGCTCTTTGCATTTTACTTAATCTCAGAGATCCTCTATTTTCTCACAAAGCTGGATGATACTGAGAATCAAATATTCCAAGAAATACTCCAAGTCTTGTTTCTGTTCTCAGGACCACCAATGGAGAGTTTCTGAGCAAGGATACAACCATACCAGCTTTGAAGACAGAAGTCCCAAACATTAGTGAAGATGGACATCTCCATGGACCTTGTGCCTTGGAGGAGCTGATTCTTAACTCACTGACTTTCATTGTGGCTGTGGTTGGAATGGCAGGAAATGCAGCTGTGCTCTGGCTCCTGGGCTTCCGGATGCGCAGAAAAGCCATCTCCGTCTACATCTTAAATCTGGCCGCCGCTGACTTCCTCTTCCTCTGCTTCAACTTTTTAAATTCGATACAAGACATCACAAGCCTTATAACTCATATCCACAGCCATCTCTTTAATTTCTTCTCCTCTGGGTTCTTCTGTTCTTATACTGCAAGCCTGAGCTTTCTCAGTGCTATTAGCCTGGAGCGCTGCCTGTCTGTAGTGTGTCCTATCTGGTACCGCTGCCGCCGCCCAAGACACACATCGATATTTGTGTGTCTGCTTATCTGGGCACTGTCCCTGTTGCTGACCATTTTAAGAAGTTATCACTGCATTGTCATGAATAGTCTTCATCTTAGTAATTGGTGTCTAAGAATGCACTCTTTCTCTGCTGGATACCTGACTCTCTTACTTGTGGCTCTCTCAGGGTCCAGTCTGGCTATAATAATTAAGATGTTCTGTGGCTCTGGACGGATGCCAATGACCAGGTTGTATGTGACCGTCCTGCTCACAGTGCTGGTCTTCATCTTCTGTGGTCTGCCCTATGGCATCCGCTACTCTCTAAAAAATTGGTTTTATGTTAATGACCAAAATATCTCCTGCTTCTTTTTTCTGCTCTTGTTTTTCCTCTCCTGTGTTAACAGCTGTGCCAACCCCATCATTTACTTCTTTGTAGGCTCCTTTAGGCAGCAGCGGCGAAAGACTCTCAAATGGTTCCTCCAGAGGGCTCTTCAGGACACGACTGATGATGAGTGTGTAGGTAGTGTTTCTCGGGGGGCCCTGGAGATGTCAGGAAACAAGGAAGCAGAGAAGAGCAGTGATGACCAGCTTCTGTCTTGGTCTTGAGATGTGGATTTGCAAGTTAACCTGACTATGGCTCCATGGACTGATTTTTGCTCTTCTCTAAGCTTCCTGTCTCATGATGCCTCGGTGGCTTCAAATGGATGAATTTTAACTAAGGCCATGTAGGTTTTTCTCTGAGACAGCATTCTTCTGAAGCAGAGTGTCACTCAATAGAATAAAATTCTTATGTTGTCTTTTCTAAATATTTCATTCTTGGTACTTCTTTTTGCTTTAAAGAATTATTGTCAAATTGATGTAGAGCGAGGTTACAGTTTCATACATTAGGCCATGGGTACATTTCTTGTACTGTTTATTATCTCCTCCCTCATTGCCCCCTCCCTCCTTCCCTTTTCCCTCTCCCCCCATGAGTTATTCAGTTGGTTTACACCAAACAGTTTTGCAAGTAATGCTTTTGGAGTTGTCTTTTTATCCTTTGTCTCTCGATTTTGATATTCCCTTTCACTTCCCTAGTTCTAATACCAGTATATACAGTATCCAGTGTATTCAGATGAGATACAGTGATAGTGCGAGTACAGTCACAGGAAGGGATACAAGAGAATCATCAAGAAAAGAAGCTATGGTTTCACTTGGCATGTTGAAAGTAATTACAACAGTGATATCACATTCATTTACATAACATGGAGTTCATTTCACTTAGCATCATCTTATGTGTTCATAGGGGCATAGCTCTTAGGCTCTTGTGATCCTCTGCTGTGACTAGCCTAAACCTGTGCTAATTATTCCCTACTTTGTGTGTTTAGTTTTCATACAAAGAATCCTTCTCCAAACCACAAAATCCTAAGTTTTGTAGTTGTCTTATACATGGCATTTTTTAAGGTTATATTTTTCCTCATGCTATGTTTCTGTAGGACTCCTATTCTGTGGTTGAGGCATTGCTGTGTGTAGACAGTTGAGTGCTGTATGAATGACTCAATATATCTCATTGGATCATTATGTTTTTGGAAATGAATGACAACAATCTCTTCTCATATATATGAGCAGTACAGTGTTTTTTTTTTTTTTTTGGCCAGTCCTGGGGCTTGGACTCAGGGCCTGAGCACTGTCCCTGGCTTCTTTTTGCTCAAGGCTAACACTCTGCCACTTGAGCCACAGCGCCACTTCTGGCCATTTTCTGTGTATGTGGTGCTGGGGAATTGAACCCAGGGCCTCATGAATACGAGGCAGGCACTCTAGCCACTAGGCCATATCCCCAGCCCAGTGTTTTTTTTTTTAAACAAGACTTCTGGAGTTATTAGTTGCTGGCCAGTTAAAAAGTTGGTTTTGGAGCCGGGTGCCTGTGGCTCACACCTATAATCCTAGCTACTCAGACAGCTGAGATTTGAGGATCATGGTTCAAAGCCAGCTCAGGCAGGGAAGTCCATGAGACTCTTATCTCCAATTAACCACCAGAAAACTTGAAGTGACACTGTGGCTCAAAATGGTAGGGCTCTAGCCTTGAGCTGAAGAGCTCAGGGACAGCTCCCAGGCCCTGAGTTCAAGCCCCATGACCAACAAGACAAAAAAAAAAAGTTGGTCTTGAGTTCTGGTAATAAAAAGCACAGTCTCTGATTTTGACTGCTTAAAAAGTCTGGAGGTATATGTGATCAGTCCCAGTTGGACACTGCTACCTCAGTGCTTATTTCAAGATGGAAGTATGTTGAAACTCACTTATGAATGCTTGATAGACTCATTAGATTTTGGAAGACACCGTAAGCCTCAATATTTGGCAGGAACTTGGAGACTTGTGGAGCAGTAGGAAACTGCCTGACTCGCTGGTCTTGATTCTCTTTTTATGGGCTGCTAAAATTAGTATACCAAAAGGAAAGCTTCTAAAGTAAATAAACCCTGGGATAGACAACTGATCCTTGACAGGCCCCACCCTCAATCCACATGTGGCACCAACCTGAAGAGTAGAAACTGCAAGAGGCACCAGCTAGATTTCCTCTTTCTGAGTGGTGATTGGACCTAGCTATGTCCCTGGCAGAAGAGAGGATGCTGGAAGCTTGTCTATGTGATTAGCACATACCTTGTGACTGGCAGACTTCAATGTACACTGCAATGCTAAGGGGGTAGAGACCTGCTTGCCTCATCCCAGAAATATCCTTGTCCAGAGCCATTGTTGGACAGAGTAATCATTTGTCAACAGACATTAGGTTTGCTTCCACTTCTTGGCTCTTGTGAACAGTGATGCTCTGAAAAACGTAAGGTATCAGTACCTCTTAAGACCCTATTGTAAAATATTTTGGATATGTATACAAAATGGCATTTCAAATTTTTTGAGGAATCATCACACTATGTTCCATGGTGATTGCCCTTCCTAAAATTCCACTAACAGTCTTCCTTAATACTTCTTTCAGATTTCTCCCTTGTTGTTAGCTAGGTGGTAACGTTGTTTATTGTTCAGGTGGAAGCCATCTTGATGGCTGTGAGACTATAGCCTACTACTATGATTTGATTTGCATTTTTCTGTTGATTAGTGATGTTAACCATTTTTTCACAAGCATTTTCTCCCATTTTAATAGAGTTCTTTGGTTTTTTAATCTTTCTTATTACAAAGTTTTAAGACCTCTTTATTCTGGATATAAATCTCTTACCAGATATATGACTTGAAATTTATTTTCCCATTTCACAGCCTGATATTTTGCTTTATTTGATGTACACATTTTCCTTTGATGTGCAAATTTTTAAAAAGAATCAGGTAGTCTCCATTTCTTTGTTATGCATTCTGTATGCAGAAAACATTGCCATGTGTAATGTTAGAAAGGATTTCTTTTAGTAGGAGTTTCAAAACATTAGGTGTTTTGTTTAGGTCTTTAAGTCACTTAAGTTATTTTTATGACATATATTATAAAAGTCAAACTTTACTGGTTTGTATTGCTTTATAACTATCTCACTTTCTCACTGTCATTTGTTGGAAAGACTGTCCTTTTGCACTGAAGGGCCTTGGATCTCATGTGTGTGTGTGTGTGTGTGTGTGTGTGTGTACACACATATTCAATTTAATTCAGTTCTTTCCTATTGCCAGTATGAGATTGTTTTGATTACTATAACTTTTATGTATGTATATATGTGTATATATACATACATATATACACATACATATATATACATATATATGCATACATACATTCGTAGTTGGGTTTTTTTTTTTAGTTTTTTTGTTTGGCTGTGAGGTTTGAATTCAGGGCTTGGGTGCTGGTCCTGAATTGTTTTGCTTAAGGCTAGTGCTGTACCACTTGGAGCCACAGCACCATTTCCTGTAATACATTTTGAAATCAGGAAATGAGTGTGAGTTCTTCAGACTAATTATCTTTCAAAATGATTTTTGGTTTTATAGTTGAGGCCACTTGTATTTCATCATGAATGGAATGGATGCACTTTGTACATTAAAAAACTGGCATTGGAATTTTGATAATCACATTGAATCTGCAAAAGCTTTGAGGTGTAGATACATTTTGACAGTAAGTCTCCCTAACTTATTAGCATGGGATGTCTTTTTTCCCTTTAAATGATATTTTTAGCTTTTAGTATACAAATTGTTCATATCTTTAGTTAGAATGATTTCTTTCTTATTAATTTTTTTATTGTTATTGTAAAAGTGATGTACAGAGAGGTTACAGTTATATTAGTCAGATAGAGAGTACATTTCTTTTTGAACAATGTTTTCCCCTCTTTTGCTCTCTCCCAGTTTTTCCCTCCCATCCCCATCCACAAATTGTATAGTTCATATTGTCTAGTAAGTACCACTGCCACATTTGTTCACCATTTCTGTGCCCTTCTTAACCTCCCAAAGACAAATAAACAAACAGGATGAAAGAAAAAGAAAAAAACAACAACAAAGAAAAACCCCTCTTTTGCCATTTCCTGAAGCTCATTTCAATAAATATCATTTTATATGGTCAGATACACATAAGTATTATGCTTTTGTGTTCATCTCCTAATAATATCATCCTTTGATCTCACTGTGTCTGAATGCCTAGAGATCTGTATAATTTGTCCTGACCCAGTGTGAGTGTAAGCACCCAATGTGTTTATTTGTGGATTTATGGGCACATTCTAGCTACCTACCACAAATGAGTTAAGCCACGTAACTTATGTTTCTCTGGGTCTGACTTACTTTGCTTAATGTAATTTTTCCAAGGCTTTTCATTTCCTTACAAATGATACAATGCAATTCTTTCTCATGGATAAGTAGAATTTTATTGTGCTTCTGTGCCAACTTTTCTGGGTCCATTCATCCATTGAGGGGCTTCTAGGCTGCTTCCATATCTTGGTTATGGTTAGAAATTTCCACCCATGATTTGGAGAAGATTCTCCTTTAGGATAAGGTCTCTCCTAAATATCTTATCAGGGGCAGGCTTCTGGGGTAACAAATACAGTAGCCTTCTGGAAGATATACTCCATAGCCATATCTTATGTTTTCTAAGAGTTCCTAAGCTTTTGATTACCTGTTTTCAGAGACAAGGGACCTGACACCTGCACTGGGAGTCTTAGCTCTGAGTTTAGGCATTTATCAACCACGTGGGCCCCAAAACCAGTTTCAGGGCAAAACAGGTATTGAGAGAGAAAACAATCATTGCCTTTTTCAGGCTTTCCAACTTGAGTAGATCCGTCTCTTTCCTTCTCCCCCAAATGGAGAGGAATAACCTTAGTTCTACACCAAGTTTTTCAGAGCTCCATCCCTTAGCACACAGAGATGATCCTGGATACCCTGAGATATGCATAGACTATGTCTTTGGGAGAAAGAGCAATGGGCAGGGAATTTTTAAGAGAATTTTATTATTATTATGATTATGTATATAGAGTGGGATACCATTCCACAAGTCAAGTAATGAGAATAATTCTTTCCGGACATTCACACCTTCCTTGTCTCTCTCCCTCTTTCTCCCTCCCATGTCTGCGCAGGGAGGTTTTTGTTTTTTTAATCTGGTCCCAGTTTCTCCAGCTGAGTGCTACTATGTTAGCTCCCCCTAGCCACTTTACCTGTTCCATAAGCCAACAACAGGCAGGATTTTAGGACCCAGGACAAAGTACCTAAAACATTCTTTCTGTTGGAGATATGCTGCTACCTGCAACAGGTGAGACTAGGAAAGTTGTAGCACCCATCAGTGGAGCAATGACCTCAGGCACAGAGCTGTTCGTCTGGACAGGAAGAATTTCACCCAGGTGGCTCCATGATGTCCAGATAAGAGAGGGAGCAAACCAAAAGGTTGAGCAAGCAGAACTTTGGAACCTCTCGGCATTGCAAATAGGGCCAAGAGCTGTAGGTGTGGTGGGGTGCGAAAGAGTTCCAGGCTATGTAGACTGATGTAGTGGTCCAGCAGTAGTCTGAGCAACCTTCCACTGGCCCAGCCTGAAGGTGGAGTGCTGGGACAGGTGGCTGTGCAACTAGTTTCCTGCAGGGGAAAGGAGGGGTATCAGTTTAAGCCCTCTGCAGCAAGCACACCCCTTCCTCGCCCCAAGGAGCTGGGCACTGGAACACAGCAGCCTTGTGGTGTGGCTCTGTGGTGTCCCAAGTTACAGCATTCAGATTGGGGCGTGGGGGAGGGGACTGGATTCAGTTATTTCCCCAATTCTACCTCCTGTGCACACCTTTCAGGGAATTTGAGTCAGAAGTAAGAGACAAGAGGAGGTAGGTAATTCAGAATCGAGGAAGTAGAAAACGAGGTTAATGAAAAGTGCCTGAAGCATGGGAATAGCACACAATTTAGTGCCTTTTGATTCATACAGGAGGAGGAGGAAACCTTTCCAGTTTATATAATCCAAGAAACCACACTAAACTAGGTTACCAGAAAGCTAAGACTTATAATATACTAACTGTGAAGCTAAACCTCAATTCTTTTGTCTTGTATGAGATGAATTCAAGCAAGATGAAAAGTGTAATGAAAGTGATAATGTATATTAAAATAAAAGTAAGATACACAATAGGAGTTTCCAGAAGCTTTGGAGCACAGAGCTCAGAAAAGGCTATTTTATGGATATATCCTATCATTTCAGGGGCCCTGATAGCTCTGCTTGTTGCCCTGGCAACTAGGACCCTAAGTTGTCTGTTTGTCTCAAAGGAGCTGGAGGTGTGGCTTGGTCGCATATTCATTAGAGAATTCTACTAACGTCAGAGAGGTCAGACAGCCAAGATGCCTATTCTGGACATGACTTAGAACACACACAAAAATGTTAAAATGTTCCAGAACTTTCTTGTGATCAGTGTCAAAATGTGTACATAGATATTTATAGACATCAGACTTATTGGCTCCTTTTTCATAAACCTCTAGACGAGACAGATGTCCATGGCTCAAGTCCAAGGATTTGTTCTTTCAGAGTCAACAAGACCACAAGGATCAACCAAACTTAAAAAAAATTTCATTTATTTTATCTTCCTCCTACTGTCCCACACTCTATTAGCACAGAAGTAGATGCTCACTGTCTTTATGTCTACATGCTCAGTTTCTCTCCAAGAACCTGGCATATAATGGGTCTTCTGCAATGCTTTTTTAAGTTGAGGGTGCCTGGGTATGCAACCTGTACCTAAGAGCAATTTTAGGCAAGTGCCTGACACAGGTCTGCAAAATCCTCCTCCAGCTGTCCCCATGATTTCAGAGCTCTTTGAGACCCTTCCATAATGAGACTGGCCAAAATAATATTTTCCATTTGATTAAGATCTTGTGATGGTCTAGGAATGGGGGAAGAGAGAGAGAGAAGAATGACACACAGAATTGAGGAAAGAAAAACATAATTATAGTATAGCTGTGCTAAGGATGTTAATGAGCAGGGGCTGGGAATATGGCCTAGTGGCAAGAGTGCTTGCCTCATATACATGAAGCCCTGGGTTCAATTCCCCAGCACCATATATATATAGAAAATGGCCAGAAGTGGCGCTGTGGCTCAAGTGGCAGAGAGATAGCCTTGAGCAAAAAGAAGCCAGGGACAGTGCTCAGGCCCTGAGTTCAAGGCCCAACACTGGCAAAAAAAAAAAGAATGTTAATGAGCAAAAAGCAGAAGATAATCAGAGTAAGGGAAACACCCAGCAAGAAAGACAACAGGTGAAGAATGGTACAGGCATGTGGATATCACCTTACAGTAACAGTAAAAGCCTCTGTGTTCAAGTGTCCACCAGGGGCCATCAAAGCAGTAGTCTGGTTGCTGCAGTCTCTCAGAATTGAGCTGATCCTAACACCTCAGATATTCATAGCTTCAGACAACATTGAAAACACATTTCTTTTTCTGAAAACAGGGAAATGGCCCAAATAAAATCATCCAGTGATGAAGGGGTCAAAGTGAAGGAAATGCAGTAGATAAGGCAGCCCTCAGGTATAGGGGTGAGCCTAGTGTTATATACATTCCTGTGTATCTGGGGGGTGTGCCATCTAATTTATTAGGATGCTCAATTTTCTCACTTGTAATGCGGTCTCAAAAGTCTGTTTATGCAATTGAGACATCTGTAAGTTTTGGAGAAAAGCTAATATACCATAACACTGCAAGCTTCAGGAAAAGAAAGGATAATGATGGCATTTCTTTCATAGCTAAGGTTTTGCTGATTGTATTAGCCAAATTTCCATCACTGTAACAAAAATAGTTGAGATAATCAACTTATCCAAAAATAAGAGTTACATTGGTTGCGGGTTTTACAAGTTTCTAGTCCAGGAATGGTGGCCTAATTGCTTAGAATTTATGGCAAGGTTATAAATCAAGGGAATGCTCAGAAGAACAATAAAACCTTCCTTGAGGGGCCAGAGTCAACAATCCTCTTCAGGGGCAGCCCCACCCTCCCCCCAAAAATCCCAAATGAATCTCTCCCTATGCCTCACCTCTTCAAAGTTCTATCTCCTCCTGGTAGCAGACTTCTACAGATAAAGATTTTCATGTGTAGAACTGTGAAAGACATTCAGCATCAAGATTATGTAATTCTGCCCCTGACCCAAAAAGTTCACGTTCATCTCACAACGTGAAATCCATTTCTTTTGCCTCCCAGAGTCCTCAAAGTCCTGTTTAGTCAAAAGTCAAAGTTCAAAGTCACCTGTGAGATTCAAGGCAAATTGTGCTATGAGCCCTTGTAAAAATACACAAAGAAAAAAACGTTTCATGCATCTAAGATACCGTGATGGGCAGGCACAGGGAACAAGAATACATTCCCATTCTAAAGGAGAGGAATTAGGGAGTAGAGAGGAGAGACTGTCCAAAGCTATAGAGAAACACAGATGTGCAAATATCAAATGCTCCCTTGTCGGGCTGGGGATATAGCCTAGTGGCAAGAGTGCCTGCCTCAGATACATGAGGCCCTAGGTTCGATTCCCCAGCACCACATATACAGAAAACGGCCAGAAGCGGCGCTGTGACTCAAGTGGCAGAGTGCTAGCCTTGAGCGGGAAGAGGCCAGGGACAGTGCTCAGGCCCTGAGTCCAAGGCCCACGACTGGCCAAAAAAAAAAAAAAAATGCTCCCTTGTCCATGTGCAATGGGCCCCTGAATCTTGGCAATGGGCTGCAAATCTGATAGAGGTCAAGGACTCAGACTCATGTTCCTGGAGGATATTCCTTAATCGTTTTGTGCTTTGATTCCCATTTTCTCTTTTGTTTCAATAATTGTTTTTTATTTCTTTGTGTTCTGGACGTTCTGGTTGTTGTGTTTTGTCAGTGATGGGGCTTGAACTGAGGGCCTGGGCACTCTCGCTGAGCTTTTGTGCTCAAGGCTAGCACTTTACCACTTTGAGCCCTGGCTCCACTACTATTTTCTGGTGGTTAATGAGGGTAAGAGTTTCACACGCTTTCCTGCCTAGGTTGGCTTTGAACCAGGATCCTCAGCCTCCTGAGTTGCTAGGATTTCAGGCGTGAGCCACCAATACCCAACTTGTTTCTTTAAATATCACATTGTTCAGCGGATATATATATATGTATGTATATATGTATATATTTATAATTTATAACTTTTTCCCCATTGATTTCTGGTTTTACTCATTGTTATCAGAAAAGATACATAGTATGATTTTTATTTTATTTTATTTTTTAACAAGGGAAGAACTTGTTTTGTGGGCTGTTGTACAGTCTGCTCTAAGTGACTGTTTCATGCACTGATAAAAATGCATGTGGTACAGCTATTGGATGAAATGTTTGGTAAGTGTCTGTTAGGCTCATCTGATATATACTGCAGTTATCTCTGATTTGTGTGTGTTCAGGCGCATGTGTCTGAGCTCCTGCTCTGTGTGACCTAAGGCTTTCCAATAAGAGCCAACCCCTGAAAAGTTCCCAAAGACATTCCTCATACTGCCACCTTGTGGCTCACACCTGTAATCACAGGAGACCACAAAGGAAAGCAACATACAACTAAGCAATTCATCCCCACTCCAAGGTTCTTGTATGGCTCAGCTTCTGAGTCAAATGAATTTTTCTTGAAATAAAAAAGATGGGGCTGGGAATATGGCCTAGTGGCAAGAGTGCTTGCCTCGTATACATGAAGCCCTGGGTTCAATTCCCCAACACCACATATATACAAAATGGCCAGAAGTGGCACTGTGGCTCAAGTGGCAGAGTGCTAGCCTTGAGCAAAAAGAAGCCAGGGACAGTGCACAGGCCCTGAGTCCAAGGCCCAGGACTGGCAAAAAAAAAAAAAAAGATGACAGCATCTCTTCTAAGGATAACCATGGGATTAGAGCACCTTTTCTGGAGGGAGCAAGTTCTTTTGGTTAGAACTTGCTAATCTGACCTGAAATAGCTCCTCGTACCTATCTTTTTCCTGGGGCAGGGAGGTTGTAGTTGGTTTTATGATAAGAAAATAAAGTAGGAATACAAAAAAAAGTTGGACAAGGATAGTGGAGAACTATAACAGAAGGCACAGACATCCCTGCCTCCCTTAGAGCCCTGGCCAGGTGCCACTGCCATCAACCTCTGACATGTCTTCTGGCAGGAATCCCTGATAGCAGAGGCTATTTTTTGACCCATCTTGGAGCCCCCAGTGTCTAATTCAGTTCTTTCTAAGTGTTCTGTCAATCTATCCTCGTATAGGAAGGCCCTTTGTGGGTGGGCACATACTCACACATGCTCAGTTCAAGATGTACATTACCAAGCATGCTTAGGTCATTGTTCAAGAAAGAAAGAAGACAGGCAGGAATCTAGGCATGTTTCATTGTAGAGGTTGCAGACAGAATTATTTCTGGGCATAACAAATTGTTCTCTTGCCTTGCCACCTGTCAACAATGGCTTTCACTACACTCAACTAAGAGCTGACATCTCCACCCCCCACCTCCAATTCAGAATAGTAGGAAAGAGAAAATGTGAGAAACTTGTGGAAAATGGAGATTTCATTTATTCCAACGACCTCCTCACAGTTTGCATTTCCAGAAACTTTGTCTCAATGTGATTGTATTACTTTCTCATTTTTATCTCTTCCACATTTGTTTGTGTTTACTACCTATGAAGCATGATTTCTTTGAAAGAATCTCTCACTACCATTATAAATGACTTGAAAAGGGAAGGAAAGTATAAAAAGAGGAAGTACACAAGCATCTATAAGGTTTTTTTTTTTTTTTTTTTTTTGGCCAGTCCTGGGCCTTGGACTCAGGGCCTGAGCACTGTCCCTGGCTTCTTCCCGCTCAAGGCTAGCACTCTGCCACTTGAGCCACAGCGCCGCTTCTGGCCGTTTTCTGTATATGTGGTGCTGGGGAATCGAACCTAGGGCCTCGTGTATCCGAGGCAGGCACTCTTGCCACTAGGCTATATCCCCAGCCCAAGGTTTTCTTTTAAATTAATGATAGTTGGTGTTTTAAAAAGGAGCTTGTAGTTATTGTAGAGGAACTTGTTGCTGTAATGAGGAATGTTGACTGAAATAAGATAGAAAAGTCTACTAAAGCTTGATACACTTAAAGAAAATGTCACATCTTCCTAGCTATACACAGCTCCCACTCAATCAGCCTTCCTGCCTGGAAAAGAGACTGGGAAGGGAAGTGTGTGTTCCTTCTTTTGACCTATGACCCAGGATATGGTTTCATCAACCCCACCCTCTTCCCATGGTCAGCATCTAGTCACATTCTGTCATCTAGCATGAAAAGAGGCTGAAAAATGAAATCCTTTGTCTGATTTTGTAAGCCCCCGAATTACTGTGTGATAGGAGACTGGATATGGAGGAAACCTTCATGATTTCTGTAACTTTTTTTGGTTTCCAGATTTTGTGTTCATATGAAGATTTTTTTCTCTGAAACATTTCACATGTAATGAATGTTGCAGACAGGAAACAGAGGCAAAAATGTGACCAGGGTCCAGGATATCAAGATTAGTATTGAGTCTACTGTTGATCTTGTGGTTTCAGAGAAACATCTTGTATCCTAAGCCTCTGGATTTCTAACAGACATGTGCTAGAGGCTGGAGGTACAAATGTGTACAGTCAAGAAACAGGTCTAGACATGACAGTACTTTGCGCATAGTGAAGACTAAACACACACACAGACAGAGAGAGAGAGAGAGAGAGAGAGAGAGAGAGAGAGAGAGAAAATAGAGCTACAAAGAGTGTTTGGTGCTGTGAGTAAAAATATCAAGTCACTGTCTGAGAGGATAACAAGTTATGGCCATGGGCTGGGAATATGGCCTAGTGGTAAAGGGCTCGCCTCATATACAATGAGTTATGGCCTTCCTCTATCTCTTCATCAAGTCGGCTAGTAATGTAGGACAAGGACAGCTCCCCGAAGAAGCTCTCATTGTCTGTCATTTCTGGTCAGCTGGCAGCAAGAAGCTCCAAAGTAACAATAACTTGCAGAAAATGTGACTACTAGGGTGGTGCTGGACAGAGGTTGAGAGGTAGCAGTATGTAAGTCCATATGTTCAGAACATCTCAAGAGGAATATGACTCAATGGAACACCATGCTCTCATTGGCCAGCAGGTCTCATGACAGGAAATTGCGGGGCTATCCTAAATCTTGTTAAGTGTCACTCATGCATCAGGGTTCACTGTTCAAAGCATCTCTCCAGGAAAAACAAAGGTCCAGTGGAGATGTTCAAGCCAAGAGGTTCTTTACTTCAGCAGAGAACAAGCTATTATATTAAGCAAGAATAGAGGAAAGGTAAGACTTTATCAAGAGCCCCCCTTGTTTTAAGAGTGCCTGTTGTCTTTTTTTCCTCTTAGCCCAAATCCTCATCTCTTTGTATTGAGTGTAGAGCTTCCCAGAACCACAAGGCTTCCAACAGTCATGGACAGATTAAATGAAGCTCCCACCAGGGAATTTGGGTGCTGGCAGGATTGGCTTTGAAAGCTTTGAACCAGGACTGTTACCTCTTCTAGAAGCATCTTTCCATCTACCTTTCATTCCGCCCATGCAAATTTGATGAAATAGTATGAAATCTGCTACTTTTCTCAATTTGAACAGGATGGGTGCAGGTGTGTTTCCCCAACTACAATATTGCTGTCAATAATCCAGTCCTAGGTTTGTTTATTTAATGAAGTTTCCATGAGTGCATGTGTGTATGTGTGACAGAGAGAGAGAGAGAGAGAGAGAGAGAAAGAGGGAGAGAGAGAGAGCGAGAGAGCGAGAGCACCATAGACACACACACACACAGAGGGTGGGCTTCCATCAGGAAAGAAATGGCTTAAAATGAGATGATTGAAATGAGTTAACTCAAGAGACACTTTACCAATGAAGGAAGGCTTAGAGAAAATTACATGTCTTAGTGAAAACTTTCCTTACCAGGCAGAGTGATTGGGAGGTATGACATCACTACATTTAGGTACATATTGAGAAGGAAATCATATCAGAATATAGAGTTGGCTGATGGCACTGTAGCTAAAGCTAGAGCTGTAGAAAAGTGCTACTGGATAAATAATAGGTACTTAGTAACATTATTATTACCAATTTACACTCTAATAGAAAGACAGGAGGAAAGTTAAAACTCTCATTTGCAGCTGGGCTCTGGTTGATCACATCTGTAATCCTAGCTACTTAGGAGGCTAACATCAGAGAGGATTTCAGTTCATGAGAATCATCTCCAATTAACCAAATGGAAGTGGAACTGTGGCTCAAAGGGATAGAGCACTAGCCTTGTGGGGAGGAGGGGACAAAAAAACAAAAAAATCTCAAGGACAGGGCCCAGGCCAAGTTCAAACCCCATGATTGACAAAAAAAAAAAAGCAAAACTCTCATTTGATGTCTTCTTTCTCTCTAACCTCCTGTCAATATATCTCTTCAACTAAACGAGACTAAGTAGGAGACTAAGCAAAAGCAATCCCATTGTTAAGGCACAGATAGGTCTCATCGCCAAATACAGTGAAGGGGAGAGAAGAGGGGACATAAAACGTTACTGGAAAATGGCAAAAATGTACTGTTCCTGTAGCCCCTTTACCCTCTGTATTTTCTGAGTCCTTCCCTGCCCCAGTGTGTCAGCATGTTTCTCACTGCACCTCTTTTAGTATTTTATATTCATTTGTTTCTACATCCTTTCCTAATAGCCCATCTTCTGAAGAACCTACACAGCAAGATCCTGATGTTACTTAAGAAGGGGGTGTAGTAAACATGTTAAAATGACACCAGTATTGATAAATATTTTTTGTGTATTACACTTGATAGTATAAAGGAAAAACTGTGATCATAGATTGTTATAAAGAAAGAATATTTTATTCAATTTGAACTGCCTACCACAGGGCATTCTACAACCGAGTTCTTTCCAATTCACTAAGCGTTTCCTCCTTTCTAAGAGTTGTGTCTTCATGATGACGTCACGTGGCTCCCTCAACATCAGCATTTCAGATTGGACAACATTAAGAAGGAAGATCGTTGTCAAAGTGTTTGATTCATCCTATCTGCTCATTTCCTCCTGACCAGTGCCATTACATTTTCACTTCCCATGACATTAAAATGGTTTTCTAGGGAGCTGCTCATGCAGGGTAAGGAATGAGGATACCCAGAACTGTGTGAGAGGCATGCAGAGAAAGCCAGGAGAGAGGATGTATTGAATTTGACCTTCACATGTAATTCGGATTGCTTTCATATTCAACAGTATCATTATTTTTTGTCGTGATGATATTATAAAAGATGATCTCTAAAGGACTTGGACTAGAGGCTATGGGTATATTTTGAATGGCAACAACAATGAAAACTAAGCAAATCTGAATAATATAGAATATAGTGTTTAATAAGAGAGTGAAAAACATGCATACTTAAATGGAGAGTTTCAAACTTTGTTCAATGCCATGAATACAATGTTCATTTCTTTTTATTGACAAATAACACTTTATTTTATTAGTGTTCCAGAATTTATCTATTTATCTATTGACTTACATTTTATTTGACCTTGATACTAAAGCTGCTCTATGTTTTTGTTTGTGGACACTTCTTTATCACTCTTTAGGATTGTGGTTACTAGATAAGCCAACATTCCATATCATAAGAGTTCCAGATTGTCTTCTAACATGGTATACCATTTTATATACCCACTAAAAAAGTGTGAGAAATCTTACTATTCTATATCTGCATAATAATTTAAGATTGCAGAGTTTTGGAACTTACCTACTTTGATAGATAGGTAGACACGTGTAACAGTTGTTTCAATTTTAATCCTCTATTTTTTCCTATTTTTATTTGCCATTTTATTGTTTTGGATCTTCTCCATGGACAAGGCAAATGTTAGACATCTCTATTCAGCTGTCCTGATCTCATTGTATCCCCAATGCTTTTTCTCTTCTCTCTGAGTGTCAGGCTGTCTCTATCTCCAGTGTAACCCCTTTCGCCTTTGAACACGAGCTGCCTGACCTGCAGGCAGCAAGGCTAGAAGGAGGGTTACGTGAAAGCCTCAAACCCATGTGTGAACGCGAAGGGCCCTTCCTCCCTTTTGACTCACTAAGAACAAAAGTGCGAGACACGTGGGCTGCTTCGGGGAAAGCTCCTTGGATTTCCGTTTAATAAGGGGAAGTGCAAATACACTTATACTAGCAGTGACGGTGGGAAGAGGAGGGACTTGGAGTGCATAGCTAGGCACTAGCGATTGGCTAATGATCTGTCCATCATGGTGATGTCACGGAACTTCCCACAGAGGCGGAGACCACTGCCCCCCAAGGGCCGGCCTCCCGGGGCCATGTTGGCACACGTGCTCACCACCAAGAGGCAGGGGCTGGTTTGGCTTCTCTTCCGGTTTCAGACCCAGAAGGAGGTGGGTCGGGCTAGCTGCCAGCCGTCCCCTCTTAAAGGCATAGCCATCCCCTACATCTCAGCATATTAATCACATTTTTATTGCAAATTGTTTAGCAATCCCATTAGAGTTTGCAGTATGCATTTACAACTATTCTTCCAACTTTCAATTAATGCTATATATTTTTCATGAACAATGTAGTGTAAGAGTGTATTCCAAATTCTACTCCTTTACCCCTGAAAATGTGTTGTCATATATTTTCATTCATTCATAACTCATTGTTATTCTATATTGCTATTATTATTTTGAGCAGACTATTATCTGCTAGGTGGATTAAAAATAGGAGAAAAAGAACTTTAACTTCTTTGTGTAGATGTGATTGTGTTATTGTTGTGTTTGTATTGTTGTGTGTGTGTGTGCACGCACATATATCATACATGCAGATTGGGGCTTGAACTCAGGATTTGGGCACTGTCCCTGAGCTCTTTTTGCTCACGGCTATCACTCTACCACTTGAGCCATAACTCCATTTCTATTATTATTATTTTTTGTATGTGGTTGATTGGAGATAAGAGTCAAATGGACTTTCTTGCCTGTGCTGGATTCAAATCAAGATGCTCAGATCTCAGCCTCCAGAGTAGCATAACAAGTAGAATAACAAGCAGAGTAGAATAACAAGTGTAAGTCAGCCTTTATTTTTTTTTTAATCTTTGTTTTGTATGTGTATAAGTCTGAGTTTCTGACTTATGCCATTTTCCTTCTCTCTGAAGATGAAAAATTTGAAATTTGTTTGCAAGAATGTTGATCTCAAAGAATTAAAAAAATACAATACTGATTACTAGAGGTTGAGATGAGTGTAGGGGAAAGAAGGGTAGACAGAGGAAGGCTATGCATCAAAATGCTCATAGGTACAGAGCAAAGCCGTGATGAATCCATACTACAGAGGTACTTCAGCAGTCATCTTCAGTTGTTTGAACACATGTTAGTAAGTCTTCTAAAGACACAGCACTGTCTATAAAAATAAACATGGGAAGTGGTGCTGTGGCTCAAATAGTAGAGCACTAGCCTTGAGCTGAAGAGCTCAGGGACAGCACCCAGTTGCAGAGATCAAGCCCTAGGACTGACAAACAAAAAACAAAAACAAATTATGCCAAGCTATCTTTTTCCCTAACATGATATGTTCATTTTGTAATTCTTTTGTTTTTCATTTTTATTTTCCATTTGACTCAAACCATCCACTACTACAAGGGACGTGGTTAATTATTCATACTTGGGAGAAATGTTGAGAACACAATGAGTAAGCCCAACTCCTTGGTATCTACCCCCCCCCCCAAAAAAAAAAAAAACAATAGAAACCAGGGTGCAGTAAAGTACCAGCATAACCACATTTATTGCAGGATAAAGTTTCAAAGCAGCAACCATTTTCAGGAAAGGTTAGGGTAAAGATTGGCAGATTTTGAGAGATAGAAACAGAATAAGATTAAATGTTCAGAAACATCTTTTTGAGGAATACAACTAACGAACTTCACATTTTCATTTGCCAGGAGGTCCCAAGACAGGAAATCACAGGGCTGTCAATCATCTTGATAAGCATCAATTGAGCATCAGGGTTCAGTCTTGCATGATTTCTCCATAGTAGAGAAGTGTCCTGCAGAGATTATTAACCCCCAAATTTCTTTACTTCAGCACAAAACAGCTGACCACTTCCAGCATGAAGAACAGAGGAAATATATGATTGTCAACAATCTCTCTTTAGAGTAACTGTTGTCTTTTTCCTCTTAGTCTAAATCCACATCCTTTCACATTAGGGCAGCCTGTCCTAGGAACCACAGGAGCTCAAGAAGAAATAGACAAGACATGGAGCTCACGTGGAATGTTTGGTACTAGAAGGATTAACTCTTGGCTCTTGAAGAGCTACACTCTTCTTGGAACCTTTCTGTATTTGCCCTTCATCAGAGCCATTCAAATGAGCTGAAACGAGAGGAAATATGCTGCTTTCCTTTATTTAGGCAGAGATGGTGTGTGTGTGTGTGTGTGTGTGTGTGTGTGTGTGTGTGTGTGTGAGTGAGATGTATTTATGTATATTTGGTGTGCTTCCCCCCACAAGTGTTTGTACTTCTTAATAATACTCATGTGTGTTTGGCTTGTTTCAGAAAGTTTTTTCCCCTTTTATATATGTGAGACACCCAGCAGCAAATAAGTGGTCTAAACAAGATGATTAAAATGAGTTCAATCAAGGGACAATTAATCAATGTACATAGGTTTAAAATATGTATGGAATGGTGTAAACTAATACTACCAAGGAGAATAATTGGGTAGGGCTGGAAATTTTAGCATCAGTAGGTTTTTACAGCTGATGGGAATGGAGGAATTTTCAAACTTCCTGGCTGAAGCTGTGGTTGGGTTGAAGCTGTGGTTGTAAGAAAGGACCACATATACATAGGTGCAATAAAATGGCTGTTGCTAATTTACACTCCAGGCGGGAGACAGAGAGGAAAATTAAAATTTCTGCTTGTTCTCCTCCTGCTCTCCAAACCTATGAATACCTCCTTTTGACTGAATATAACTGGTAGGTAGAGCGTTAAGTGAACCCATCGGTGAGACAAGTGTCTCCTCCATGGATGCAAAGAAAAGTAGGAAAGAGGGTACATGACCTGCTGTTGCAAAAGGGGGAAAAAAAAATCTATCTTTGCATATAGCCTCCTCATTCTGAATGTTTTATGAGCTTCTCTATCTCAATGTGTTTGCATCACTTTCTCACTGTATCCCATCTCCATGTTTTTGTGTTTTGTTTTGGCCAGTCTTGGGTCTTGAACTCAGGGCTTGAGCACTGTCCCTGGCTCCTTTTTGCTCAAGGCTAGCACTCTTCCACTTGAGCCACAGCACCACTTATGGCTTTTTCTATTTATGTGGTGCTGAGGAATCAAACCTAGGGCTTCATGAATGTGAGGCAAGCACTCTACCTACCACTAGGCCGTATTCCCAGCCCTCTCATCTCAGTATTTTGAACTTTGTTTTTATGTTTACCTACAACCAAAGCTTGTGAACAATAGCACTATAAAGATTAGTAAAAAAAAAAAAAGGGACATGGTAAAGGTGTTAGAACTATTTTTGCATTTGTAGGTATTTAGGTTTATAACATTTGGTAGTATAGACAACTTTTGCCATAGGTAGTTAAACCAAAAAGAACATTTATTAGAATTAGAGTAAATACTCCAGAGCATCCAAGAACACAACTCCATTCATATCCTCATCCCTAAAGATATGTGTTCATCTCCATGATCCCAGATGGCTCCCAGTGACCCAAGCATCCCAGACTAGAGAAAAAGAGAAGGAAGCAATCGAAGTGCTCGCTACAGCAACTCTGCTCACTTCACTTTGGCCAGTTCCTCATCATACGGTGTTAACACCATAAAGGGAATTGAGGATTGAGGTCCTTCCTGTGGTCTAAAATTCCTCCATTATGTGAGACATGAAGTGTAAGGGAGTGTTAGACAATTAAGTTTCTGCTCCTTGACTTTCCTTTATAATTTTGCATCCCATGATATTACAATATTTCTTTCTCTGGGTTCTTTGATGGTATTAGATCTGCCTTTCACCATGTTTTTTAGATGACGTTTGCAATCACTAATATTATATTCTTTCTATAATAGATGAGAATATTACAGAATATGCTCTCTAAAGGATTTGTGCTGGAAATGTTGAATAGATAATTGCAATAACAATAAAAACAACTAAATCTAAACATTTTAGTGAATTGGGCCTAATAAAGAAAAGATTAAAAGGGTACACAGCTTAAGGTCTCAAACAGTGCCATGAATAAAAAGTTCAAGAAGTCTCAAGGTGCAAAATAGTTTCCTATTTTCTTCATATTCTCCTCCAGGCAACCTGGGAAACAGGAAGAGAGAACATTCAGTGTATGTGTTCAGTCCTTGATGTACCATCATCTCAGAGGTTTCCAGTAATTTTTCCCCTTGAACCTCTTGCTGTGTATAAGCTTTGGACATAATTGAACTGGAGAAATTTTCAGAGGCAAGTAGAGGTACCTGCACTCTGGAATTGGTCATGTGGTGTCCTCTATCTAGCTCTTATGTGTTCCATATTTCATAGGCTTGTTTCTTTGCTGTTACTAAAGTTTCCAGATCCTATTCTATGATCACATACTTTGGGATTGCTAATTCTAAGTCATAGAGAGTACAGATTGCTGTCTCCCATTCTCTTTCCACGTGGAATCACACAACGCCCTTTGACAATGGTGCTTCTGGGATGGCAACGGGCAATACTATGTATGGAAAACTGCTGGTTCAAATTCCAGCTCTTGTACTTTTTTTTTCCTCATCTGCTGCTAACCTCCCAATCCCCTTTACCTAAAAAGTGGAAATAATAATAGTACTTTCACCAGATGGATGCTTCCAGGACCAATAGATATGCCATCAGTTAATCAATCAATCATCAGATGATTGTTCATCAGATCTGGAAAACCACTGGCATCAGGCTTCTGGCAAACCACTCAAACTTTGAGAGATCTGATGCAAACTACTCAGCCTCTGAGTGCCTCTGTTACCTCTTATGTAAAAAGAGAATTTTAATAATACTAGTAATAATACTAGTAATACTAGTAATAATACTAGTAATAATACTAGTGATTATTTACATGATTCACAGACATATTATCATGTGACCACTCAATAACCTGATACTGCTCACTCCAAAATTACTTCTTGTTTTCTAGATGAATTGGACAAAGGCATACTTCTTTCATCCAAGTCTTTCACCAATGAACATTTAAAGTATTTCTCTGTTTAACTAATAAAGTAAACTTCCATCAGGGCTGATTTGTCCTTCTTCTTTATTTTAGATATTCTAGTAAATGTGTGAAGACATTACACTATCATTTTAATTTTCAGTTCCCAGATGACAAATGGTACACATTCTCTTTGGAGAAATATGTTTATGTCTTTTATTTCCTTTTCTAATTTTTGCTTTTATCTTCAAGTAGTTGTGCAAAGGAGTTGCCATTCAACAAAGTAATATATGAATTCAGCCAGTCTTGATCAATATCATCCTTTTCATCCTTTCATCTCATCCTTCCTAACCTTACTTCTTCCCCCAATTTTCTTAATTTTGTAGAGTAAGCACTGAATTTTTTTGTAGTTCTATTTTTATGTTTTTACTCTTTTTATCCCCTTATTTTTTGTCAAAGTGATGTACAGAGAGGTTACAGTTTCATACGTTAGGCCTTGGGTACATTTCTTGTACTGTTTGTTACCTTCTCCCTCATTTCTTCCTCCCCTCTCCCCCTTCCCTTCTTCCCCCATCAGTTGTTCAGTTGGTTTACACCAAATGGTTTTGCAAGTATTGCTTTTGGAGTCGTTTGTCTTTTTATCCTTTGTCTCTCAATTTTGATATTCCCTTTCACTTCCCTAGTTCTAATACCAGTATATACAGTTTCCAGTGTACTCATATAAGATGCAGTGACAGTGAGGGTACAACCACAGGAAGGAGATACAAGAGGATAATAAACAGTAGAAGCTACAGTTTCACATGGCATGTTGAAAGTAATTACAATAGTGATATAACAGTCATTTCCATAACATGGAGTTCATTTCACTGCATTTCCCCTTTCCTCTCTTCATTTGTTTGCCTTTTTCCCTTGATCCACCCACACTTTGAAGGACCTACTTCCTGGCGTTCATTTTGTTGAACGTGAAGTACACAGAATTGATGAAGTGAATGCTTAGATTGTGCTCTTCCTTCTCTTCCTCTAATCTTGTATGCTCATGTCCCTGGGAGCCATATAACATCATGGGGATGAATGCATACCTCTAGTTATGAGGATATGCAATGAGTTAGGTCAGCAGTGACACACAACTGCCGCAGGATGGACAGGCAGGGTCTGGGGCTACTGGCAATAAGAAGGCTTAGCCCTTCCAGGTAGCTAAGTTCTACTGAGTGATAGAGAAAGATTTAAAGAGCCAAGAAAAGAACAATGGTGCCAAATGCAGGGAGTATGTACAGAAATATCTAAAGGAAGTTAGTAATTGGTTTTTATAAAATTATTACATAAAACCAACTTAGTATTTTGAATAGAGGTTGTTTTGCAAACTGAAGTTTGCTTTATTCCGTTGGCCTGTGAGTTAGCCTTTCTAAGGAATCTTCTGAACTTATGATATTTCAGCTAACATAGTTGTATACACTTGATGAGCACCCCAAGCTAACATTTATAGATTTATAGCTTCCACATACGAGAAACAACATGAACCCTTTGTATCTCTGGGATTAACATGCTTTTTTCCATGTACTAAATTTTCTCTTTTCATAGGGAACTGAATTGGCCAAATTATTTATAATAATAAATTTTAAAAAATTGTAAGGATGTTATTCAGGCTAATAATAATAAAAGGAAATGAGAAAGGAGTAGGCTGTGGAGATACATGCCTGTAATCCCAGGTACTTGGGAGGCAGTGATTAGGAATATGGTAGTTTGAGGCCAGTCAAAGAAAAAAAGTGACACTCACCTCAACAAATATCCTGGACATCATAGCATGAACCTATAACTTGTACCATGAACCTGATCTTGTGAGACATAGGTAGGAACTGGTCTGAAGCTGGCTCCAAAGTGTTTTTAAGGATGCTATCTAATATATAACCTAAAGGAAAAGATATGGAGGTATGCCTTAAGAGGCAGAGTGCTTGCCTGGCAAGTGCAAAATTCTGAGTTTAAAGCAAAGTACCAACACAGGGGGAGGGGGGGAGGGCAAGGGGTGGGAGAGGGCGCGAGAGAGAACAAGAGAGCGAATGAGAGAGAGAAATTAGAATAGATGAGGATAGAAAGTGGTAAAAGTCTGGAGTCCAGGGTTCAATAAGCCTATCAACAACTTGTTTCTATTTCTCGGTTATTTGGAATAATAATATGCTAATGAATGCCTTCCTTCTATGAGTTGAAAATACTAAAAAACAAAACAAAACAAATATAGTTAGGCCAATGTGCAATTTGAATGGGAGTGGCCCAAAGATGTAATTTATTATTTAGTTATAAAGCTCCACAATGCCTGGTAACATCACTTGATGGAGCTCTGTAGAGCTTGGGGTTGGTAATCAGGGCAGAGCAGCAACTACTTCAAGTAAAATGGACATCGGATATGATGAGAGAGGCAGATACAGGAGTGGAAATAGGGAAGATGTCAAAATACAGTTTAGTGAAGGATCATGTCTCATGTGGTTCTGATTTCTTCCCAGCACCTACACAGGAAGTGACAGGGACGTTCCAGTATCTTCGTAAGCCTCACTTTGTCACAAGCATTTATGCTAGCTCTTCTAGATATTTTCTGAATTACAGAACAAAGAAGTGGACTCTGGTATTGCTAAGTTTGAAAAAGGCTCTTCCTTGTTACAACGAGGCATCTATTCATATCTCACCAAGAGAATGGAAAGAAGGTAAGAATATATTCTAAGAACTCCCAGATTTACTGTAGTGGCTATTTCTCTGAGCTCATTATGCCTGTATTTCCTCCATGGGTCACTGCAGTTAGAGTCAAGGTACTTCTTTTAAGCAAAAGCCTGAGAAGAATCATCTTTCTGAAAACTGAGTACTGACAGCATTGTGGACATTTCAAATGAGATTACTAAACGGACATAT
This sequence comes from Perognathus longimembris pacificus, assembly GCF_023159225.1. Lineage (NCBI taxonomy): Eukaryota > Metazoa > Chordata > Mammalia > Rodentia > Heteromyidae > Perognathus > Perognathus longimembris. The sequence continues at coordinate 26,028,093 of NC_063173.1, read as the reverse complement.
TTACCTCTTAATCAAACTCCCTCCTTTCTCTCTTTTTGTCACAACCACAGAGTGATTGCTGAGTCATATATTCATTTTTAAAATGTAGGAAACATGAAATTATTACTTCTCGGAAATGAGATCCCATAAAACAGGTTTCATTATACTGTGCATCTTCAATAATCTAGAAAGAAACAATTCAACTGAGAACTCCTAAAGGAAGAGATCCTGTACAAAGATGGGCATGGTTAAAGGGAAACCAACTAAAGGGAAGATCAAGATAATCAGAATTTCTATCCCTGGACTTCAACAGGACACTGAAGAAGGTGTTAACACAGAATGAGAGAACACAGCCATAGCAGTATCTTTAGTGGTAGAAGAGAATGTTCAGGCAAAGAGAAATCACAGCAGAAGAAGGGAAGAAACTGAAAACTCAAATCCAAATCCTCCTTTCTTTCAGTGATACCATGAGGTTGCCCAATGATTCAATTAAAAAAATCTAGAATAGAAAAGGTGTCATTGATGGGGCACATAGAAATCACACTGTCAGGATGCTGAAGCTGTCAAGGAAGGTTGGGAGGGAATTTTTCAAAGCACAGAGACAATTCCTCACATCTGTGTCTTCCTACTCCATGGAATTTTCTAGGTCTAATTATCACTAAACATTTGTCATCCTATGTAGTTCAGTTATTTTTGCCTGTCTTCATCATTTATTTTTCTCTTGAGTTACTTTTATAATACATTTGACACTTGGCTAAAATTCCTCCAAACTGGAATGTAATTTAAAAAGAGGAAATATAAAGTGGTTCTTAGATATAGAACCATTATATAATGATCTAATCAAGAAGTCTTTAGGGCTGGGGATATAGCCTAGTGGCAAGAGTGCCTGCCTCGGATACACGAGGCCCTAGGTTCGATTCCCCAGCACCACATATACAGAAAACGGCCAGAAGCGGCGCTGTGGCTCAAGTGGCAGAGTGCTAGCCTTGAGCGGGAAGAAGCCAGGGACAGTGCTCAGGCCCTGAGTCCAAGGCCCAGGACTGGCCAAAAAAAAAAAAAAAAAGAAGTCTTTAAGGTATGATCTGGAAGCCAGGAAGCATTTAACTCCAGGACTTTAATATTCCTGTTTATCAGCCATGAAGGATGTTGGTCAACATCCTTTGGTAAGCTTAACTTACAGATATATCAATGTAATAGACTGAGGAAGAACAGATGGATTACAAAGATCTATACCTTATATTAATCTCAAGGCCCAGGAATTGTTTACCTCAGTCTACTAATGTTCTGTTTGTATGGGATTCTAATGTGTCATTTCATTCAACACAGGAAGTGTCTAATTTAAAATTCACAGTAACCCTCTGTTATATAAGAAGAGAATAGCTACTGGGCAACTCTGATAGTCCCGACAATCTCTAATGGTCTCACAGATCAAAAGACTTTCAGGAAGTTCCTCAGAAGTAAGGAATAATGTGGCAGAGAAAGACTAAAAGCCTCATACAGGTACCCAAGAGACAGGGCTGATATTGGGCCTGTTCTTGATATGATCCTAGAAAAAAAATCACTTGTATGTTTAGGCTACTGATTCTTCCTGTATTGAGTGAGAATATTAAAGTCCATAATCTAAGGAACATATGCTAATCATGGGGAATTATAGTAAATAAAATATGTGTGGCTTAGTTCCTATAGAGGAAAATAAACATGCCATATCTCAGAACCGATGTTCGAACTGTGAAGTGCCTTTTTTAGAGTTAGCAGAACTGTTTTCCTCACCTTTCCTGTTAAAGCCAGCTCAAGTTGTGGCCCAGCTCATCTCCCTAAGAGAGCTCTTGTGGAGACACTCACTACTTTCCACTCTATATCCCCAAGAAGGTGGCACACACTTCTACAGTGGGTCCCTTTTAAGAGCAGGAAGGAGCCCTTTTTTTCCTGTTTATCTTATTTTTTTATTATTTACAAAGTGGAAAATACTATTTTCATTGATAAATATCATTTAGTCCTTCTGTAGTTCTTTTGCCAAAAGATGGGCTCATAATTTTCAAATGATTATAGGACTGTATCAACCAAAGAGTTTCACACAGTTTCCATAGCAGCAGCAATTTCCTTGAACTGTCTGTAAAAATTCTGAAGTTGAGGAATTGTCATTTCAAAGGACTTGTTCTTTACTTGGCCAGAATGATCTGCCACTTTTAGCATTACTGCAATGTAAGGATACTTAAGTGATCTGCAGCTGTCCGAGCTCACAGCCATGCTGAGTTTCCACTGACAATCTATAAGCTGGCTGGTGACTTTGGACTTAGCATCTAGGACCGGCTCAGTGGCCCTAGCCCCCTCCATGGCTGGAGCACAGCGGTGCCAGGAAGGAGCCCTTTTCCTAACTGACATTCACCCCCACGTCAGTTAGTCACTATTTGATGGGCTTTAGTTCCTTTCTTTGCCTAAAGTTCCCTTATGTTAGATTTTATTTCATTCACAATATTGATTTCCACATTGATTGTAACTTTGGATTTCTTCTGTATGTTTTCTTCAGCTACCTCTAACCCCCATACACATAGGGATAGAGTCCAAAAGACTGATACAAGGGAGGCTCTGGGGTGGACTTGTAGGTTCAGATCTAGTCTGTGTGAGATAGGTTAGTCACTAATACTGTTGGTGCTCCAATTAACTCTGTGGAATGGGTAAGATAATAATTATTATCACATACACTAGAGCAGAACAAAGGAGAAAATGTCTTATCAACACCTAATCACTTGCTATTTTTCAATCAGTTGTCAACTGATTCTTTTTTTCCTCCAGCTGAAATCTGCATAAGCCTCTCTATTTACATTTCATACTCTTTATTTTCTCTTTCTTTCCTTCATAGACTCATCTCATACAGAAAATTTCATCATGAAAACACTCTATCAAAGATCTGGTAGAGGGTGTAGAATAGATTTATAGAGCAAACTTCAGAGCCCAGTACTTAGTGTTCTTCCGGTAGATAATCCCATACTTTAGTGTCTCTTTTCAGAGGTCCTCCTTATACTGCTGAACAATTCACAAATCCTGTCCCCAGACTGCACACTAAAATACTTCTAAAGGCTCAGCAAGGCTCTGTTGGGTGCTTAGTCAAAGGCCTGTAGAGGACGAACATTAGACATAATTCTGTAGTGTATTGACACAGCACTATCCAGAAAAAGGAGAAATGAATTTTCTTCAACACATTATATGTGTTTATCATGAAGTATTTTATTCTATCTTTATGTTTTCATTTAACACATATCATCTACAACTGAAAGGATGTGTGTGCATTCATTTATTGAATAAAGTCTGAGTGTGCAGCTCGCACACAAAACTATACATGGGGCTATAGAAAAGCTCAGAGCTAGGAAAGTGAAAAGGAATACTAAAATCGAGAGACACAGGATAAAAAGACAAACGACTGGGCTGGGAATATGGCCTAGTGGCAAGAGTGCTTGCCTCGTTTACATGAAGCCCTGGGTTCAATTCCCCAGCACCACGTATAGAAAAAAACCGGAAGTGGTGCTGTGGCTCAAGTGGCAGAGTGCTATCCTTGAGCAAAAAGAAGCCAGGGACAGTGCTCAGGCACTGAGTCCAAGGCCCACGACTGGCAAAAAAAAAAAAAAAAAAAAGACAAACGACTACAAAAGCAATACTTATAAAACTGTTTGGTGTAAACCAATTGAATAATTCATGGGGGGGAGAGGGAAAAAGGGAGGGGAGAGGGGGGAATGAGCGGAGGTAACAAACAGTACAAGAAATGTATTCAATGCCTAACATACGTAACTGTAACCTCTCTGTACATCACTTTGACAATAAATAAAAGAAAAAAAGAAAAAGAAATGCTCCTGTCCTCAGTGCTCGACACTCAGTCTTTTTTAGGCCACTCCATTCTACAGCTGTCCTAGAAAGAGCTTGGATTCCATAGGTCCCTAGAGTATATGTTCTTTCTCTTCCTTGTAGGGAATCTTTTTAGTCATAAAGATGTTATAGTCACTTCTGTAACTTTACAAATTCTTAAGGATGAGAGAAATTGTCTGGCCCAGAATAGAATAATTCTTGTTGAGGAGATTATTTGGATCCTAGTATGTTTTCTTTGTCATTTAGATGAAGTGACATGCAGGACTGAGAGCTCAGGTGATATAGATGCAGAGTACTGGATTTAAATCTTACACCAGAAACCCCCCACTCTTAACATCTTATCTAAGCTCTGCAATCCTCTGCTTTCTACTTCTCTAAGATAAAGACAATAGTTTCCATAAGGTAAGCTGAGAATCAGAGATCACACAGCAAGTGCTAACATCTTCTTTGTGTTGCCAGGGGCCTCAGTGGAAGGTTGTTGGGAAGGAATCAAAGTATACCAGCCTTAAGGAACAAATTCACAAGCAGTGAACTCTCGACTGAAACTTATGTTGCAGAAGTGATTTTCTTCCTCCACTGGCTGACCCTCTTCCTTGCTACAGTTGGAGTGGCAAGAAATGCAGTCTATATTTTAAACTTGGCTGGGGCAGACTTCCCCTTCTTTTGCGACAATATTTTTTATTTCTTGAAAAGTATCACTAGGACATTTTCTAATATTTCCATGAATATCGTCAGTTTCTTCTTCTTTGGAAATTTCTATTTCTATACTGTAGGCATGAGCTTGACCAGTGCTATTAGCATGGAGCGCTGCTTGTCTGTACTGAGGTCCATCTGGTACCGCTGCCATCACCCAAGACACACATCAACATTCATATGTGTTCTGGTATAGACATGGTCCTTGCTGCTAACTTTTTTGACAGCCTATTACTGTGTCATCCAGAGAGACTTTTATCCTAGTAACCAGTGTCTGACATTTATGTGTTCTATGGCCACATACTTGATTGTTTTATTTGTGCTTCTGTCTGGATCCAATCTGGCCGTGTAGTTCGAGACAGATGTCCCTGACCAGGTTGTGTGTGACAGTCCTACTCACAGTCCTGGTCTTCATCTTCTGTGACTTGCCCTATGGAACTTTTTACTTCCTAACAGAATGGCTTCCCGTTGATATCTATTATATTCCCTGTTACTTTTGGCCGTTGTTTTTCCTCTCTTCTGTTAACAGCTGTGCCAACCCCATCATTTACTTTTTTGTTGGCTCCTTTAGACAGAAGCAGAGTGAGACCCTCAAGCAACTTCGCCAGAAAGCTCTTCAGGACACTCCTGATGAGGGTGAATGTAAAGGCAGACTTCCTCAAGAAACCCTGAAAATGTCAAGAGGCAGAGTGGAGCAATGATAGTCAGCCTCTGACCTTTTCTTTAGATGTATGTAGCTTTGCAAGTGAACATGGCCATGGCACATTTGACACTTGACTGTTCTTATCCTCTGAAATTCCCCAGTGATTCCTCAATGCTTTCCAATAGATGAATTCCTTTTTTAGGATTTATCTGAGAAAGATTAGTCTCAAGGGGATTATCTGTCATCTCTAGACAAATAAAATTCTTATGCTACCTTTTCTAAATATTTTCTTATTTAGAAATTTTTACCTTTTGTTTCATTTCAGTGGAAAGAGTCTTTCTCCAGACCACTCAATTCTGTTTATCATTGTCCAATACATGACAGATAGATAGATAGATATCAATGGATACATATTCAAAGGATAGATATTCAAAGAATATCTATCTATCTGTTTATATTGTTCAAGCTATCTTCCTGTGGTAATCTTATTCTGCATTGTGATTGGTGTTTTTCTGCCTATGAGTTTCTTCCCATTTAATAGTCAGTCCCATTGGGAATAGAATTGAGAACAATTTATTGAGATGAGTGTTGCTTAATGCTCTGCCCATTCAGGACATCAGTCAAATCTGTAACACTTCCAAAATGAATGCATGAATAAATGATTGAATAAATCAATAAAATGATCCTCTCTACCCATGTCAATTATACTGATTAAGAGTTCTATTCCACGCAGTTCATCAATTCAGAGCTTAGTATATTAAAATTAGAATGAATCATAAACTAAGAAATAAGAATGCTAATTATAGTAAGTGATGGTCTCTCAAAAATAGAATATGAGGAGATATTTCCACAGTACTATACACATGTAAAGCATTGCTAATATGATAAGGAAAAACACAAAAAATGTTTCACGTTCTAGTAAACATTGAGTGAACCAATAATAAGGACTGTCATTTGGGGGCTCACAGTTACTGAGGCTTCAGTCCACAGTCATTTAAATACTTAATTTCACTACTGTCTTAAAGCATATTTTACATGATTGCTGTACTTTAAATAAAGTTATGCTTTCTTGCTCCAAATTTTGATAAATCTTGATGGATGTTCTCTGTGAATTAGAAATGAGTATATTATTGTTATTGAATTTTGATGTTGGATATCATTCACAATCAGGATGTTTACGATACTTGATAGATCAATGAATATTGTTCCTGATTTTATGCCTATTACATTTGCCAGATACAGAAAAAGATGAAGTTCTGATAGTAGATTCATCTATTATTTCTTGCCTAACAGTTTTCCCCCAGACACTGTGTTGACCAATTGTTAGTCATAAGATTGCTATGACTTCCTGATAGAGGCATAAAATTTTATGCCTCTATCAGAAAGAATGACATTGTTCCATTTGTAAGGAAATGGAAGGACTTGGAAAAAGTTATACTAAGTGAAGTGAGCCAGACCCAAAGAAACATGGACTCTATTGGTCTCCCTTATTGGGAATAATTAGTACAGGTTTAGGCAAGTCATAGAAGAGAATCACAAGACCCAATAGCTATACCCTTATGAACACATAAGATGATGCTAAGTGAAATGAACTCCATGTTATGGAAACAATTGTTATATCACAGTTGTAACTACTTTCAACGTCCTATGTGTATCTGTAGCTTCTATTATTGATGATGTTCTTGTATCACATTCCTGTGGTTGTACCTACACTATCTCTGTAATCTTATCTGAGTATATGGGAAACCGTGTTTACTGGTATTGGAAGTTGGAAATTCAAAGGGAATACCAAATTTGAGAGACACAGGGTAAAAAAAGACAAACAACTACAAAAGCAATACTTGCAAAACTGTTTGGTATAAGTGAACTGATCACCTCCGGGGGGCGGGGAGGAACGGTAAAGGGGGGGAGGAAGGGGGGTACGAGGGACAAGGTAACAAACAGTACAAGAAATGTATCCAACGCCTAACGTATGAAACTGTAACCTCTCTGTGCATCAGTTTGATAATAAAAATTTGAAAAAAAAAAGATTGCTATGACTTTTCAAAGGATTGGACTCTATATAATGAAGCAATAAAATTGGAGTTTGCACTTCCTAGCAGGAGCTCTACTACTTGAGCAAAACCTCGGACCTTTAATTCTTTGGTAATTTTGTGATAAGTTCCCCCTGATTTTCACTAGCAGCCTTCAAAGAGATTCTCCAATATATGTACACTGCATAGTGGGATGAAAGTTGTGAAACCTTGATGCCCAGCTTCTTTTCATGACAAACAAAAATGATATCCTTTGTCCTTATTTATAGAGCCTTCTAGAGGAAGCACACATTGTTTGGATAGGTGGCAGCAAGAACCTTTCCAACAAAATCACTTTCAGAAAAAAGGATCAAATGAAGTGGATGAGCAGAAAGAAGTTAAGAGATAGAAGTCTAATAACACTAGATGGTCTGTTCAAAGTATATTGTAAAGAACATTTCTCACGGGATTCCGCTCTCATTTGTCAGTGAGTCTCAAAACAGGAAATCACAAGGCCGTGATCTCTTGATAAGAGATACTCGATCTCTGATCATATAAAATAATATTTATCAAAAAAGAGATTCTCACGCATCAGATTTCACTAATACTGGGGCATCACCAAGACAGAGAAGTAGACTCTGGAGGTTGTCAACCCCAAAAGATATTTACCTCCGCACAGAGCAACTCACCACTCTGAAAAAAAAAAAAAGAAGAATAGACCTAAGATAAGTCTTTATCAACAAATTGCCTGAAAGGTTCTTGTTATCTGTTTCCTATTATTAAAAAATTACATCTCTTTACCTTGGAGCAAAACTTCTTGGGAACTAATGAACTCCATCTGGAAGAGACAGGAGGCAACTTTGGGTATTGGAAGGACTGGCGCTTGCACATTTAAAAGTTGTGAATCAGGATTATTCTCTCTTCTAGGAACTTCTCCCCATCTACCCTTCATTCTAACCATTCAAATTTGCCAGAATGGTGGAAAATTGCATGCTTCCTCAATTTAGGAAACAATATTGGGCACATTAGTGATTTTCCAAAACAAAACATTGTCAATGAACTCATATTCTCTGTACCTATTGGCAGTTAGGTGGAATGTAGGAAGGAACTTGAAACTCTCATTCTATATATATATATATATATATATATATATATATATAATATATATAGAATATATATAGAATATATATATAGTATATATATATATATGGCACAAGATAAAGGAAGGGAGGAACAAAGGGGGTGTGGAAGAGAGGGAGGGAAGAAGGAAGGAAGGGAGAGAGAAAAAAGAAAGAGAAGAAAGAGAAAGAAAGGAAGGAAGGAAGGAAGAAAGAAAGTAAGAAAGAAGTACAATCTGTAATTGCAGCTACTCGTGAGGAAGAGATTTTTTTTTTCTCTCTATTGGTTGGTTGTGGGGCTTGAACTCAGAGCCTGGATGTTGTTCCTGAACTCTTTTGCTTAAGGCTAGCACCCTACCTCTTTAAGCCACTGTACCACTTCCTGTTTTCTGGAATTTTGGAGATAAGCATCTACCAGACTTTCCTTCCTGGGCTGGCTTTGAACCGAGATTCTCTTATCTCAGCCTCCTAAGTAGCTAGGATTACAGGTGTGAGTCACCAGCACCCAGCTAGGAGGAAGAGATTTTGATAATGGCAATTTGAAGTCAGACAAGGAAGAAGTTAGTGTGTGTGACACCTTTCCAAAATGGCCTGGGCACAATGATGCACACTTGGAAGTCCAGAAATAATGGAGGTCTACATTAAGAAGATTATAAACTGAGGACATCCCCCCTCTTCCCCGGGGAGATTTCAAGAGTCTACCTTTAAAATAATCTATTGGATAAAGAGCTAAAGATATGGGTCTGGGAGTAGAGTGCCATTGATCAAATACAGAGTCTATAGTTGAACCATAAATATACTGTACCTCACCCACCAAGAAAGGACAGAAGAGGAAAGGAAAGAACAAACAAAGGAGAGAAAGATAGACAAAATGGAGAAAAACAAAAAGAGAAATACTTGAAATTAAAAGAGAATGAGTAAGAATGGGAAGTGGCAGTACATGGAGAAGAGGATTCGGGGAGCCTACCAACTTGTGTACATTTCTCTGTCATTTGAAATAGCATTATACTAATGATGCCTTTCTGCTATGATAAATACTGTAATAGCAAGAGCAGTCAGACCAGGGTTCACTTTCAATGGCAACGATCCAATGATGCACTTTAATATTTAGTTATAAAGCCCCCTCCTCCACTAAAAAAGCATTGCTTGATTATTTCTACCTAGGATTGGAGTTGGCAATTAAAGGACAGAACAGAAATTACTTAATGGGGGCTGGGAATATGGCCTAGTGACAAGAGTGCTTGCCTCCTACACATGAAGCTCTAGGTTCGATTCCCCAGCACCACATATATGGAAAATGGCCAGAAGGGGTGCTGTGGCTCAGGTGGCAGAGTGCTAGCCTTGAGTGGGAAGAAGCCAGGGACAGTGCTCAGGCCCTGAGTTCAAGGCCCAGGACTGGCCAAAAAAAAAAAAAAAGAAATTACTTAATGGGAGGTAGAGTGATAAGAGTGTCATTTGGAGCAGGGGTAGCCCATGGCGAGTTTCTCTGGGGCTTTATTTTGTTTTCTTAGTTTTTTTTTCCTCCCCATTGGGGTTGCAGAGGGGTGGGGTTTTTATAGTCCACTTGAGGCACATGTCTTATCTGTTAATTTCTTTTTGTTTGTTTGTTTTGAGACAGTCTCTCACACTTTTCTGCCTTGTCTGGCTTTGAGCCATGATCCTCTACATCTTAGCCTTCTGGGGTACTTGAATACAGATGTGAGCCACTGGGGCCTGGCAGAAACACTTTCATATACACTTTCAGAGAGTTTATTATTAGTGTTTAGAAATGTAACTAATGTTTATGTGTTGACTTTGTATTCTGAAACACTGATGAGTTTAAAATCAGTTCCAACAGCTCTGTGTGCATCCATGTGTTGAATAATGCAGAAGATAGGGTAGGCAATGAGTACTGATGTGAATGATATGGTTAACTCAGAAGAAAAGTACTGGTGTGGTAGCTGATGTCCAGAAGGCTGCTCAGGGTAAGAGTGGAGGCGAGGAAGACAGCATGGATGACATTATGGATCACTAAGAGGGAAGTCTCCACCCAAGAGCTACAGTTAAGTAGGGAAGCTTATCACGTAGCACAGATGGAGAAGTTCTGTACATGTTTTTTTCTGAAAGCATATATGGTATGCTTCCTTTTCTTCAAATTGATAGTGCTATGCTTTCCAATTCATAATGTGGTAGATCTAGATGAATTTCCTGTGTGAATTAGAAATAAGGATCATCATTATTAGTGAAATAAGAGTTTGGATATCATTCATAAACAATATATTGATAATACTGTCCAATGATACTATTACTGATGTTACACCTATTGCATATGTGAGTTACTGAAAGATGTCATTCTAATAGTATATTCATCTATCATTTCTTATCTATCAGTATTTCTTTCCTACCAGATCCTTGGGTAATCAATTGTTAGTCACATCTACATTCAGGATTGCTATGTCTTCTCAAAGGATTGGATTCTCTATCATGAGGTAATATGGCTGAGCCTTATGCTTGCTATCATGAGCTCTACTGTTTCAACTAAACTTCAAACATTTTTTTCTTTTTTTTCTCCTGATTTTGCTGAGACAGCCTTAAATGTGATTCTCCTACGTAGGATCCATGAATAGTGGGATGAAAGGTTTGTGCTTCCATGCAAGGTGTTTTCAGGTCAAGTGTAAAAGGTCTTCTATGTCCTTACTTAAATGGGATCTCAGAAGACACATACAACTGTCTTGCTTTGCTAGTCAGATGGCAAAAAATATATCTCAAGCCAAAATAAGTTGTATGAAGGGGATGGATTGAGGTGAGAATAGACAGTTGTTGAGAGAGAGGAGAATATCACTACATATTCTGTTCAGAGTATCTTGTGAGGAATATGACCCACTGGATTCTACTCTCATTTGCCAGTTAAGTCCTAAAACAAGAATTCACACGGTTGTTCTGTGTCTTGAAAGGAGATATTTAAGTATCAAGATTCAATAGTATTGGGACCTCTACAAGGTATAGAGAAGTGTCCTGTGGAGATTATCAACCCAGGAAGTTTTTCAGTTCAGCATATACCAACTCACCACCTAGGAATCAACACATGGAAGGTAAGACTTTATTGACAAACTACCTGAAAAGTTCCTGTTATCTGTCTCCTCTAAGCCAAAAATCTCTACCTATTCTCATTGGGAGTACAGTGTCCTGGGAAGAATGGGTTTCAGCAGTAAGAGACAGGAGACAGGAAGCTGCCCCTGAAATCTTTGGGTCCTGGAGGACTGGCTCTGGCCCATTTGAAATCTATGATCCAGGAATATGCTCTCTGGTTAAAAATCTAACATTGTGTTGAAAAAATAGGAAGAGGGGAGACAGTAGAAACTAGGTCTGCGAAACAAAAAACTTCTTGTCAAATGGTATTTCCCACAGGTTTGGGTCAGCGACTTTACATTATGTAACTAAAACCAAACAACTACTCAACATATAAAGGTTAAAAAAAAAGAAAAATAGGAAGAGGTTATATGTAATATCTCACCATCTTTTTCTTTTCTACTCTGTGTTTCATGTCTCTCTGTGTGTACCATCTTTCTGACCACCTTATGATGTATTTCTCTGCTCTGCTACATCTTTCCCACAATGAATAAAACCAAAAGCCCAAATAAATCTTTTTTCTCTTAACTGATTTTGTTCTGGTATTTTTTACATAAACAAGGAGTTAACATACTACCCTATTATGTTTTGGTTTGTACCTGAAAGAAATATTACCTGTCTTCCTCTATTTTAATTCCACATGTTTCTTTCAGAATGAAATGAGTTTCATATGTACAGTGTTTGCTTGGTCTTGGTATATTTTTCTTAAATTCATTAAGAACTGTTTTTGATTTATTTCTTTGTTTTCATTTTATTTCTTTGTTTGTTTTCTGAGGCTGGTACTTGCTTGGGCTTGAACCCAGAACCTTGTCCTTTTGCTCAGCTCATTGAGAGTACACTCTTGGGGCACCCATCTAGGCCTACCCTGTGTATTTCTATTGGAGACGTTAATAATTTAACCCATTTACCTTCAGGGCAATTATTAGTGTGTAAATACAGGCATAGATTGCTTTATTGTACTCTATATCTCCATGAGTGGATCAAGAAATTATGGTACATATACACAGTAGAATTTTAATCATACATGAAAAAGAATAATATTATGTGATACACAGGGAAATGGATAGATATAGAACAAATCACATTAAGTAAGGTAGCCAAGCTCAGAGAAACAAACAGCATATATTTTCTCGCTTATGCAGATGCTAGGTTTAAAACACACCAGGACATGATAAATTTTACAGGACTTTAGGCATTCACACAACATGAAACCGAAAGGTAATCTTAGGGGGAAGAACCAAAAGGCACAATGCCTATGTGCCTCTGATCATATTAAAAACATTATCAAAATGAACACCAAGAAATGGAAACCAGAGGCTTTTATTCTTTATTGCTGGTCTTTTTGGTCTTGCTCCTTTTTCATCTGTCTTTGAAAAGGTAAATGGGGCACAAAAAGGAGGGACAATGTGTGAACAAATCCAACAGTGATACTCACTCAACGCTATGTTGAAAATGAACTATAAAATTTATGGATGAGGAGGAGAGAGAAAAATGGAGAGCAAGGGAAGGGGTGACATTCTCTAAAAAGGAGTGTACTCATTACCTAACTCACGTAACCATAACCCTGCTGTACATCACCTTTAAAAATGAGAGCACAGGAATGGAGAGAGGAAGATTGAGCAAATGTAGTCATTATATTTTATACACATAATGTAAAAATGAGCTATGTAACATGAGTGTAGGTACAAGAGGAGGAAAATAGTGGAGAACAAAGGAAGGGATGACATTGACCAAGAAGCATTGTACTCATAATCTGACTTAGGAAATGGTAAACCATTTGTAAAACTACTTCATAACAGGAAAAAATTAGCTCTAAACCGGGTGCTAGTGACATATGTGTAACCCTAGCTGTTTAGGAGACTACAATCTAGGATCACAGTTCAAAGCCAGATCAGGCAGGAAAGGCCATGAGACTGTTTTGTCCAATTAACTGCCAAAGAGCCAAAAAGTAAAGCTCTCTCTAAAGTGGTAGAGCACTACCCTTGAAAACAAAAGCCTGGGAACAGTGCTCCAGCTCTGCACCCACAAGGACATGCATGCGCGCACACACACACACACACACACACACACACACACACACACAAATTCAACTCTAAAAATATTTTAATAGGCTTGATATACATGAGGAGAAATAGTCAATTATACAATATGCAAAACTACATATTTGTTTTATGCATATAACTTTCATCTCTCTTGTGCATAGAGCATGGATGTTCAAAAACCAGGTTAGTGCTGTATCCCTGATCTTCACTCCCACTCCCCATGCTATCATAACATGAAGGTTGACCTCTTTAATATCTGGGTGTATGTGGGATAGAAATGTAATAAGTTCTAAAATGTAGAGTGATAGATGAAATGCAGGTTAGAACCTATAGTTGTATGTAACAGAAGTGAAGAAGGAGGAAAAATAACCAAAGTTAAATGAAAATTAGTAAGACCAGGGAATAGCAACCATGGAGAATGGGATTATGGGATTCATGGAGCCTATCAATTTGTGAACATGTCTCTATCATTTGGAATAAAACTATGCTAATGAATGCCTTTCTGCTATAATGAATATTTAACAGCAAGTGTGGTCAGGCTAGGCTGTACTTAAGATGGCAATGGTCCAATAATTCACTTTAATATTGAGTCATAAGGACCCAAAATACAAGTTAAAATTACTTGATATTTCTACCTAGGTTGGAGTAGGCAATTAAAGGACAGAACAGCAATTTCTTAAAGGAAGGACTAAATGATATGGGATAAGGGAGGGAGATATGGGTGTGAGAATAGGGCAGATGCCAACAAACATCTCAGTGAAGGATCATGACTCAGATGCTCTGGTCTCTGATTTGCTTGCAGTACATGTACAGAAAATCACGAGTTGTCTGCAGTCTTGATAAGCCTCACTTCATCACAAGCTTTCCCCAACTCTTGTCACCTCTTGAATTGCAGAATAAAGAAGTGGACTCTGTTATTGATCAGTTTGAGTAAGGTTCTTCCTCTCCACTACAGGTCACATCTGCACCTGGGAACAGGAAAATGGAAGAAAGGTAAGGACTTATTCCAGGATCATCCAGATATCCAGTTATGCTATTTGCTCTGGTTCATGTTCCTGTGTTTCCAGTATCAGATGTTTTATTCAGGGGGTTATCAGAAAAGTCAGAAATAGAAGCTTTCTTCTGAAAACCGAGTTCTCATAGCTCCTACTGTGTGAATTTCAAGCGGAGCTAATATAATTTTCTCTTTTTTTCATCCAAATTCTCCCTTTTATTGACATTAAATCTGCCACCATGCTAGGCACCAGTGGCTCACACCTATAATCCTAGCTACTCAGGAGGCTGACATCTTGGGATTGTGGTTCAAAGCCGCCATAGCAGGAAAATCCATTTGTCTCTCCAATTAACCACGCTAAAAAAGTCAGAAGTGGGGCTGTGGCTGTCAGTAAAAATAAAAAAAATTCAGTGGCAGTGCCTAGGCCCAGAGCTCAAGCCCTGGAAATGGCACCAAAAACCAAATAACTAAATAAAAAAAAGAAAGGGTGGGTTGGTGTTGAAAGGCTGATAGAGGTCGATACTCCGTATAAATAAACTGCTGTCTTAAATGGCAAAAGAATTCAATAGATATTGTAAAAAATTAAGAAAATAAGGGAAGGAGTGGACTGGGATGGGTGGGTGACAATGTTGTACCAGATAACATTGATCATGGTGTACTGCATTCAAAACTGCTTTGTTAAATGGCAACTCCTTTGTACAACTACCTAATGGTAATAAAAATGAAAAATTTAAATTAGAAATTTATAGTTAACATAAAGCAAATGCTGTTTCTTAACATTCATTGAAAAGAAAAGAGATATGTAGATATTGATTCCCAGAACTGACATCCTATCACAGGTTTTATTGGTTCTCTTCTCTATATTGTATATCTATGGATCCATATGTAAAACAAATAGATGGTTCAATTTGGGATGCTTGAGAAGTTTTTCAAGAGCAGATTGCTTACAACACTTGTCAGGCTTAATAGAACATGGCAATTACATTGTCAATGGGCTGAGGCAAGAAAAAGACAAGCAGAATTTCTATTCTTCGCAAAGGAGCAATTGAGAATGAAAGTATAGCCATACCTTATCTGTAGTGTTATAACTTGATGATCTAGCATGTTTAAAATTATAGCCATTGTCAAGTCACATATTAGTAACAGAGAAGTAGAAGATTTAAAAAAAAATTCTCTCTACCTTTGAGTGTGCCAATGTTTTTTTTCCCCCCAAATGTCTCAAAACAGGAGGAACAGGATTCTACTAAGAGTCCATAAAATCTGTATTCTTAGGAGAAAAAAAATATGGAACATAAGAATAGTCTTCACATCTTTTGTATCTTCCTACTCCATGTGGTTTTCTAGGTCTAAACATCATTGAAATATTTCTTATCTTGTCTCCACCACACTTATTATTTCTGGTTTGCATCTTGGGTTTTTTTTTGTCACTTCTTGTTTAAGTGCCTCAAAACATCAGTGTACCTCGAAAATGGCAAATATGATCTTACCTTTAGAAAATAATGGTGCCTATTTAGATACAGGACAATTACACAAAAATCTTTTCAAAAGATTTGATAAGAACTAGGCTAAACGCTCTACAGGATATGATCCAAGGACTTTAAAATTCCCAAGTCCTAATCATGAAGGATCCTTTTGTGAACATGACTCTCAGCCATGTTAACATATCATTCAGCCTAGGAAAGAAGGAGATGTGAATTGACAGTATATTTCTTGTGTTAATCTAGGCTGTACCACTCTATTCACATCCTTTGGCAGGACAGGATCCTAATTTGCTATTATAATTAACATATGATGAAAAAATGAGATCAATTATTAAATCTAAATCTAAACTATCCCCATGTCATAGGAGAAAAATTACCTTACCAGAGAACTCAAGCAAACAACAGCACCTCTGTTCTCTCAGGTACTATAGCCATATGAACATATTTTGTCAGCTTCTGAGAAATAAGAAACAGTGCAGAGGGCTAGAAGAAAGCATCATATAGATTCAAGTAGACCAGGAGGTAGTATAGAACCTGATCGTCATTATGTAAGTTCAGGTAAACTATCTTGTGAGGTTTGAGAATATGAAAATATATGGTATATGGAAAATGCCAAATGTGGAGAAATAGCAGTCAATAAAAATCCATGATATTCTCCTCATAGAGCTTAAAATTACATGAGGAAAACCAATACATCAACCTAAAAATAGATATTTCAACTGTGTACTTCCTTATGTAGCGTCACTAGAACTTCTATTTTTCCTTCCATTCTCTGTTCAAGCATCCCAAAATTATGGGAGGTCATCACCTTAAGAAGGTTCATGGTGGATTCTTTCCTTGTATGCCTCTCTATCCCAGGAAGGATCTCTTTCTACTTTCAGGTCTCCTACTACAGGTATATTTTCAGAAGAGCAAAAGGCCTCTAGATTCCTCTAATTATTCCTAACTGGAAGTCACCCACCTACCCTTTAATATTTATTCTAAAAGATTTTTTTGTAATAGGTTTCATTTCATCCACAATTTTGAGTCCCATATTAGCTACAACTGGATAATTTTCATGTGTTTTTTCATCATCCATCTGAAATTCAATTTTAGTCATTGGTAGTTGGCCTGAGATAGCCCTGTTGGTTTCAAAATCATGCTCTGTAAAACCAGGGTTAATTATTCATACTCTTTGTCCTCCAATTCATTGTTTTGTAAAATAAGAAAAACAATCATTTTTAACTCATGGACTTGTGAAGAGAGTAAAATAAACTCTCAATTGATCCCTTTTCCCCATTAGAAATATGCATAAGCATCTTTCTTGACATCTCACAACCTTCACTTTTCCTATTTTCCTTCACAGAATCTCTATTGAATCCCTCACAGAGATAACTCTATTCAAGATCTGGGAGAGGAAGTAAAGTAGGTTTATAGTGCACACTTCAGAACACTCCACTTCCTGCTCCTCCAGTAGATATTCTCATACTTCATGTAATTCTTATAGGTGCTTAACAAAACTATATGGTATCTTTCAAAGACTTGTCAGTGATCAACATCAGCTATTTGGGCACACATAAAGACTTCTGAATATACTCTGTGTTTGTACAAAATGAATTAGCATGCTGAATTTTCTTCATTGTATGGGTCTGTTTTAATGTTTTCATGCTATTTCAATTTTATTTTCCATTTAACTCATATAATATGACACTGTAGAGCTCTGCACTCATGCACTCATTCAGTGAATAAATTGTGAGTATAGGGACCTCACACAAAGCTAGCATTGTAACCTTTGAGTCTTTCAAAGTTCCTACACATGACAGAAAACTACTGGCCTGGCATAGAACTAGTCCTCTGAGTTGTGTGTTTGGCTGATAGTGTATTTCTGTGATATTTGAAGTCTTGGTGTACAAGGCAGAAACCTTAGGCTATAATGATGGGAAGTACTAGATTTGCTTCTGTATTCCAGAAAGACTGAACTCTTGACATATCACATAATCTCTCAAATCTCTACTTTCTCCCTGTTTGTAAGAAAAATAATGATTGTCACACTGCAGGGAAAAGCTAAGAAATAGAAATTACACAAGAATTGCTGAAGTCTTGTTTGTGTTTTCAGGGGCACCCATGGAGAGATTTCAAGCATACAGCCAATCACACCAGCCCTGATTACAGAAGTGACAGGAATGAATGAGGATGAACCTACCTATCATAGAACTTGTGTCAAGGTGAATATGATTCTCCAGTGGTTGAATGTCATCATTAATGTTGTTGGACTGGCAGGAAATGCAGCTGTGATCTGGCTCCTGGGCTTCCGGATGCGCAGAAATGTCATCTCACTTTACATTCTAAACCTGGCTGTGTCTGACTTCCTCTACCTCTGCTTTGACATTATTGCTGACCTGCAAAAGTTCACTACCTATTTCATTAACAGCAATAGCTATCTCTACTTTGTCTTCCAATTTGGGTTGATGTATTTTTATGCAGCAGGCCTGAGCTTCCTCAGTGTGATTAGCCTGGAGCGCTGCCTATCTGTCCTGTGTCCCATTTGGTACCGGTGCCGCCGCCCAATACATGCATCATCCTTCATGTGTGTGCTGGTCTGGGCACTGTGCCTGATGTTTATTATTCTGCAGTCTTATTACTGTGAAATCCAGGACTGGGATCATCAAAACTGGTGTGTGTCATTTATGCTTTCCATTGCTGGATACTTATTATTTTTATTAGTGATTCTTTCAGGGTCCAACCTTGCTCTAATGGTAAGGATGTTTTGTGGCTCCCAACGCAGGTCACTGACCAGGTTGTATGTGACTGTCCTGCTCACAGTGCTGGTCTTCACAATTTGTGGCCTGCCCTGCGGAATCCTCTTCTTCCTCTTCTACAGACTTCATATTAATTTTCATTATCTCCAATGTTACCTTCATGCACTTTTATTTTTCCTCTCCTCTGTTAACAGTTCCGCCAACCCCATCATTTACTTCTTTGTTGGCTCCTTCAGGCAGCTGCAGAGGCAGACTCTCAGGCAGGTTCTGCAGAGGGCTCTGAAGGACACTTCTGAAGACAATGAATGCAGAGGCAGTGTTTCTCAGGAGACCCTGGAGATGTCAGGAAGCAGAGTAGAGAAATAAGAAACAACTTCTGCCCCTGGTCTTTAGTTGTGGCTTTGTGAGAAAACCTGGCCTCGGCACCATTAACAGTGTATGCTCTTCTCTGAGCCTCTGGACTCTGAATACCTTGGTAATTCCTAAATGTCTCAAGTGCATGTGATTTACCCCAGTTCTTCCGAAAGTTCTCAGAGACTGGCATCTGAGTATCTACATGATAGTATATAAACAAAGTTCTTGTGTTTTATTCTCTAAATGTTTTCTTATTTAGCACTATTTTTAATTTTACTTTAATAGAAAGAATCTTCCTTCACGCAATGAAACCCTTTTTATAGTTGATTATACCTAGCATTAAAAAAAATGATTCTTGCTGGGTGCTGGTGGCTCAGGCATATAATTTGAGCTATTCAGGAGACTGAGATCTGATTATTAAGATACAATCTCAGCTAAAGCAGAAAAGTGTGAAACTTTTTTTTTGCCAGTCCTGGGACTTGAACTCAGGGCCTGAGAACTGTCCCTGGCTTCTTTTTGCTTAAGGCTAACATTCTACCCTTGAGCCACAGCGCCATTTCTGGCTTTTTCTATATATGTGGTGCTGAGGAATCAAACCCAGGGCTTCATGTATACAAGACGATCACTTTACCACTAGGCCACATTCCCAACCTAAGTGTGAACTTTTGTATCCACCAAAAATCTGGATGTAAAACTTTGGTTCAAATGGTAGAACACAAGTATGAGAAAAACAGCTCAGGCTTGAGTTCAAGCCCTAGTATAGGAACCAAAAGAAATCTCTTCATTTTTCCTCTCAAGCTATATTTCCATAGGAGTCATCTTCTGTGCTGAGTTGAGGCCATTGTTTCATGTAGCCATGTGAATTGTGAGTGATGAGTCTATATCTGTCATTAGAAGATCATCAGGCATTTTGGAAAAGAATGTCCTTGAAGACAATTTCTTTCTGGTAACAAAAAGTACAGTGGGATTATAAAAGGACCACTGGAGACATTTTCACTGTCAGGCTGGTGAGTTGGTCTTTGGTTCTGCTAATAAAAAGCATATCTTTCAGCCTTGAAAATCTGTAAGTGTTTATTTAGTTCTTCTTTGAGCAAATTAAAGTCTGGAAATATGGGACCATTTTCCACTTGGACATTGCAACGTCGGTGATACCAAAAGTGATAACAAAGTGAACATGTGTTGGAAAATATTGAATGTTTATGCAATATTAGATATTTGAAGGAAATATAAGTTTCAAAATATTGCAACCTTTTTTTCTGGCTATGACTTTGACTTAATTTAATATTAGTAGCAGAATTAAAAACAATTCATTGGGCTGGGAAAGTGATAGTAGTTGGTAGTTATTATTTAGCATGTTGAAGAATGAAAGTTAAATCCTTAATAATGTTACAATAAACAAACAAATAAATAAATAAACTAATAAGCCTGGTATGCGTGGCTCATGCATCTATCCCTGCCTACTCAGTAGACTGAGAACTGAGGACAGTGATTCAATTCAAACTAGGCAGAAAATTCATAAGACTTATCTACAATTTACCAACAAAAAGCCTGAAGTTGAGCTATGGCTCAGCTGGTAGATTTCTAGCCTTGACCAAAAAAGTATAAGACAGGGGCTGGGGATATAGCCTAGTGGCAAGAGTGCCTGCCTCGGATACACGAGGCCCTAGGTTCGATTCCCCAGCACCACATATACAGAAAATGGCCAGAAGCGGCGCTGTGGCTCAAGTGGCAGAGTGCTAGCCTTGAGCGGGAAGAAGCCAGGGACAGTGCTCAGGCCCTGAGTCCAAGGCCCAGGACTGGCCAAAAAAAAAAAAAAAAAAAAGTATAAGACAGTAACCATGCACTGAGTTCAAGGCCAAGTACAGTTACCAAAAATACCAAGTAAACAAACTAACATATAAGTAAAACAACTAACTATTCTCTATGTAAATTATGTTAGAACTACTCAGAACAAGCTAATTTCTATGCCTATATAGAACTCAATGCTTTCATTCATTGTCCCATGCACTGACATATGTTTTATGCACCTCAAAGCACAAACTCAGGGAATGAGTGAACAGAGGAAAACTGAAATTCTGCATGTAAATAACTCAATAACCAAAATTAAAAATTCAGTTGAAAGTTATTTATTCAACAGGTTGGATCAAGTTGAAAACACAAAATTGGCTTGACTATAATGTACATAATTAGTATATTCAAATACAAAAATCTTAGCCTGGTTCTGGTAGTTCCCACCTGCAATCCCAGCTACTCAGGAGGCAAAGCTCTAAGGACCATTGTTTAAAACTAGCCCAGCAAGAAAAGTCCACCTTGTCTCTCCATTTAACTACCAGAAAGCCAGAAGAGGAGCTGTGGCCCAAAGTAGTAGAACACTAGCCTTTAGGAAAGAGAGAACACAGACAACACGAGGCCCTGAGTACAAGCCCAGGACTTGCACCAACAAAAACAAAAGAAAAGAAAACCTAAGAAAATATAAAGGAAATATGGGAGATACCTTGCACATTAACAGAACATGAACCAGTGATGCACACAAAAGAGAAAGTGGGAGGCTAAGGATTCAAAGATATGTTTGCAAAAATATTAGAATATTTGCCAACTCCTGAGAAAGATATTATTCCAGGTGTAAGCTGTTGATAAGAAACCAAGAAGGGAAGAGCCATAAAGAACTTTATTTATCAAATCATAGCTAAAACATAAAGTGTAGGGCAAAAGGAAAACACTACTGAAAATAGTAAGAGAAGCAACAAGTCCCGTATAAAACAACCCAACAGAATAACTGCATATTTCTACATACACACTAATAATGACAAAGGTATAGAATAATAAATTCTAAGACTAGAAAAAAGCAACTCATGGGCTAAAGACAAAAGAATGCAGTTTGTAGAACGTAGTTTGTAGATTTGCCCGTTTCTGTGCCCTTGGGAACCAGGATCAAGCACCCAATAAGTGGTTTCAAAGAAAAGGGAGCAAGTTAGCAAGAGAATACCAATGAAATCTAGGACAGACAATGACTAGAGAAAATAAAAAAATTACAACCTTAGCTCTGTAAAGAAATGAAGGCACTCTATGACTGTGTCAGGTGTGGAAGAGGGAAATACCTGCCTTTCCCTGTGTCTGCTACATAACAATGATCACTAAACAACCCAAGTGGATACAAGTAAACACCATAGATCCCCACAAGGGATGACTGGAAAAGCCTGCTGAATAAATGCCAGGCAAGGGGGCTGGGGATAT
This sequence comes from Perognathus longimembris pacificus, assembly GCF_023159225.1. Lineage (NCBI taxonomy): Eukaryota > Metazoa > Chordata > Mammalia > Rodentia > Heteromyidae > Perognathus > Perognathus longimembris. The sequence continues at coordinate 26,005,839 of NC_063173.1, read as the reverse complement.
GGCCTAGTGGCAAGAGTGCTTGCCTCATATACATGAAGCCCTGGGTTCAATTCCCCAGCACCACATACACAGAAAATGGCCAGAAGTGGCACTGTGGCTCAAGTGGCAGAGTGCTAGCCTTGAGCAAAAAAAGAAGCCAGGGACAGTGCTCAGGCCCTGAGTCTAAGCCCCAGGAATGCCCCTCCCCCCCCCCAAAAAAAAGGTCCAGGCAAGCATACCTAGAACTCACAGATGGTAAAACTCAGTGCTGTGAGATGTGGGAAAAAGGAAGATGAGCACACATTCCTGTGACTGCTTAAACCCAATGACCACCACCCATCTGACTAGGTACAAGTAAACAGCATCACTGCTCAGGCAGAGTGTAGCAGAGGAAGCTGACCAAAATAATGGGACTGGTCTGGTATTGTGAAAAATCATTTAGTGGCAGTAGCTCTGGCATCTCAAAAGAGAATGAAAGCTTGGGACCCTTCTCTGTGCTTAGCAGATTCTTAAGATCACTTAACAACCCAGTAATGCAAATAATCATAGACCCCATAAGAGATTCTTGAGAAGTGATTTAGCAAAACAATGAACAACTGTGACCTTCCCAGTGCTGGAGGAAAAAACCCAAACATGTTTTGAGGACTCAGATGTGGTGTGGTAAAGAAGGAGTAGGGTTGTTTTTGTTTTGTTTTGTTTTTTGTCCGTCCTGGGGCTTGGGACTCAGGCCTGAGCACTGTCCCTGGATTCTCTTTGTTCAAGGCTAGCACTCTACCTCTTGAGCCACAAAACCACTTCCAACTTTTTCTGTTTATGTGGTACTGAGGAATCGCACCCAGAGCTTTGTGCATGCTAGGCAAGCACTCTACCACTAAGCCACATTCCCAGCCCCTGCTTGTTTTTAATATACAATGTGAAGTTATTTGTTTTTCCTTTCATTTTTTTCTATGGTTTATCCCCTGTTGGCACTGTATTTGATTTTGGTACCTTGTGTCTTGTACATATGTTTATCCAAATTAGGGAAAGGAATGGGAGTATCAAAATGGTGAGAAAAAGGACAAAAGGTGAACCAATGTAACAGCGATACTCACAAGACAATATGTTGGAAATGAACTGTACAACTTGGGGAAGCGTTGGGGGAGGGAAAGTGGGAGAAAATGAGGGAGGGTGTAACAAGTTTAACAAGAAATGTATGTACTACCTTACATACATAACTGTAACCTCTCTGAATATCACCTTGACAATAAAATTAAATTATAAAAAAAACAGAGGGAGTCTGGTGCACTTTCATGTTCATGGTACAGGTAACTTGGAGGCAAGGTCCCAAGACACCACCAAGCTCAGTGACAACAAAGAACACAACTCTTGGCTAAGTGAGATCACCAAAAGCCTTCTCACTTGCAATCAGTCCAAACCCAATCTGAGATGCTGAGCAAAAAAAAAAAAAAAAAGAAAAAAATCCCACAATATAGTCTTCTGTCTGTGACTCTAGAGAGATGGCAAGAGACTGGAATCTGGGAGCATGTCCATGTGATTGGCATGTATCCCTTTGACTGAGAGATACCAGGCTACTGTCCTCTCCAAGAGGTGGGGACCTGCTGCATCTCATCCTGATCATAACACATCATATGGTTGGTCTCCACATCATACTATTATGAATGCTGACCTGTTTCTGTGTTCCTATGCTGTCTCCGTCTCCTGGACCTTCTCTGTTCATCAAAGCATCTCATTTCAGCTCCCCATTGGATCTGAATTGGTTTCTCCAAATGTGGCTTCTCCATTTTCTCACCATATAGTCTGAAAAATTTTGTTTTCTGGAAAAGGTTTTCTTTTCCAAGTGACCATATGGTTTCATCATGATTGGGCAAAATAATGTCATTTTGCTGCTGACATTCCAGAAAACTTACATGGCTGATTTAAAAAAAAAATCTAAGTGTGCTCTAAAGCTTGTGCACAAGAGTCTGTGTATAAAATATGTAAAAACTGTCATCATGGTTTCAAAATTACTCACTTTTTGACTATTACTATAGCTAATATAAATCTTGTGTTAACAATATAATGAGTAATTAAACTATGAGTTTTTTCATCTTAATCCCCCCCCTCCCCAAAATAGCTAAGTTTTTTCTACCTTAGAGGAACCTAGCTTTGTTGCTATATTGAGTTATCATAAAGATCTTCAGATGTGAAAGACAGAGATTTGCTCAAAAATCTTATTTCTTGACTTCACAAACAGATGACTAAGTGGATATTTTGGAAGCATGTGTTGTGCTAGCCCAAAACAAAAATAGATTAAAAGAAAAATTTGAAAAACCCTCAAAAAAATCTTGTGTTAACTACCAAGTGTTTCCAGGCCAAAGGGAAAAAGCTGACAGTTTAAAAACTTTCAGCAAAGAAGCTGTCCACAGAAGCCTGTGGATGGAGTCACAGTAAACTTCCTGGAGGCAATTCTGAGATCACCTGACTCTAAGCCAAAGAAAAAATGGGCAATTTTAAACCCAAACTGATCAGATATGGGTGCAAGCAAATGTGTCTAAGACTTAATCCAAACTTAAATTAAGATGGAAAACCAGTAAGTAAAAAAGGCCTTGGGAAAAGAATTGAGGAAACAAAAATGGTTTCCTTTGAAAAGTACAAGCCTCAAAAGGTTCAAATATTCAGCAGTTGGTATACGTACACTGATGTGAAGCCAGCATGTTATTCTTTATGTCCATCTATGCTAAAAGTCAAATGTACATCTGATCCTGACAACTCCTTGGTAAAATAGGCTAAGACTTTGCTTCTCTATTTTGTCTCCTGTGCTCCCATAAACTCCCTTTAAGATCAGGGGACCAGAGTCATTTTGGAACAAGTGAACAAATGTGGGCATTGACCTTGATTTTCCTCACCCGGGATTGGCATTTTGCTTGAATAGGATGCAGTTAGTAGTGACTCAGGATGTGGGTTGCCATGTGTGCTAGCCATGTGGACTGTGGTGGTCTGTGGCTATAGGAAGCTGCTTCCACAGTCTGCTTCCAAACTGTCTGACTTCACTACTGGTGATTATTCTGTCTCTTGTGCACGGAAAAATGATCAAGGAACAAATGAAGTGCATTCTGGACCCTTCTCCGCATGGGTGTCTCCCAATGCCTTACCAATGTAGCCATGTCCAGGAAACAGTGGTGGTGTTCCTGTAAGATTTTGACAAGCCTGAAGCCCTCCTGCCCTGGCACTGCCTCAAGTTGCTCAGTTCCAAGATTAGAGTTGGGTTTGTAGCAGGCCTGTCATGGCAGAGTTGCTGCCGAGACTTCAAGTGTGCAGTAGGTTAAGACACATGTCTGTGACTCTTACGCCAAGATGAAAAGCATCAAAGTTGTGTTCAGTGGTTGCAGGTTTGCACTGGGATTGCACTGGTGTCTTCCTCTTCCATGTCTTGGAAACTTTCTTACCCACTACAGAGAGCAGACTTGTCTGCTCAGCCTTTGGTCTGTGTGGACTTTGTGACTTGGAAAGTTTGAACCTGGGGGCCAAACTGTGAATTTTAGAGTGCACTTGCAAGAGATAGTTACAGGCCAAGTCTTGTAAAATTGTATTCTTATTGATAAACAAAAAACAAAGTTATCACCCTGTCTAAACCAGTGGTGCACCAGCCTGCAAAAGCCAGTGTACTCAGAGTAAGCAAGCAGGGAATACTGGGAGATTTGAAATGTCTTTAACCACTCTGCGTAGAAATTTATAGGCAATGTAGCAGGAAGTGTGACAATCCATCCATGGGGCACAGGGAGATACTACTGCTGTCTAGCCCAGATCCAGCCCATCTCTCATGCCTGTATCATCCTGACTAATTCCACCATGATAAAAGTAGCTAAGCCTGCTGATTTGAGATGGAAGGCACAAGCCACTTCAGATCCACTGAGGACGAGACTTTTACAATGTCCTAGCCCTTTGCCCTCTTGACAGTTAGTCATTTGTGTTCTTTTCCACCCTTTTGGTAACGTTAATCCCCACAAGTTAGACCACAAGGGGTGTATGAGCAAAAGGGTGTATGTGATTTGGTTTCTATGTTATTTTGCAATTAGATGCATTTTTATAAATACACCAAGTTTGGATTCTTGGCACAGTGCTGGTACTTGTAATTCTTGCATTAAGAAACTGTCATCTTTTCCAAGTCCTTCCATTTCCTTACAAATGGGGCAATGTTATTCTTTCTGATAGAGGCATAAAATTCCATTGTGTATATGTACCACATTTTCCTGATCCATTCGTCTACTGAGGGGCATCTGGGTTGGTTCCAGATTCTCGCTATGACAAATTGCGCTGCAATGAACATTGTTGTGCTGGTGGCTTTACTGTGATTTTGTTTGTGGTTTTTTGGATAAATACCCAAAAGTGGGGTTGCTGGATCATAGGGGAGTTCTACATTTAGTCTTCTGAGGGACTTGGAAAAAATTATACTAAGTGAAGTGAGCCAGACCCAAAGAAACATGGACTCTATGGTCTCCCTTATTGGGAATAATTAGCACAGGTCTAGGCAAGTCACAGCAGAGGATCACAAGAGCCCAATAGCTATACCCTTCTGATCACATAAGATAATGCTAAGTGAAATGAACTCCATTTTATGGAAATGATTGTTATATCACAGTTGTAACTACTTTCAACATCCCATGTGTATCAGTAGTTTCTACTATTGATGATGTTCGTGTATCACCTTCTTGTGATTGTATCTACACTATCTCTGTAATCTTATCTGAGTGTATGGGAAACAGTGTGTACTGGTATTAGAATTAGGAAATTCAAAGGGAATACCAAAATTGAGAGACAAAGGGTAAAATAAGAGAAACAACAACAAAAGCAATACTTGCAAAACTGTTTGGTGTAAGTGAACTGAACACCTCAGGGGGGGGAGGAGGAGGGGGGAGGGGGATATGAGGGACAAGGTAACAAACAGTACAAGAAATGTATCCAATGACTAACGTATGAAACTGTAAACTCTCTGTACATCAGTTTTATAATAAAAACTTAAAAAAAAGAAACTGTCATCTGAGTTAAAAGGTTTTCTGAGAGTTAACTCAAACCACAGAACACAGTCCAAGGAACCCTAAAGTGCTAATCAGTTGTTGTTTGAAAACTCTCACCACATCTACTGAATTTTCTCATTGCAGAATTCTGGCAAGTATTTATTGGTCAATTCTTAACAAGTTACAGGTAAACTGTACTCCTGTTGGTCTCCTTATTGCTTTAATTGGGGAAAAGGGGCTTTTGTGGCAAGACTCCTTTGATTGCAGTTCAAAGCCAGCCCAGGCAGCCCTCTAAAACTCCATCTCCCAACTAAGCAGCAAAGAGCCAGGCTGGAAACATAGCTCAAGAGACTCTTATCTCTAACCAGCCAAATAAATGCTGGAAGTGGTGCTGTAACTCAAAGTGGTAGAGTGATAGCATTGAGCAAAAGTGCTCAGAAACAGTGCCTGGGCCCTGAAGACCCCAGCCTCAGTGACTCTTCAACACCCCCAAGCCCGCAGGAAGTAGCCAGAAGAGAACATGACACCCACTGGCTCTGATACCTTTAAATATTTTTGCTACTCCCTCTTCAGGTTCCTGTGAGTCTAAGATAAAGCTGGAAAAGTCTTACTTCCCCCTCTAAGATATGGAAAGTCAAGTACCATGCTATGTCTCCAATCTAAGACAGAGAAAGCAATCTTAGGTCTGTGACAGCCCTTTCTGGGTATCAATACCTCCCTGGTTTATTCCTCTCCTGGGCCCCCTCGCAACAACTTTTGCCTTTTACTAATTGTGCTTTGCCTTTTAGATAAGTTTTCTCATGGAAAAGATTAGCACTTTTACCAACCAAACTGTCAATCAAATATTTCTTGGATGGTACCTGGTCAAATGACAAATCAGGGACCCCTGAAAACTTTGCCCCTTTACAACAGGAAATAGCTCCAGAAGAAATGTACTTTGCCCATACTTCTGGCACCCCTGTTATTATTTATAAACAACAAAGGGAGGAATGTTAGCATATCCCCACACCTAGGTCCTCGGCCCCTCCCACTAGCCCCCAGCTCTACCCAGACCTGAACTCCCTGGCCTAGAGCTATAGTTGGCCACTTCCACTCACCACCCTGACCTACCTGCCTCCCCTCTAACCCCAGAGTTACAATTGACAACCTGGATTAGGTGCATATTGCTCCCTCTCTTGTGGGAGATATGGCTCCACTAATAAACCTTCTTATACATCCTCTTCTATCTGTGACTATATACACATGGTCCCCTGGGATGGCTGGGATGGATTCTTTCAATGAACACATAAAGTGCCTTGAAACCATACTTTAAAATCTTTTCTAATCTATAGATAGAAATGAGATGGTTGGACCATATTAAACTGACATTTTAGGGTCTGGGAATGTGACTTAGCAGTAGAGTGCTTGCCTAGCATGCACAAAGCCCTGGGTTTGAGTCCTCAGCACCACATAAACAGAAAAGGCCAGAAGTGGCACTGTGGCTCAAGAGGTAGAGTGCTAGCCTTGAGCAAAAAGAAGTCAGGGACAGTGCTCAGGCCCTGAGTTCAAGTGCCAGGATTGGCAACAACAAAAAAAAAAAAGACATTTTAAATTTCTTGAAGAATTATCATACTATTTTCCATGATGGTCACAATTCGAAAATGTCTCATCAACACTGTACAAGTGTTGCACTTTTTCTACATCCTTCACAATACATATTTTTGTTTTGTTTTGCTTAGATTTTAATCATCCTAAGTACTGTGTGAACATAGTCCACTATAGTTTTGATGTGCATTTCCCTAATGAATTTTGGTGGTAAACATCTTTTCATGAGCATTTCCATTTCAATTATTTGATCTTTAGTATTTCATTTTTTTATTTTTTTTATTTTTTATTTTTTTAAATTTTTTTAAATTTTTTTTCTCAAATTTTTATTATCAAACTGACGTACAGAGAGGTTACAGTATCATACGTTGGGCATTGGATACATTTCTTGTACTGTTTGTTGCCTTGTCCCTCATGCCCCCCTCCCTCCCCCCCTTTCCCTCCCCCCCCAGGTGTTCAGTTCACTTACACCAAACAGTTTTGCAAGTATTGCTTTTGTAGTTATTTCTCTTTTTTTACCCTGTGTCTCTCGAATTTGGTATTCCCTTTGAATTTCCTACTTCCAATACCAGTAAACACAGTTTCCAATATACTCAGATAAGATTACAGAGATAGTGTAGGTACAAACATAGGAAGGTGATACAAAACATCATCAATAATAGAAACTACACATACACATAGGACGTTGAAAGTAGTTACAACTGTGATATATCACTTGTTTCCATAACATGGAGTTCATTTCACTTAGCGTCATCTTATGTGTTTCTAAGGGTATAGCTATTGGGCCTTGTGATGCTCTGCTATGGCTTGCCTAAACCTGTACTAATTATTCCCAATAAGGGAGGCCATAGAGTCCATGTTTCTTTGGGTCTGGCTCACTTCACTTAGTATAACTTTTTCCAAGTCCTTCCATTTCCTTACAAATGGAACAATGTCATTCTTTCTGATAGAGGCATAAAATTCCATTGTGTAAATGTACCACATTTTCCTGATCCATTCATCTATGGAGGGGCATCTGGGTTGGTTCCAGCTTCTCGCTATGACAAATTGTGCTGCGATGAACATTGTTGTGCTGGTGGCATTACTGTGATTTTGTTTGTGGGCTTTTGGATAGATACCCAACAGTGGGGCTGCTGGGTCATAGGGGAGTTCTATATTGAGCCTTCTGAGGAATCTCCATACTGCTTGCCAGAGTGGCTGAACCAGTTTACATTCCCACCAACAATGAAGTAGGGTTCCCTTTTGGCCACATCCCCTCCAACAATTGTTATTATTAGTTTTCTTGATATATGACATTCTTGCTGGGGTGAGATGGAATCTCAGTGTTGTTTTGATTTGCATTTCCTTTATGGCCAGTGATATAGAGCATTTTTTCATATGTCTATTGGCCATTCTCATTTCCTCATCAGAGAAGTTTCTTTGTAAGTCTTTAGCCCACTTGATGAGGGGGCTATTGGTTCTTTGCAGTTTTGATTTGGAAGAAGGTAATTTTTTTAGTTCTGCATATATTTTAGAGATGAGGCCTTTGTCTGTTGAATGTCCGGTAAAGATCTTCTCCCAGTCTGTGGGCTTTCTGTTTATCTTGAGAGCTATGTCCTTTGCCGTGCAGAAGCTCTGGAGTTTGATGCAGTCCCATTTGTCCAACCTTTCTTTGATTTGTAGCCTTTCAGGGTCTTTGTTAAGGAAGTTCTGTCCTGTGCCAAGGAGCCCAAGTGTTTCTCCTACTCCTTCCTTTAGTGTCTTCAGGGTGCCTGTTTTGATTTCAAGGTCTTTAATCCATTTGGAATTGATTTTGGTGCAGGGTGATATATAAGGATCTAGTTTTAGTTTGTTGCATGTGTTGAGCCAGTTTTGCCAGCACCACTTGTTAAAGAGGCTATCATTCTTCCATACTATTGTTTTAGCTCCTTTATCAAAGATTAAGTAGGCATAGTTCTGTGGGTTTAATTCTGGGTCTTCAATTCTGTTCCATTGGTCTTCAGGCCTGTTCTGGTGCCAATACCAAGCTGTTTTTATTACTATAGCTTTATAATACAGCTTGAAGTTGGGTATTGTAATTCCTCCAGCACTGTTCTTTCTGCTTAGGAGTGTTTTTGCTATTCTAGGTCTTTTATTGTTCCATATGAATTTCTGGATTGCTTCCTCTATTTCATTAAAGAATGGTGTTGGGATATTAATGGGTATTGCATTGAATTTGTAGATAGCCTTTGGCAATATTGCCATTTTGATTACATTAATCCTCCCAATCCAGGAGCATGGGAGGTTTTTCCATTTTCTTAGTTCTGACTTAATTTCATTTTTCAAGCTTTTAAAGTTCTCTTCAAAGAGGTCTTTCACTTCTTTGGTTAAGGTTATTCCTAGGTATTTTATGTTTTTGGGGGCTATTGCAAAAGGAGTTGCTTTCCTGATTTCAGCCTCGGTCTTCGGGTTGTTAGCATAGAGAAAGGCCGTTGATTTTTGAAGGTTTATTTTATATCCTGCAACTTTGCCAAAGTTTTGTATCAGCTCTAGTAGCTTGGGGGTAGAGTCTATGGGATTCTTTAGGTATAGGATCATGTCATCTGCGAAGAGAGAAAGTTTAACTTCATCTTTTCCTATTTGGATCCCCTTTATATTCTCTTCTTGCCTAATTGCTCTGGCTAGGAATTCTAGTACTATGTTGAAGAGCAGGGGAGAGAGTGGACATCCCTGCCTTGTTCCTGATTTTAAAAGGAATGGCTTTAGTTTTTCACCATTTAGAGTTATGCTTGCTGTTGGTTTGTCATAAACTGCCTTGATTATATTCAGGAATGTTCCCTGGAATTCCAGTTTTTCCAGGGCTTTTAGCATAAATGGGTGCTGGATTTTATCGAACGCTTTTTCCGCATCCAGAGATAAAACCATGTGGTTCTTTACCTTGCTCCGGTTGATGTGGTGGATTACATTAATTGACTTGCGTATATTAAACCAGCTTTGCATCCCTGGGATGAATCCAGTTTGATCGTGGTGTATGATTTTTTTGATGACCTGTTGAAGTCGATTGGCCAGAATTTTGTTGAGAATTTTTGCATCTATGTTCATCAGGGAGATTGGTCTGTAGTCCTCTTTCCGTGATGAGTCTCTGCCTGGTTTTGGGATGAGGGTTATACTGGCTTCATAAAATGAGTCTGGCAGTGAACGTTCTCTTTCAATTTCATTGAAGAGTTTGAGAAATATTGGAGTGAGTTCTGTTTTGAAGGCCTTGTAGAATTCTGCGGTGAATCCATCTGGACCTGGGCTTTTCTTGGATGGGAGATCATTTATTGCTGTTTCTATTTCAATACTGGATATGGGTCTGTTTAGAAGGTTTAAGTCTTCATAGTTGAGTTTGGGGGTATCAATTTTTTCTAGGAAATCATCCATTTCTTCCAAGTTCTCGAATTTGTTGGCATAAAGGTTTGCAAAATAGTCCCTTATTATTTTCTGAATTTCGGTTATTTCTGTGGTGATGCTACCTGTTTCATCTCTTATCTTGTTTATTTGAGTGTGCTGCCTTCGTTCTTTGGTCAGGTTTGCCAGGGGTCTGTCTATCTTGTTGATTTTTTCAAAGAACCAACTCTTTGTTTTGTTGATTCTTTCGATGGTTTTTTTCGTCTCTAATTGATTTAATTCTGATTTGATTTTAATTATTTGCTTCCGTCTATTGACTTGGGGTTTGGCTTGCTGTTCTCTCTCCAGAAAATTAAGGTGCTTCCTTAAATTACTGAGTTGCTGTTTCTGCAGTTTGTTGATGTATGTACTCAGAGATATAAATTTTCCTCTGAGTACTGCCTTTGCTGTGTCCCAAAGGAGCTGGTACTTTGTGTCCTCAACTTGGTTGAAGTCCATAAACATTTGAATTTCTGTTTTAATTTCTTCAATGATCCACTGATGGTTCAGCAGTGTGTTCTTTAGTCTCCATGAATTGTGGGATTTTCTGTGGTGGCTGAATGAGTTGAGCTCTAATTTTATTCCATTGTGGTCTGAAAGAATGCAGGGAATGATTTTGATACTTCTGAATTTGTACAGATTTTCTTTGTGCCCTAAGATGTGATCTATTTTGGAGAGTGTTCCGTGTGCTGCCGAAAAGAATGTGTATTCTGTCCTTGCTGGGTGGAATATTCTGTAGATGTCGATTAAGTCTAGTTGGTCTATGCAATTGTTTAGTTCTGTGGTTTCTTTGTTCAGTTTTTGGCGTGTTGATCTGTCCAGAGGTGATAGTGGAGTGTTAAAGTCCCCCACTATCATTGTGTTTGGGTCTATGAATGTTTTTAGAGCCAGTAGTGTTTGTTTGATGAAGTTGGGTGCTCCTGCATTTGGCGTGTAGATATTTAGGATGGTTATTTCTTCCTGTTGGAGAGATCCTTTTACTAGTATGTAGTAATCTTCTTTGTCTCTTCTTACCTTTTTTAATTTGAAGTCAATTTTGTCTGATACTAGGATTGCAACTCCAGCCTGCTTATGGGGGCCATTTGCTTGATAGATTTGTTTCCAGCCTTTCACTTTTAGAAGATGTTTACTTTTGCTGGATAGATGTGTCTCTTGGAGGCAGCAGAAAGATGGATCTTGATTTTTCATCCAAGTTATGAGCCTATGTCGTTTGATTGGAGAATTAAGTCCATTAATGTTGACAGTTAGGATTGAGAGGTGATCGTTTGTTCCTTTCATTATCACTGTCTTGTTTAAAGCTGTGTCTTCCCATTTCTTGATCTAGTGTTTACTAATTAGGGTTCATTTCTCTGTCTGTGTTGGGATCTTGATTATTTTCCCTGTATAGTACATCTTTAAGGATTTTGTGTAAAGCTGGTTTGGTGGAGATATATTGTTTCAGTTTTTCCTTATTGTGGAAGACTTTTATTTTATTTATTTTATTTTATTTTATTTTATTTTTTTGGCCTG